>NC_079329.1:25470785-25808285 GCF_029931775.1 Euleptes europaea
GGTTTTAACACCGCCCCGAGTGGTGCTATTTTACGCTGTCTGCTAGTGTAAACCTTTATGTAGTGCAATTAGACCAACACGGCGACTTTCATTAAATATGAATGGAGGCGAGGAGGGAGTTTCGAAGGAACGTTGGAAAGCCAAGACCTCGAAGCTTTCTCACAGCTACAGGCAGTGTGGTGACTTTCTTTCTCTCTCTCTCTTTCTCCTCCTTCCTTTCTTTCTCTCTTTCTCTCTCTCTCTCCCTTCCTTCCTTCCTTCCTCTCTCTCTCTCCCTTCCTTCCTTTCTCTCTCTCTTTCTCTCTCTCTCTCTCCTTTCCCTCCCTTCCCTCCCTCCCTCCCTCCCTCCCTTCCTCTGTCCACACACTAATAGAAGTAGTCAGAGAAAGAACAAAAACGGCTTAGGCTACAATGTGAGAAAGGAAAAGTGTGAAGGAAACAGGCAGAGGAAAGGCAAGCTTAGGCTACAATGTGAGAAAGAGAAAAGAATGCAGCTCCTTTTTCGAAGATACATCATTAAGAAATGGGGTGGGGTGGGGTGCGAGACCAGGATTAGGAGCCTGTCTTGTTACTTTCCTTGTTATTTGTCCTTAGCTCTTGTTCGGGGCTCTGTGGAGGGAGTGAAGCACATCATTCCAGAGTCTGGCCTCCCTCCCAACCTTTGCCTCAAAGAAAGAGCGCCTGGGTTGAGTCCTAGTCTGGGCACCGGATTCCCTCCGTGAGCCATTGTCTCTGATCAGAGCTCCGGTCAATGGCGTCAAATGTGTGCGAAAAGGAGATGATTAGAGAAGCCAGAGGAGGCCTTGTGGGTCCAGCCCCTTCGCCCCAGTCCCCCTACTACTTTTGGGGAGCAACCATGCCACGATTCTGTTGGAGATGCTTCCCAGACCTATTAGGAATGTCAGCATTGGTGAGGGTGGGGTGGGGGAGTGGAAGTCGAAGAACCAACCCTTTATCACAGGGAAAAGGGAAAGATCCGGGCACGTCTGGACGGTCAGCTCAGTTTGTTTACACGGAAGTCCTAGTTTCCAGGGACCTGTTTGTTGTTGTTGTTGTTTAAGCGCATCATACAGGGATAAGTTCTTCCGGGCTGCCGTGTTGATCCCTTTCATTTTCAATGGGAGCTTGTGCACGCAAATAACTCCTAATTGCTCCTAAGGTATCCGTGGGGAAAGGTTAACAGGGAGATTATTATGACAGAATTTGCAGGGAATGTTATAATTTGACCCAGCAGTTTGCAAAAATGTGGGCAGTTCTCCTGCTAGTAGTGAAGGTTCAAAGAGGAAATGTCAGCTTTCCTGTCTTTTTCTGTCTCCTTTTCTCTTTTCTCTCTCCATCCCACCTAATCACACCTTCCTTCCTTCCTTCCTTCCTTCCTTCCTTCCTTCCTTCCTTCCTTCCTTCCTTCCTTCCTTCCTTCCTTCCTTCCTTCCTTCCTTCCTTCCTTGAAAACTACTCTGCACCTTCCTTCCTCCTTCCAGTTTCCCCATAACCTATATCTGCTGGCCACCCAACTTCATTAAATCATAACACATTTTTTCCATTTGTGTTCATTATCGGTTTATTTATCGATCAGGGTAATATAATAACGTGGCCGCTCGTGTTCTCTTCTACAAGATGGTAACGGAATGTGCAAAATCGTTAGTTTTCTCTGGTGTTGTGTGCATATTTCTTTATTAACTCTCTTGATCTCCAGTACCTGAGAAACTTAGCAATACCGTTACAGATGATACCAGCAATAATGATATACATAATATATTAAACATTCGATGGTTTATTGATTTACCAAGGCAGGCACAAATTACATATACTGCTTCCAGTTACTTGGAAGTTTCTCCTCCTGTCAATGCCAGGTCAGAATTCAGATATGGGTATGTGTTTTTCAAAGTTAGAAGAACAACATACCTTCCCCCTCCCCTTGGAACACAATCCAATGGGAAGTTCTCCTGCACAAGCCCCAATATAATGAATTAGGCCCTCTTCAGCTGGATAGCTGCCAAGAGCCACCATGGCCCCTCTGCACCCCCACCCATACTCAGCCTAAAGGTCACATGATTGTATAACAAATCACAGGTCCGTGGGCCCCCGGAATTGTCTTCACTGCCCTGCCCTCTGGGTTATGCCCCCAGCCAAGTTGGGACCCCCTTCAATAGAGGAGAGGAAAGCTTTGCGGAGTCTCTGGTCCCAGATCCCGTTTTCCTTGCAACCCTGGAGACCTTCCCACTGGATTTTACCTGTTAAGGATTCAGCTTTCCAGTTTAAAACAGACCCGAGTCTGAAATGAACCTTACTGGTTTCAGTAACATTTCTTCACCAGCAAGCCTGTTTAAATCCTCAGCCTTATTTGCATTTCCCATCCTTTCAAAGTCATGAAAGTTGTATGCATGCTGCTTTAGTATATGTGTGTTTCTGTACCGGCCTTTTCCCTGACTCAGAGCGAACTGAGCTCCCCTCCTGGCCAAGTCTCTCG
Source organism: Euleptes europaea (assembly GCF_029931775.1). NCBI lineage: Eukaryota > Metazoa > Chordata > Lepidosauria > Squamata > Sphaerodactylidae > Euleptes > Euleptes europaea. Next base: position 25,473,256 of record NC_079329.1, read on the forward strand.
ACCCAGAGACAAACACCCTACATAAATACAACCCAAACATTCAACCTATAATCAAAAATCCTATCCTCTCTGTCTGTCTGTCGCCTAACAAAGAGAAAGGGATCCTTCATGGAAGACTGGGGAGAATTCTCGCGTTTGTTTGTTTTAAGGTATATTTAAGGTTTGTTTGTTTTGAGGTATTTAATATTGAGCGAAAACGCATGGGAGGTTTTGCTTTGGATTTGCCACTGTCTAGATGCACATTTCCCCCATCTGAATTCTCAAAACTCTTCATGGGGGCTTATTTTGAGTTTTGAGAATTTTGGGGAGGGAAATGTGCATTTAGAGAGTGGCAAATCCAAGGCAAATCCTCCCATGCGTTTTCGCATTCTTCACCCTGTTCGAAGGAGCGCAGTGAAATCGTGATTTAACCTCCGGTACAATGTAGGTGACCCATCGACAGGGCGCGGGATTGCCCGGCCAGGCACAGAGAACAATGAAAGAAACGCTGAACATGTATTAGCCAAAAGGTGCCCTAGGATGAGCGCCCCTCTGCTCAATCCCCACCCTTCTGAAACCACTAGGAAATATTTCTCTGAGGTCAGCAGCCCCCCCTCATCAGCTATATTTACCAGCAGTAGCTTAATTTATGGGGAACTTTTTTCAGAGGTCCTGCAGTATTAATGCATAAGGCGTGACTGGCGACTAGTTCTTTTCCCTCCTTGGCTTAGCAGTTAATCAAATACGACCTTTGGAGAAGCAATCTAGGTACTGCAGACGCTTTAAGGTCACCTACTCCGGACCAGGGCGCCTAGCTCAAGGGCAGGGTCCAGCGCCCCCGACAGACGGTCCACATGACCAAAGGAGGCTGCCCAGAGCATGCCTGGAATAGAGGCCAAGGAGAGACCGAAGCTCTCCCCTGCCAAAGGCACTGGTAAGAACAAAGAAGGGGGTGGGGAGGGCGCATGACGCTTGCAGCGCCTTAGGAACCCTCCCTGCGCTATTGGCGCTGCCTGCGGTTAGTAGGAGCCAGAACTGGAGCCGAGGCAGCGTCGTTTGCGCGGGAGGCTTATAGGTGGGCTTTCTTCAGCCTTCGTACACGGAGATCTGAAATATCTCTTTGGAAAAAGCCCCTAAAAGAAAAGCTACCTTCCCGCAAATCAGCTTCCCAGGAGGCCCAGCAGCAAACCAAATGCAACCAACGCTCCCCCCATCCCAATTCTAATGTTGGTACCCCGGTTTGAAACACCCCTCTGGTTTAACATATTCACATTTGCCTTGGGAATGAGCCGGGCTAGGGGTCTTGAAAAGGACTTCAGAGGAAATGTGTTTTGGGATCCGGCCGCCAGTTGGGTTAAAGCGGGTTAAGTCAGATCGCGGGGAGATGTCAGGAATAATTTCCACACGGGGAGGGGGATTGATTTCTCGTCAGTAGGTCCGCCTAAAATCCAACTTCATTCTTAAAGTTGGGCTAAGTTCTAAATTTGACACCTGGGGCCTGTTCTGGGAATCGGACCCCATGCATCCCGATGTTCAGTGTCAGGCAGCTGAGATGAAGTATCCATGTATCCTATGGAACAGCAATGTCACCCTCACAACAATGGCAAGCACAGTCCAGAGGGAAGGTAACCCCGGGAAAATCCCATTGAGATGAATGGGAGCAAGTATTTCAGAATCCACCCCAATCCTTCCTAGTAGAACATTTCACATCAAATTACTGCAATCAGAACGGTTTACATTTTTAAAAGCCCTATCCAGGGAGGGTGCTAGACCTATTCTAAATTGTGACATGAAAGACTCAATGCACCCACAATGTTCCTCATGATAGGCGGTGAGGCTACACTCACAGTGCAGGTCTACTCAGAAACCTACTGAAGTCTACTCAGTGGGGGCTTACTTCCAGGAAAGAGTTCTTAGGCTTAAGAATACAAGAAAGGCCATGCTGGATCAGACTAAGGCCCATCAAGTCCAGCAGTCTGTTCTCACAGTGGCCAACCAGGGGCCTCTAGGAAGCCCACAAGCAAGACGACTGCAGCAGCATTGTCCTGCCTGTGCTCCACAGCACCTGATATAATAGGTATGCTCCTCTGATCCTGGAGAGAATAGGTATGCATCATGACTAGTATCCATTTTTACTAGTAGCCATGAATACCCCTCTCCTCCATGAACATTTGTACGGTCTGTTACTGTGTTCCCGGTTGCACTGTTCACACATTGGGGGATAAGGTGGTATTCCGAATCAGAGCCTGGGGTCAAGATCGGGATAAGACTGGTGTCCATGGACAGAGGGCTCACACACCAACCCTTTAGAACTGGGGCTGTTAGAAATGAAAGGGGCTGCTTCCAATGGTATTGTTTTTGTAAATGGGGGGGGTTTATCCAATTTGTAGTTTTAAACATTTCATTGGTTTAAAGGATGCAAAGGAGGAACTGTATCAGCGAAAACCCATGGGAGGTTTTGCCTTGGATTTGCTGCTCTCTAAAATGCACATTTTCCCCATCCACATTCTCAAAACTCAACAATAAGCCCCCATGCAGAGTTTTGAGAATTCAGATCGGGAAAATGTGCATCTAGAGAGTGGCAATTCCAAGGCAAAACCTCCCGTGCGTTTTCGCCCTGAATCTCAGAACCCTGGAGAAAGAAATGTCCCCTGAATGGTATAACACGGCTGTCCCCAGATCATTTGCTCTTGCGAAATGTCCAGCTTGCAGAGAGTCTTGCACTCACTATTATTATAATATCGTCAGAGGAAGAAGGAAAGAGTCCGGGAAGCTCTTGTTAGCTTTTTGTACGTGTTTAATTTTCACAGAAGCAAACACACGTTAACATTGGGGTTCATCTCCCACTTTTTGGATGCGTGTGGTAGGAAATATAATATACATTAACAACAACGATGTAAACTTGATAGTAGCCACTCTACAGCCAGGACTTTTATTTGCATCTTGTTAAGTCCCACTGAGTTCCCTGCTCAGAACTAGCAACCGTAGGTATTTCTTCAAGCCACCCTTCTAAGCACGCCATAGTTAGGGACTCAACCTCTCTGATGTCTGGAGAGTGTATACAGGCCTCTTGTCCCAAAAAACTATCACGGTTGGTCCTTCCACTTAGAAATTGGTCTTCGTAAAGGAAACATTTCCCTCCAGTGTCATCTTGGGGGGGGGGAGCAATCGCTTTTTAAAACAACTCAGTCGATTAGCGTTTCATTGGCGGGGTCAGAGGCTGCAATTGGAGAAGGAGGCATTTTTATCTGTATGGTCGAACCAGCCTAGGGCTGATCACACTTCGGGCACCTTATTAAGCCACCGGCTGGTCCCCAGATATGGATGCCCCAAATAACGGCCTTTGCAGAACCAATGTCCTAAGCAGCCTAGCTAACCCTACCAAGAGAGCCTGTTCTTTGTTAAAAAGCCAAGGGTCTCTCTGCTCTCGTTTTCCAGACAGGATCCAGCGCCAGCTGTAGGCAGCTGTAGATAAGCGAGGACTGAGGAGGGAGAGGTCGGATTCCACGTGAATTTATTCCTTTGTTCCTGACTCCCCACCACCCAAGGGTGAGAGCCCTGAACTGCTTCCATGCTTATCGATAAGTCAGAGTAAGATCTACTTCAGCATGGGGAAAGAAAGAAAGAAAGAAAGAAAGAAAGAAAGAAAGAAAGAAAGAAAGGTTACAGGGGGACAAACATGCAAACGTTTGAAAGGGTAGAAGGTAGGAACATCATTGTTTGAGGGATGGGAAGAAAAAATATTGGCGACCACTGCTATAGTTTAAAAGGGAAGGAAGCACCTCGACAGCAATCCACAGCGAGTCTCCTCAGAAGTAACTTCCATGTTATTTAATGGGGCTTGCTCCTAGGAAAGTGTTTTTAGGATTGCGCTGGTAGAACGTGAATGCATAAGGATGGAAAACGACCGAAAATGACTCAGAAGGGATGGCTAGATAGACAGACAGACGATAGATAGACAGATAGACACTTTTCTAAGGCAATAATCATGCAAAGGGTTTTCTGACAATCTGTCCTCAAAGCCTTACCTTTCTGTCTTTAAACATAAACCCGTCAGAAATGCTATTTAAAATATGTCAATATGTAAAAACGTTTCACTTGAATTTCTCTCTCTCTTTTAAAGGGGGAAATAACTCGCTTAAGTTTTTCTTTAATACGCGGTGTGTGCGCTTGGGTGTGCTGGAGAGAGAGTCCACTGGGGTGGGGGAACAGGACATATGGAATCAATTTCGTATCCTGACGCTGAGAACCCACCAATTCCTGTTGGCCTCTTAAAACTAGAATCCGTTTGGTCCCCTCTCTCTGGCACCTCTTGTCAGTCAATCGGATTCCCCCCTTGCAACATTTCAAAGTCTTCATAAAGAGGAACAGCCTCGCCAAGAGACCATACAGGGTTTTCCCCTCCTTTTTCCGGCGCGGGGGAATTGTTCCTTTTAAATGTTCGACTTGTTCCGAGTTGAAACGCCGCTGCTCCCTTCGTGCTGTGGAAATCGCTGTCTTTGGGCTTCTGTCGGAATCCGGGAGCGTCCCTCCCCAAAATCACAGCATCCTTACGATGGAAAAAAACCCCAAAAAACCCAAAGCCACCGGACAGACCTTAGCTGGAAAATAGTACCCCGCGACAATCATGTAAAGTTTCTCTCCTCCTCCGTCTTCTAAATCCGCTTGCTTCAAGTTCTCCTGCCCGGCCGCCTTCTCTTCTTCTGCTGAAGTCCATTGGTGGCAAATTACTGCAGGTAAGAGGGTTAAACCCCCCCCCCCCCAAAAAAAACCCAAAGACACCATACAACCTGGTCTGATCTTAGCATAGGAATTCCAGGGCCTTTGAGATTTAATTAATAGCCGTTGCTTGGGAAGACGTCCATTGGTCGACCTGAATTCTAGCACACACCCCACCTTAATAAATAAATAAAAAAATAAAGAAAAGAGAAAGACAGCGGTCTGGTTGCGGGATCTGGAAAAGCAGGAAGCGGGGCGATCTATTCCATAAATAATGTTAAGGATGAAGGCAAGACGCCCAGTGCAAAGAGCATAAACGGGAGGCAGGTTGCTTCTTGGAAAGTGTGCGTTTGGATCAAGGGAGATTCTCTCTCCCCTCCCCCCCACCTCCGCCCCTCCCGGCCACATTTGTTAAAGGTTTAACGCCTCTGTGCTGTTTGAAAGGGAAACTACAAACGCTTCTGGGGGGTGGGGAGGAACCGGGTGAGAAAGTGGGGGGGGATGATTTATGGCGCTGAGAAAGTTGTGTTTATTTGAGGTGGCGGCCGTCAGGACAAGCCTTTTCCTGGAGGACCAAATCTGTATCTGTCGAAAGGAAGTTCCCTCCCCCCCCCCACAACTCTCTCTCCCTCTTACACTTTCCCGTCTTTCATGTTTGCAATTTGTGGTTGACAAACATTTTGCCGAAGACTAGGATGGTTTCCGCCGATATTCCCCAACCCCCCCCCCCAAAAATTAGGTAGGTTATACCTAGTAACAGACCGGTTCAGGCTTGCCACCCTATGCACACTTACCTTTAAGTAAGGACAGTGAAACGCAGCAGAACTTACTTCCGAGGAAACAGGTATAGGATTGGACTGGTAAGATGCTGAGACACCATACCTAGTGCACGCCTTCCCTCCCCCACCCCCACCCCAATTGCATGGAGAATGTTTATGTGGAACCTTTTGGGTGCAAACCTGTGATGCTTACCTGGAAGTAAACCTCGCTGAGCACAGTCGGCAGTTAGCCAGTAAAATGCGTGGATTGCCCTGCAGGGCCCCGATCCCGTCCACGTTGATAGCGTAATTGTAAATGCAGTTACACCCGTTTAAGGTGGTTGATTTCAATGTATTTAGTAACTCTGTTTAGGATTGCACTGATAGCTTTTCAGGCCCTTGTCTTTGAATCAACCTGCGCAGGATTTAGAGGCTTTCTAAAGCCCCCCCCCCCAAGAAAAGCCCTTGCGAATCTCTCAGGCATTTTAGGAACTGAGAAAGCGTTTTTATTTAAAGGGCTTTAAAATATTCTAGACCGGTGAAGATATTAAAAAAATATATATATCTTGCTCCGAAAGGGTTCCTTTTCTTTCCTTCCTTCACCGTTTGCTTTCTTTAAAAAAGAAAGTATCCCATACGGAATACTTTTTTGCCTTAGGTAGAGAGGGCTTTTGTCTTTCGGTCCGGACGGCGTCTTTATAACGCTTCGGGGACGGTACCATGGAAATGTTTGGCCCCCAAAGTTGAAGAGTAAGAATGAGTAGAGAGACGTTTGCTGACAAACTCGGAGTCGGAGGTGGGGGGGCTTCTGTCTTCCTCCGCGTGTTAATAACTCCTTTCCTGAACCCATACACCAACTATAAACCTATATCTTTTGATTTAAAAACCAACAAACAAACCACCCATCCCAATATCTAATATCTCCTGCGGCAAAGTAAGGCCATATTGCAGGAGACCAGGGCTCCGTTCGCCGAGAGCCCACCCCTCCTCTGAAAATTGCTTTGCATTAAATTTCCTCTGCTCCAGAATCATCTTCCTTACTAGCCTCCAGCGAAACTTGATTACAAACAAAAAACAAAAAAACGAAAAGAAAGCGGCTTGATGCGTTGACAGATGAAATCCAAGAGGAAACCACAGGGCCCTTAAGTGACCCTAATTTAATCGATTTTATCATAAATCATCAAGTTGATGAAGAACCAAAAGTTTTCATTGAAAGAAATTGATATTAATGGAGTGGGGGCGTCTTTAATTCAGATGTTGTCTTCCTCCAGCTGCTTGACAATATTTGGGGCAATTTCTTCGGGGGGATGTTTGATGCCCCCTCCCCCCAAAAATATCTCTTAATTAGGCAACAACCACACACCCAAGAGCCAGGAGGAGGCTTTTAGATTTATGCAGGACTTAAGGCAGCTTCCAAGACCTAGGCGGCGGTCAGATGGGAACATCTGCAAAGCCAAAAAAACAGATCGGTAATCTCTGATATCTCACTTGATAGGAAAGTCTCTCATCATTCCCATAGCATTGCGTTGCCTCCTCAATGTCTCCTGTTCCTTCGATGTCATGAGGATAAAACCATCTGTTGAACTCCCAAGATCGAATGGCTTTAAAAAAAAGGGCCTAAAATGTATGATTTAATGGTGGAAGTCCCAAAATGCCTGCAAGCTTCCTTGCTTTTTTTCAAGGAACTTTGAGTCAAAACAGGTTCCAACCGTGATTCAGAACCCAAGACATGCCTCACAATAAGGCTATTGAGAGCCTGTTAAACATTGGCCACTTTGCAATTCTTCATCTCCCAATTAAAAATTAACCCTCGGCTTCAGCCCCGTCTGTTATGGATGCCTGGGTCCCAATTAGCCTTTAGGTATGCTGATGAATTCCAGAGATCAAAGACCCTTGCAAGATTCAGTCAAAACAGAAAAAAAAAACTGGGCAAGAGAACAACTGCTTCCTACGTGAAACCAAATGAATTTCGGTGGATCGACCAAGCGCCGGGGAATGAGATCCTGAACGCCTCTTCTTGGAAAGAAGTCAAGCGCTTTCAGCGGGGCTCTACCAGACAAGTCTCTTAGAGACCCATAAATAGGTGGGGGGAAAGTTATGCGGGAGGAAACTAACTCTGGGATGGTCTCCTTGGCTTCAAGAAGTTGCTGCAGGGTATATGGAACGGGAGCTTCAGAAAGATTCTGAGTTCAGATTAAGTGGCTGGACGGGAATGTATAAACGTGGGTGAAATGGTTTTTCTCTCTTTTTCTCTTCACACCATCTTCTCATCCCTGCTTTCTACTCCCTTTACTGTGTGTGTGTGTGTTAAGTGCCGTCAAGTCGCTTCCGACTCATGGCTACCCTATGAATGAAAGTCCTCCAAAATGTCCTATCCCTTTACTAGCTACTACCTTTACCTAAGTACACCTGTTTACTATTTCTATATACTTTTACTACTGCTGCTTAGCTGTTACAAGAGCCCCAAACGCGCTAAGAAGAGCGCAAGACACACAAAAGCCCCGATCTCTGACTACAGAGTTTGAGACCATCCCTGTTCTTGCACAGTAAAGCTACCAGGTTACTGCATAGCCTCTCTCCTATGGGCAAAGAGCCAACAAAAACTTTCTTCTTCTTTCTCTGTCTCTCTCTGCTCAGGAAAGCAGGTAGGCTTTAGGGGAGACACTGGCTTTTGTTGTTTTGGAACTGGAGGAATTCTACACTCAGTAAGGAAAGCGGGTGAAGCGTGCTCCATCATATTTTGGAGGAACACGGCTCTTGCATATGTTCTCCAGTTGGCAAGAGCCGGTGTAAGAATAATGAAAGCGAATCAGAAGTGGCTTCCATAAAGGCCCTTCTCTGGGGTAATCCCACTCAGGGGCAATGGATCGCCATTGCTCTGCCCAGACTGGTAGTGGTGGTGTGTACTGCTGGAGAATTGAATCTTAACTTTTCCTATAACCAGGTGAAACCTGCCTCCTGCTCAGATCCGTGTCTTCTGCCTAGACAACGGGCTTCTAGGGACCTAGCCCATGTCCCCTCACCCTCCCTCGAACAGTTCAAAACCATTAATAGCTAAACGCTTCGTGCCCTGTAATTTCTTCTGTCTGTGGGGGACTTTAAAAAAGCTCCTTTTCAGGCCAAAAACTAAATTTCCCTGAAATTCCTTACTAGACTTTCCCCCCTGCACCCCCTCTACACACACCTTTCCTTGTTATGGATTAGTTCCTGCCAGCCTTTTCTCCGATCTTGCCTAAATCCCCTCCTTTCTACAGCCTTTGCCCTACATGAGTTTTGTACATGCAGGTCCCATGATCGTTTACATAGCCTTTATGGGTGTTCAAAGGGGGGGAAATTCCTTTTATCACCAGCAGATAACCTGGTTGCAGTCACCCCTATATATATCTCTGGCTGCCTGCAAACCCCTGGTCCTTATGGAATCGGTTTTAATTTTATCCACCACTTTCCCCCATCTTTCCTGAGTAGGTCTCCCTCGGATGACCCCCTATGCTGTTTTACTAATTTTAGGTCCGAAAATACATCTTAAACTTACTTCCAACTCCATTTGGAAGTAGGCTCCACTGAGTAGAACAGGAGATACTTGCTAGTAAGTACGATTAAGATGGGAGTATGTTTTAGAGTGGTGTAAAGTTGGGCTAGCACTGAGTGGTTCTACTGAAACCAAGGAAGGAAGGAAGGAAGGAAGGAAGGAAGGAAGGAAGGAAGGAAGGAAGGAAGGAAGGAAGGAAGGAAGGACTTCTTAAAATACCACACCAGCTTCCAGGAACAAGCCAGCTACTGTTTTTCTTGCAATTAAAACTTTGACCGTAGTCCATGCTGTTCAGAGGTTTAGCGTGGGTGTTGACCTGGGCCTCCTTCATGCCAGTTCACAATAACTTTCTAGTAAAGTAGGAAGTGACTCTGTAGGATCCAGCCAAGAACATTTCCAACCAGGCGTTTCTTCTTCTCTCTGCACACACACAAACTCTCATGCATGCATGCATGCATGCAAGCTCTCTCTCTCTCTCTCTCTCTCTCTCTCTCTCTCTCTCTCTCTCTCACACACACACACACACACACACACACACACACACAGAGAGAGAGAGAGAGAGAGAGAGAGAGAGAGAGAGAGAGAGAGAGAGAGAGAGAGAGAGAGAGAGAGCACACACGCGTCCTAAAAGAAACAACAAAATAGACCACTAGAAGGGCAGGAAACATAAAGAGATCTTTTGTAAGAAATTTAAGAGTTTACAAAGAAAGCGGAAGAAAAGCTGTGGTTTCTTGGTCATTTCTGGATGAAATGAACTCCATAAAGTATATTGTAACCCCTTGGGGGGAACAAGAAAAGAGCTCTTGTGCATCCCAAAGCTAAACAAATATTACTTGAGAATAAATCCTTTTGACTTCAGTCTAAGGGAGTTTCAAGTGTCCTATGTTCAAGTCCCAACGGGGCATGCAACCCGAGCCGATCCATGTCGACTTGGTCCCACTAGGATCTATAGTGCCTACTTCCATTGGGCATAGAAGTGCAACTTTAATGGAATTTACTTTGAAGATTCATATTAGCATCTGACTGTTCATTTTCTAAGCACCGAAAGGGGCAGTACTTCCTTGGGTCCCAATGAAATCCAAATTATTAATTTATTCTCTTAATTGGTTCTCCACCTTTCTCGCTAAAACTCAAGGCAGGTTGCAGGATGTCAGGGGTGCGACCAGCCAGCATAAAACAGCCAGTGAACAATGCAATAGGACTATTCTTGCAGAGTGATAGAAAAATGCGAGCAACAAACTATGGAAGGGAAGGTATAGTATAAACAATACAGGAAATGGATCGCAGTGTAAAGATAATGCAATAAACGCAGGCGATACCTACAATAATCACTGCAATAACCTTATTCCAAATGCAGGTATCTAGGGTGGGTGGGGTGGGGTGGTGAGTCAGCTCGTCAGGTTGTCACAGAACAGTATAGACGCCCCCCCCCCATCCATTTACCCATGGGCCCGTGGAGTAGACCTATACAGGAGGAACCGGCTTTGCCCAGATGGGCGGGAGATAGGAACAACGGCCCGGCCCGGCTCCTCCTCTCCCCGCCCCTCCCTCCCTCCCCTCCCCCCCTCCCCCCTTCCTTTCAGCTGGTGTTGTTGTTTATGTTTTATACTTTGGAGGCAATTCAAAACGACTTCCGTAGATTGACCATTAATCCGGTGAGTTATTAGGCTTCTTAACCGAAGGTCGTTTGGGAGAAAGAGTTGCAATCCATCAAGGGAAGGGAGCTGGTGGAGTTGCTGCTATCCCGAGTTGGCTTCTGGATACAGTTCGTCCCCACGTGGGGCTGTGGAGGGACCAAGGGCCTGGATAGGATTTCTGTCTTGTTGGATGACCACCCTCCTCCACGTACCCACGTGTATCTGCAGAATGCTTCCTCTAGGAATTGGGTCCAGGCAGCTTTGGTGCTCAGTCTCTCCCGAACCCCCTCTTAATTACCTCCCCAGTCCACAGGGTGTGATGCTCAGCCCAGCCGTTTGGGATGTGGTCAAAGGGGATCCTTCTCCCTCTTTTATCCACGGGAAAAGCTGGCTGGATCCAGTCCTCAGTCTCCCTTACGGTAACACTGTGGTTGGTTCTTGAACTAAAACTGCGGTACACGCCCCTTATCCTAAAGGGATGCATTTGGAAGCAAGCCCTGTTTATTCTAGTAGGATTCATTTCAAAACAAGTGTGCAGAAGATCTTTGGCCAGATCTAGGGGACTTCTCCATCATAAACATGTCTAACTGGGACTTACCCATAACAATTTTTTAATTGCAACTTTATTGAGGAATAAGTCTTCATGCAAAAACCGAGTAGATTAACTGATTAAGGTTAAGGTTAAGGTGCTCAGGCCTGAAGTCCTAAACAGAAGTACTTTATTAAAAAGGTAGCCATTCCTTCGATGTCCATTGGACTGACTCCCAAACCTGTTTGAGATCGCTATTGTAAGTAGAACTGGGTTTCGAAATGCAGCCACTTGGACTTAAACCAGCAGGAGTCTCCACCTCTAGTTTTAAGACAGAAATGTTATTAACCCATTGTTAAGAAATGGGAGAGATTTGGCTTCGGTAAACTGATTTCCTTGCATAAGGTGATTGACAGCAGTCTTCCAAGGTTTACTTACAATTTTTCCATGCTGGAACTTTTATTTCAATAGAATACATAGGCAATTTGAGATTAGAGCTATGGAGCTAAAGACAGAGACAGAGCTAGAGGACACAGACAGAGAAAAGTACAGTTAGAGGAAGAGCAAGAGAGAGAGGAGGGCAGAGGTGGCGATAGAGAAAGTGTTAGAGGTGAAGCTGGGGTGGGGAGATGGAGACAGGATAAAACTATTCCATTAGAGAACCGGAGAAGTGGTCAAAACCCACCTCAGATTAATGGCACAAGGTTCGAAGGCAATTTGCAGACAAAAGGAGCCATATAAAATATTATTTAGTACTACCATGCCAAGAGTGACATTGCTACAACCAATCTCAACAACAGGGTTCAATAACACCGTGAATTGTCCTCTTCTCAAGCCATGCGGAAAATGATAGGTTGCTTCTCCTGCTTTGCTTCAACACGGCTGTTAGGCTGCAATCCTAAACGTCTTTACCAGGGAGTAAATCCCATTGACCTCAGTGGGAGTTTGTTCTGAGTATGGATGTTTAGGCTTACACTGTAGGCAGGGCAGCACTCTCATTGAAATTAACAGGAACTGGAAAGAGCGCTGTAACCTTTGGATGGTATTGCTGGGGCTGATATTGTTTGCTTTCTTGTTTATCTGGATCCTACACGACTTTTCTCTAAGCCGTAAGTTCTCTGGACTTCTTCTTCTCCCACCTCCTTGATGTCCTGTGCCTGGTGCTCTGTGTTTCTGGCTTTTTGACCAGCGCTGAAAAGATGGCGTGGAGGTGGAGCTACGGGGATCTGGAAGTGAATGCTTGTAGCTCTGTCTCCACGCCATCTTTATCCACCCTAGCCAGAAGCCAGCAGGCCTTGGTGAACCACCTTGAACAGATCTGGAAAGGCTGCGCAAACATTTCCTAAGCAAATAAACGAATCTTCCAAAAAGCAACGACTGCCCTTCCCCAGTGACCCTCCTCAAGGAACTCAGGGCCGGCAGGGCAACCCTAAGGGTGTACATGGGAGGTTTTGCCTTGGATTTGCCGCTCTCTAGATGCAAGCTTTCCCCATCCAAATTCTCAAAACTCAACAATAAGCCCCATGTAGAGTTTTGGGCATTCGGATGGGGAAAATGTGCATCTAGAGAGGGGCAAATCCAAGGCAAAACCTCCCGTGCATAAATGGCCTCAGAAGTCAATCCCACGGAATTCAACGCTCTTTCCTGGAAGAAAGCCCCATGAAATAAAACGGGATTTACAGCCGAGTAGACCAGCTCAGATTCATGTGTGTCGTTCCCCCACCCCCCTCTGGTGTGAAGAGTAGTAAATGTACAGCGGCTCTAGTATTGGCGCTAAGAGTGGCTTTAATAGATCGTCCTTTTTATCTTCACTTGAGACCTAAAAGGGGTAAAAGTTTAGTAACAACAACCGCAGCAGCAGCACAGATTTCCCCTATTGGATTTCTATCGCCGTCTAGAAGCGCTTCAAAAACCAAACACCTCTGGGAACGGCTGTATTCACGACCAAACGAATAACGTCCGTCCGGAGCCAGAAACGAGAACCTGGTGCCAGCCGAGCGCAGCCAACTTGGTGGCCGTTCAAATGGGCGGGCGCCTTCTGAAACCTGGCCGAAGGACCTCGAGCGAGCGCCAGAGGCCGGGGAATCCAGGAGGCCCCGTGGGGGACTCCGGGGGAGATTTATATCCTCCAGGTCTCGAGCCTTGCCTAGACTGGGAGTGGGGGCGCGCAGTTAGCGGAGGTTTTATTATTATTATTACAGATTAATAATATTAGCATTCGGGACGGAAAAGCGGGTTATTAGAGCCGAGGAATGTTTCCCCAAACGAAAATATCCACTCTCTCCCCCCACCCCACCCCACCCACAACCCAACCCCATCAAAGCGTCAGTGATAAATCTCTACATACTTCCCTTTTGCGCATTCCTGGTTAATTATTTGGCGCGGTACTTGTGTTCGGGACCAGGTTCGCTTGCCTACACATAGGAAGGCCAGATCTTAGACGAACCTCCTTCTAATATACCCCGGTGGGACCCGACCCGAGATCCTGAGCTCGGTTTTAACTGCTGGACGGCAGGATTTCGTTTGTGCGGGTTTTATGCCCGCCCCGTCCTTCAGCCTCATGGAAATTCCACATAAGGTCTCCATTTGGTTTTACCCATTAAAATAAACTCGGCAAATTAACGAAGACCAGAATCAAGTATTAATAACTTCAAGTATTAATAACCCCGTTGGCTTTCTTTCTAAAACCCCAACTTTCTTTTTCACCCCACCCCCTAAGTCTTCCCACAATTGAAACTCCCTCAACGTGTTAAGCATATATGCAGGGAAGGGACGCATCTAGAAATACCTCCCTGGTCAGGTTATTATTTCTCTTTTAATTGGAATACATGCATACATTCACCCAACAGGGAAATAAATCACGCACACCCTCACAACCCCCCCCCCCAAATGTGGGGAAAAGGAGTAGCAGTTTGTTAAATAAGCACCGTCCTGTCACGGCGCGCCCCTCGCCGTCCGGCAGGCCTGCAAGCAGTTCGAAGGAAATGGCTCATAAATACATGTTTGTGTCAGGTAAAATAGGGCCCATCTGTAGCCGTGTATCATCTTTATCATCCAGCCACGCCAGCAGGCCCTCGGAATAAATTTGTAAACGTGAGTCGGCAGCTTTGAAGGGGGGAGGGCATGGGAGACTCAGGGCCGCTGGAAATATTCCGGCTCAAGGGGGAAATCTTCTGTAGGACGACTTGGAGGGTGAAGTTGGGGGGCGGTTTTTGCTCATTGCAAGAGGTTTCTCCAGCCTTTCGTTTATATTGCTGTATTTTTTTTTCAAGTTCCAAACTTTTATCATGCTATCCAACTTCTGCTTCTCTCTCTCTTTCTCTCTTTTTTATGTGTATCAAAAACAGGTCCTTTCCTTTCTCAAACTGTACTTTTCCCTTACATCGCCCGGATCAGCCGTCTGAGAACTGGTGAGTGTTAAGATAATATTCACGTTCTGTTTGGGGTTGCCTCCAATCACACACCCCCTTTTCTATAAGTAAAAAACAAAGACTTCAGGGGTTTATTTGGAGACTATTTAAACAGCAAGTTCGGCATTTCCTTTCCTTTTGGGGGGTGATTTTTTTTTTTTTTAGTTTCTGTTCCCCCGACTTGTAAAAAGGCTGAAGAACTCGAAATCCACAATATAGAGAGCAATAAACAGACGTTCAAGGCTATTAAAAAAGTATTTTATACAAACAATATAACCTCTTCTCCAAAACCTTGTTACTCTCTGGAAAAAACCAACGACACTGCAGCGTTTGTCCATTAAAGTTTTATCATCGGTAGTAGTCCTAAAACCAGCCCAGAATAAACTGAAGTCCAAACACGGGTTTCAACATTGCTTGTTTTGCGAGTGAAGTTCTTCTGGGACTCCTGGTTATGTTTCACTCCGGAGTCCATTTTCAGGCAGGTCTTCCAAAACAGAAAAGCCCCGCTTGAGGATCTGAGTCTTCCTCTGGAAACTCTCTAAGAGCAAAAGTGGCCATGGGAACAAGGAGATGAGGTCCAGGTAGAGATCATGCAGTTGGTGGAGTCATTTGTTGCTAGGAACTGCTCAGCTGGGTCCAGTAAAGGAACTTCAAGCAGTTTGCACCAGTTCACAAACCTTTCCAAAGACGACCTTCTATGATGTCGAAAAGGCCTCCTAAGAAAGAAATGAGGCAAATCCGGTCCCTTGCCTTTGTGAATGCCTGCCACCCTCCATTCAGCAGTTAAGACTTGGCCAAAAGAAAGAAAGAAAGAAAAAGAGGATAGCACATTCTCTCTCCCTCTCTCTCTCTCTCTCTCTCTCTCTCTCTCTCTCTCTCTCTCACACACACACACACACACACACACACACACACACGCACACGCACCCAAAAATGTGCAGACACCTCAACTTCTTCCTCCCACTCTCAGTTTGTGGCAGTAGATCTTTTGGTGTCAGCAGCTACAGCTGGGGAAAGAGTTTAGCTTTGCAACCCAAGCGGTTTGCGAGAAGGGACTGGGGTCATAAATCTTGAGTGACATGAAGAGACGTCATATCTATCTATCTATCTATCTATCTATCTATCTATCTATCTATCTATCTATCTATCTATCTATCTATCTATCTATCTATCTATCTATCTATCTATCATCTCCATCCAATGTTAAATAACTTCCCTTTACTTTGTGACTAATGGTTTCTTACATTAGTACTAATAAATCTGCATACCTTCCTTCCTTCCTTCCTTCCTTCCTTCCTTCCTTCCTTCCTTCCTTCCTTCCTTCCTTCCTTCCTTCCTTCCTTCTTTCTTTCTTTCTTTCTTTCTTTCTTTCTTTCTTTCTTTCTTTCTTTCTTTCTTTCTTTCTTTCTTTCTTTCTTTCTCTCTCTCTTTCTCTCTCTCTCGCTCTCTTTCTCTTTCCCTCTTTCTTTCCTTCCTTCCTTCCCTAGTCTGATGCAGATTTTACTCCGACTCACTCACTCACTCACACTACCAGCATGTGCAGAACTAGCCAGCCAGGTCTTATAGCACACCCTAAAACGTTGCTTTTCTTCTTCTTTAACATTTCACATTTTTTTTTTAAAAATGTTCTTTTTCTTATTACCACCATTTAAAAAGAAAGAAAGAAGTTACTTCGCTGTGCGGTGGTCTCCCCGCACCCCACAACAGACGCGCAGAGATCTATGCCTGTCACAGTTATGTCATATGCCTCGGACTCGGGTGGGCAGTGGGAGAGCCAGGGGTGTCCTCTGCAGTTTGACTGAAGAAAATCCCCGGGGAGGGGGCGGGAGGGGGGAAGGAGAGGCTTGCGGGGGCGGGGGAGAGGAGACGTTGCTCTTGTGAAGATGCAGGAGCATAACTTGACACCTAGTCGCCAAGCACGTGAATCAGGGCCGCTCCCGGCTCTCCCGCTAGGCCTGGGTCCGCCACGTCTGGATCCGCATCTTCCCCTTTCCGCGCCTGACGCCGTTCGGAAGCCACCTTGGCGCTTTGCCCAAGCCCCCCCTCGTCCCCCGCCCCTCCCTGAAACCCAATCTCGGCATGTCTTTCTCCTGAGCCTCCCTTCGCTTCCCTTCTCCAGCACCCCCACCCCGGTGGAGGGCATTTATTTATTTATTTATTTATTTATTTATTTATTTATTTATTTATTTATTTATTTATTTATTTCCCGGCGCAAGCCTGGATCCAAAGCGATCGCCTGGCGGAAGATTCCGGGCGAGCCCGGTTCTCGCTTGTTTTCCCCCCTCCTCGACACCCTGTCTGTCTGTATGTCTGTCTCTCTCGCACACACACTCACTCACAGACACACACATACACTCCCTCTCTCTCCCTCTCCCTCTCTCGCCTTCTGCCGTAAAGCCAGGGGCCATTGTTAACCGAGCGCAGGGCGTACGAAGGCTCCAGGGCAGCCAGAATCGAAGGATTCCCTCCCCTATCCATCTCTGGAAGGCTGCCTGGCATCTTGCGATCCCTACCTCTTCTCACCTTCCCCCCCACTCCTCCCCAAACGGAGAGAGAGAGAGAGAGAGAAGGAGGGGGAGAGAGAGAAGACCCGAGCATCCCTCACCGTGCGCTCCCATAGAGATGTCCCCCCCTCCTGTTGGCGTTATGACCGGATTTCTCTCGCTAGATATTCCTTGAAGGGTTTTTTTTCCTCTCCCCCTTTCAAAAAACGGAGAGGGATGGGGGGAGCTCTCCTCGCTTATTGATTGCGTTGCTTGCTGGCTGCGAAAATATATTATGTCTGCTCGCCGCGCTGCTCTCGTCAGAGGCTAAGGTAAGGTGGACCGAAATAGGCTATCAGTTTGTGAATGGCGGAGACCGTGTCTCCATGATTTATAGCTGTATGACTCGCATCGCGGTTCATGAAGAGTTCACAAGCTTTAAGCTTCCTTCCACGCAGCGACTCTCTCTCTCTCTCCTTCCCCCTCCTTTCTTTCCCTCCCCTTCCTTTTACCCCCCTTTTCTCTCTTTTTGCCATTGGTACCCCTCTATTTTCCTTCCCCTTCCCTTTTCTTTCTTTCTTTCTTTCTTTCTTTCTTTCTTTCTTTCTTTCTTTCTTTCTTTCTTTCTTTCTTTCTTTCTTTCTTTCTTTTCTCCCTGGATTTTATTTCAAGAAAAATGTTCTCCGTGTTGCTATTTACTTTCGATTGGGATATTTTCCTGAAGCTTTATCCTCGGGATTATTATTATTATTATTATTATTATTATTATTATTATTATTATTATTATTATTATTATTATTATAATATCTGTGAGAAAATGCCTTCCTGGAAAAGGCTCTCGGCTTCCCCCCCCCCCCATGCCCAGAGAACTGACTGAGAATTTTAGAATTCTTTTTCCAACATGGAGGTTAAAGGGAAAGAATTTTCCTCCTACCCTGTCCTTCACCCTTCAGTTCCATCTTGTTTCACCGTCTTCGTCTTGACTCTTCGATTTTTTTTTGTTTTAATTGAGTTTCCTGTGAAAGTTCCCCAAACGGGAGGCGATTTATATTTTTGTTCTTTCATTTTTTTCTCCTGAACGTAAAGAAGGAAACTTGCAAACGAGCGAGAAGGAACTTCTGCGGCCTGAATTCCAGGGACTAATTGCAAATGCCCCCTAATTTCCTATTTATTATTCCTATTGAAATTTCGGTGGGTTTTTTTTTAACAATTCCTTGGAGTAAATCATTTACGATTCCACCCGTCTTCGACTAAGATAAATGACCGACATTTGGGACGTGTTGAAAGATGAGATACAAAAGGAGGACAAAAATCTTGGCTACTGAAAGCACAGAAAGAACACTTTGGGTTTCTCTTTCGAGGGTGCTGAATGGGGGATTATTTTTTAATGTACAGTTTAATTTTTTAAAAACCATTTACTCCAAGGCCTTCTAAAAAGTCCCAGAGAAAATAATCCACAACAAACTGGCCAGGCCTAGTAGAATATCTGTTCTGGCTGAACTCCATAGTCGATTTTACAGATCCCAGCCTTTTTGTGATCAAATGAATGGTTATTTCTCTCCCCATCTCTCCCTCTTTTAAAATCAATTCATAGTGATGAGATCACCGGTTTGTTTATGTCTACTACCAAGTACTTCTGGACTGAAGAAAAGCTGGCTAATTTATCATTATTTCCTGTAACACAGAGAAAATATGTTAACAGTCTGCCTCCCCCAAGAAATATTACATCTAATCCATACAAGATACTGCAGGATCACAACAGGGTATTTTAGACCGGTTGTAAAAAAAAAAATCACTCCATTTATAGAGGCATAAATTGAGGAGGGGGAGGGGCGTGAGACCTGAAATAGATTTAGGCTTTTGAATATAGGTAGAACACCTGGAGGGAGAGTTAACGATTTATCGCGAATGTCCAGATCTGACCAATGTTGCATTACAAGACTGTATTACAATTTAATTCACTTGGAAGAATCGTTTTGATAGTAAATACAGAATGGGGTAGTTAAGCACAGAGAAACCCCTCTCCCTCTGTTTAGGCCTCATATATGGAGATAATGTATATGTGTGAGTGTATCTGTATGCACACGACAATGTATATGGATATATCGGTTTATTATGATTATTATTTATGCCAGCTGGTTAATTAATTAATTATCTCCACCATGAAATAATTCTAATCTTATTCTGCCCTTCCAACATGGAGGAGTTTCACGTTCTGTTAGAAAGGAATAAAGGGTCTTCTTTGGACCGGTGGTCTCCCCACCCCCTCTCAAAGGGGACCAATTGGTCAGGTGACAGAATTGTATGTATGTGTTTGAGGGAAAAGAGGAGAAGAAAGAGAAAGGGACTGTGATTTTTATGCAACAAATCGGATTCGCACCTTGAGTGGCAACTGAGCCAGGGTCTTATTTCCAAACTGCAACCGAAGTTGCGAAAATAACAGTGGAAGGGAATCAAACGGGACATCAAAAATTTAGCGCAGGCCTCCAAATCGGACCTAGTTTCCATCCATTACTCCCCCCTTCCCCCCCCCTGGAAATAGCAAACTTAAAAGTCTGCCCATTTACTCGGGAGCAAGTCTTGCAGCATTCAGTCAGGCCTGCTTCCGAGTAAACACGCAAAGGATGCAGACCCTGCACTTTAGGCAAAATTTGAGAATTTGAATTCGATTTTGCGTGGGTGGGAAAGCATTCGTTTGAAATTTTAAACCAAGGACTGAGTCCAGATTAATTTTAAGATTCGAGTGATGTTAAATGTCGAATGACGCCCCCCCCCATCACTTCATTTTGTTTCTCTGAGACCCCTCCGTCCAACAGCTGAGGACAAACGAATGCAAATGAGAATACAAACGTCCAGTTGGGCAACGAAGAGTTCAAGTCAGGGGAGCTTGCTAGAGAATCCGACCTCTCCCTCCAAAAACAATGTTTCAGCTCTGCTCAGGATATTTTACCTGGGACGTGTATCCACCTGTTTACATTTTGCTTAGCTGGCCTGCTGGTTTCAAGGGACCTTCGCCTTCCACCTGGGCTCTCCCCTCTAACCCAAAACGCTTTTTTCGAAGGCTCTTTTAATGAACAGCGGTGGGACGGAGATGAAATTTCCTAGGCAAGCCTGAGTGCCTTCCTTTCTTAGGGGCGTGGGAAAACATGGTCTTCCTTGTTCTTGCAAGCCAGCCTCGGTCGAAGCTCGCTCGTAAGCATGGAACTGGACGTATCCGGACACAGACAAACCCTGTAGGGCTGAATTGAACGGTATAGACCATAGAATGGTATATTATTGAGGTTGCCACAGGATCTATTATTTCCCCAGACCTAACCCTGTATCCATATCTATCCGAGCTCTATCCGAACGATATTGGGGGGGGGGGGTAACAAAGGCGACGCTATTGAATGATTGCTTTTGTCGACCAACAGAGATAGGGCTTTTTATTGATGTCCCTTTTTTGTTTTGTTTTTAAAAATTGAAAATATTGGCTGAAGCCCCTCCACCGGAGCGAGCAGAGGCGCGCCCAGGAGCACCAGGCCAGAAATCTGGTCCGGGCGACAGCTGGGATCTGATTTCCCCGTCCTCCTCCTCCTCGGAGCGCAGCTATTCATGTCAGGAGGCTTTTCAGGGGCCAAGATGGATTCCTAGGCCGACGTGTATTATTCTGTGCGCCTTTCTAACCTTTCAGGTCAGCCTCCCGACGACACCGGGGAAGGCCTCCTCCTCCTCCCCCCCACGCGGCCGCGGGGGTGCCAATGTCCGTCCAGGAAGGGGCCACCACCAGCCAGACGCCCGGGGAGCCCCAGCCATGCAGAAGGCCACCTATTACGACACCTCCACGCTCTTCGGGGGCTACTCCTACCAAGGTGCCAACGGCTTCGGCTACGAGGCCCCCCCACCGCCGCCCTCCTTCCAGCCTGCCGCCGCCGCCCACGTGGAGAGCGACTACCAGAGGCCAGCCTGCACCCTCCAGGCCCTGGGCAGCGCCGCCCCCCTGGCCAAGGCAAAGGACCTGAACGGCAGCTGCCTGCGCCCCAGCCTGCCCCCGGAGCACCACCCGCCCCCCACCGTCTCGCCGCCCCCCAACCCCATCGCCACCACCGGCGGGGGCAGCGGGGGCAACGGCAATAGCCACAGCCAGCCCGGCGGGGGAAAAAAAGCCAGCCTGGCCTCGAGTAACGCGGCCCTGGCCAAGCAGATTTTCCCCTGGATGAAAGAGTCGAGGCAAAACTCCAAGCAGAAAAACAGCTCCCCCAGCACAGGTATCAGAGGCTTTTGGCATACTCCCCTCCCCAGGCCACATGGACACGTCTCCCATCTGCTGCCCCCCAGCTGGGCTAGACAGAGAAGAGGAGGAGCCAGGGGTTCGAACCTTCTTGCTGGGAGGGAGTGGGGAGGATCTGGAAAGGACGGCTGATCGGTAGGCTCCATCCACAAGTTCTCCTGGGGAAGAACCATGGCATGAAATGGGGCGACTCCACTTCGGTGGGGACTGTGCAGGGGACCCCTGGACTGGGGCTGCATTTAGAACGGCCAGCCGCCAGAAAGGGCAGGCTTCCTGCCCAGAGAGCTTCCTACGCTAGCCTAGACTGGCACATGAGGGCAGGGACCCAGTTAGGGGAATAGGGGAGGAGCCAGGAAAGGGCTCTGAGGCTCAGTGATGGTTGGCTGAGGCTCAGTGAGGGTAAGTGATGGCTCATGGGGAAAGGGTCTGCTAAAGAAGGTGGGAACTGAGGAGGCACTGGAAGGAGGTTGATGTGGGGGGGGGGGGAGAGGAAGCTGTCACAGGCATAAGGGGCAGGATACCAGTCCACCCTGTGAGCAAAAGAAAGCTTTGGTTCTGGGTTTTATGGGTTTACGTGGTGAGGGAAAATAAAGGGTTAGAAGGAGTCCTTTTATGTTCCCCTTCTTTCTGTTCCGAATCTCAGAAAATCTGTTGGTCCTTCATGCTTTCAAAGGAAACCACAAATTTGGGGATGATTATTAATCAAACTACTGCTGAATTTTAAAGACAGTCCCTTCTACAAGGCTAAAGAGAGAGAAAACAAACAAACTCCATACCAGCTTTGCCCCCATGGGCATTGATTATTGGGTGGGCGTTTAAAGCATCTTTTCTGCCAGAAAAAATGGGATTGTGGGGTTGCCAGCTGGTGAATTTAGACCTGGGTCTAGACATCCTGCAGAATGAGGTAGGAGAATTCCAAGTTGGTAGAAAGAGCTATGCCTCCTCTCAGCCTTTATAACATTCCATCCTGTTTTGGGGGGGGAATCCCTGGAAATGTAAAAAGCAAACATAAAAAGTTTCTGGTTCAACCTACTCAATTGCTAGTTTTCTACCTGCAGGGAAGGCTGGCTTTTTTAATGTAGCAGAGGATTCAAATATGTGACTTCCCCACCCTTAGTCTGAATTTTAAGAGCCAGTGCAGGGCAGTGGTTAGAGTGCCGGACTAGCATCCGGGAGACCCAGGTTCACATCTCTTCTCTGGCTAGAACTTTGGGCCAGTCGCTTACTCTCAGCCTAACCTACCTCACACACTTGTTTTGAGGATAAAATGAGGGAGGGGGAAAATCCTGAACTACTCAGGCAAAGAGATGAGTTAAAAATGCACTTGTTAGGGTTGCCAACTGGCCTGTAGAAAAATGTCCTGTCCCTTTAACATGGGTTTCATGGCTTGTTGTGTACCAGTTGATGTTATTTACCTCCATCTCTTGAAAACCTTCAGTGGCAGGTATGTAAACATGAAGCCTCTATTAAGGTGACAGGACATTTTTCTCCAGGCCAGCTGACAACCCTAAAATGGGCACAAACCTTTTAACCATTTCATTCACACCTCATTCTACTGCATATGTAGACAGGACCTCGATTGCCAACAGGCCTGGAGAAAAAAGGCCTGTCCCTTTAATGGAAGTTTGGTGTATGGAAATAGGTAGCTGAAGCTTTTCATGGCATAGAGGTAAATAATATTCCATTAAGCTTCCATTAAAGGGACAGGACATGTTTTCTCCAGGGAGAATCATAGTTTAGGGACAGTCTGGCCCTATCTGCCTCACCATAAATTAAAATATCCTGCTTATTTTTTCTTCACTCTGAATTGTGCTGTACTCTGTTTACAGTATATGCCAACGTTTAGTTGCTCACTTATATAGGCAGAAACCAGCTATTTTGTTACATCATATCCACCTGTTGTACCAAGCAAAGTGGCTTTATAGCAAACATGTTTGTCCTTACATTAAAAAGATTGACATGTTTGACATAGATAGAGCAATCCCAAGCAGGTTGACTCAGGTCTATTCAGTGACAATGTACTCAGAGGAAAGCATTCTTAGGGTTACACTTATCAGAACTGCAGAATTATACAATATAGCGGGTTAAGGGAAGAAGCCTAAGCAGGCCTACTCAGAAGGTCCCATGTTATTCAATGGAGCTTACTCCTGAGGATGTGTCCTTTTATGCACGTTTATGATAGAATCCCAAGCACTTCAGAATGCACAAGTTTCCAGTGAAGCTTAGAGCTGTGCTGAGGATTTAGCTCTTATTTGGGAATAAGTTCTTTTTGGAGTCAAAAGGGTTTGCTTCCTTGTGACAGACTATCACTGTGACCAGTTAATTTCCTATAGAAAGTGATTCCGCTGTAGAAAAAGGCAAGTGCCTATATTATGCCATTTGGGCATACTTTTTAACTTAATAATTGCAATTAAATATGCATACAATACACAGAACCAGATTACTGTCTGAACAAAAGCTCGCAGTTAATGAATGTTATTGAATCATAATTGGAGGCTTGTGTTTCTTTTTTAAAAGCTGGACATTGGGAGCTAGCCTAGCAGGTCTCCTCAGAAGTAAGCCCCATGTAATTCAGTGGTGCTTAGTTACGTTCAGAAATGTGTCCGTAGGACTGCAGCCTAGATTGCATTTTGACATATGTGTACCTTTGGAAAATCCCCAATACCTGTTTTATTCCTGTGTAAACCTTGCATGTATATCTATATATCTTGAGGGAGGGGAGAAGAAATATGTTCAAGAGATAGGCAGATACCAAATAGTCTAAAACCACTTTGCCTAGTTCAAGATGCCTGTGATAAACAGAATAACTCAAAACCTGTGGATCCGGTTACAGTCTGGAATGTTATGTCATTGTCTACCCACCTGGAAGTAAACCAGGTAACTGGATTCCCAAGCAGACACCCTTAGAATCACAGTCTGTGATAAAAAATAAAACTATGGGCACTTTCACTCATGCCAAATAATGCCCTTTCAATCCACTTTCAATGCACTTTGAAGATGGACTTTACTGTGTGAACTGGCAAAATCCACTTGCAAACGATTGTTAAAGTGTACTGAAAATGGATTGAAAGTGCATTTTTTTGCATTTTTTGGTATTTTAGAAGCATTATTGGAAATATAGTGCACTGGAAATGATTCAGACATGCATGTGTGTCACTTGATAATCTGTGTAATTCCATTACTTGTTGCTGCTGAGCGTGCAAAATCCCTCCCTCCATTGGCAAGTGTTAAATCCTCCACAGGCCTGAGGTGTTCTGAAGGCCCTGTGTGTAGAGTTTAATCCATGATCATGTTTCACACATAAAAACCTCTGCTTGATGCAAAGCAATGGACGTAGGTCACCTAAAGGGTTGCTGAATGATGTAAGCCCAAGGAAATGTCATAAGCATCACCCTACATCAGCTATCAAACTTCCCACTGATGTAGAGTATTTGTGCATTGAAGGCCTTTGCATTCTTTAACCTGTCAACAGCCCTTATCCACTGCAAACATTTTATAGCAATCCAATGTGCGCAATTATTAAATATGTGAAGTTCCATCACATGTGTATATGTATTATCTTATATGTGTACATGCAGAGGTAGATTTATATCCTGTTTGTCTTCCATGGCATGTATACCAGGGGGCATACATCAATTTCCCAGCCAATTTCCATCCCAATCACTGGCAATTGTAGATCTGCTTAGTTTTACATGCCCTTAGATCATATCTATCTAAAGTTTTGATCTTGTGCCTCAGTTTCTCCAAGGTTAGGCAGGATTTACATGTACCCAGGAATTTAGAGTCTTGAGATGGACAAATGACTTAACCAATTTCAGAATGCAGGTGAGGGATCACTTTTTTGGAATACTCTCCTACATAGAAATTTTCATGTAAGTAGAGAACAAGCAGAGCAGGGCTAGAACCTTGGTCCATGATTTGGGAGAAGTTTTCTTCTTGCAGAATCTCCACCCCCCCATGGGAAGACGTTAAGAGGGGTCCCATAGACATTTGCAGTCTGAAGTGGTAGATCCCCTTATTTATTGCCTCAATACTCTATCTTCTCATTCTGCTGGATGTGTAGACTTATCCTAGATCCAACTGTTTCTAAGTTAAATAAGCATTGGGTTAGATCTAGTCAGTTTCTCCCCCAATCTAACCCAATTATTCTCTTTGCTGCAGGCCCCATTCCACATGGCTTTTGTTCATGAAGTTCCCATCATTACCAACATAGCCCTTTTTCTGGTCAACTGGGACCTCCTTCTTCCTCTGTTTTTCCCCATGAGAAAAGTTGGTTGGATCCAACTCATATCCCCAACCCTTATTCAACTGCAAAAACTCCCTCTGATGTTAAGACATAATGTTTATGTCCACTCTCCCCTTCCCAAAAGCTTTTATCTTAATGTCAGTTGCGTAGAAGATAGATGTCGATAGTGATGAGGAAATGGCCCTCTGCACATGTTCAGAGGCACTTTATTATTCTTTTCATATCAGAAAGAGGTTCCAGGGCCTGAACTGTTGAGGCTCCTGTTACATCATACAGATCACTGAACTGACTTTTGATACAGTGCAATCTTAACCAGAGTTACACATTTCTAGGCCTATGGTCTTCAAAGGACTGAGGAGGGTGTAACTGTGTTTAGGATTGCACTGTGTATAATTCAGCAGGAAGCTACATGAAATTTTGCACAGGAGGATTTCTTGCTGGATTGTGCATATTCACGCCAGTAATTCTTTGGCGAGTATCTGTTTAAAACCTTCTTGTTACACTCCTATTTGTGTGCGATTCTGCGTGCACATTTAAATCCTCCAGGACAACCCAACACAAGGATACAAATGCAGCAAGCCTGTCTACGCAAGGGCCTGATTAATTTCGCTTTCCAAACACTGCCCACTTGCCAGACGTAATTTCCTTTGAAAGGGTCTGCTTCAAAATAATCGACTCCCAAATAAATAGCCCTGGATTCCTTTTCTGCATGACATGATCAAATTTTCATAAAGCGAGGGGGCAGCTTTGGAGAACAGAACTCTTAATAAATGACATGATTATGGAGTGGGGACTGGAGGAGAAGGAGGGGAGCTGAAGGCTTCTCGCCTGTTTGAGGATTTATTAAGAGGCCTGTGCATTCAATTTTCTGCATGTAAGTAATTATCTTTGATTTCATTTCCCGACCTTCTTTTCAGAAAGCTGCAGCGGTGAGAAAAGCCCTCCAGGCTCCTCGGCTTCCAAGAGGGCCCGCACCGCTTATACGAGCGCCCAGCTGGTCGAGTTGGAGAAGGAATTCCATTTCAACCGCTACCTTTGCCGACCCCGCCGGGTGGAAATGGCCAACCTGTTGAATCTCAGCGAAAGGCAGATCAAGATCTGGTTCCAGAACCGGAGGATGAAATACAAAAAGGATCAGAAGTTGAAAGGGCTGGGGTCTTCCTCAGGGGGGCCTTCCCCCACCGGAAGCCCTCCCCAGCCCATGCAGTCCTCTGCCGGCTTCATGAACGCTCTGCACCCCATGACTTCAAACTATGACGCCCCGTCTCCGCCCTCCTTCAACAAACCCCACCAGAATGCCTACGCCATGCCCACCGCCTACCAAAATCCCATCAAAAGTTGCCCCACCCAACAGAAGTATGCCAACACGGCGCCCGAGTACGATCCGCACGTCTTACAGGGTAACGGGGGTGGCGGCTACGGCCCCCCCAATATGCAAGGCAGTCCAGTGTACGTTGGCGGCAACTATGTGGATTCTATGCCTGCTTCTGCTCCCTCTCTGTACGGGCTGAACCCCCTCCAGCACCACCAGCCACCCAGCATGGAATACAACGGGGCTCCTCAGATGGGCACCGGCCAGCACCACGGAACTTGCGAGTCTCACCCCACCTACACAGACCTTTCCACCCACCATGCTTCTACTCAGGGCAGAATCCAAGAGGCGCCCAAACTGACCCATCTGTGATGAGGGATGGGACAGACTGGGGAGGGGGAGGGAGTTAATGGAGAACTGGAACACTGGGGGCGGGCGTTGGTTTGTTGGGTGGGTGGGTTGGTTGGTGGTGTAGGGGGAGTGTCGGTGGGCTCGTTCAAAAACATTTGTGTTGAAACCTTTTTTTAAGTGGGGAAATGGTTGCCATCTGGGCCACTTGTCATTGCTTCTTGCCACTTTATAGGAAACAGGGGTCTATTCAGGGCTGGCTTTCACCAGTGATTTTGGAAATGGGAGTCCTAAGCCTCCTTGGAAGTCACATGATTTTACTCAGAAGCCCTTCCACCAATCCCCATTCTTAGGTCTGTGGGAGAGGCTTGTGATCTGCAGTGGGGGGGGGCAATGCTCGTGCATGCTCAAGGCGTGGTGTTCTTTGAGTTCCAAAACGAAGTCTTTTCTTTAAAAGGGGGGGGAGGTTCAACAACTGGGTGTAAGAGGCCCCAACCCCCATTAAAAGAAGTCATCACTTAAAATGAAGGTGTGGACTCAGTCTCCATCCCTTTCACTTGGTCACATTGAGATCTTACTGCCTGACAAGGCCACCTAAGCAGAATCACACCCTTCTAAGCCAGTTTAAGTCAATAGGCACAGAAGGGCATAACTCAGATTAAGATAGCTATGAAAGTGGAAGTTCTATATATGCCCCACCCCCTCCTGTATAATCCTCAGTACTATGTAGAATCATAGTGGAAGGGACCACCAGGGTCATCTAGTCCAACCTCCTGCACAATGCACAATGTAGTCTGAACTTGTCATAGAATGAGGCGGTTAATGGTGGTGGCCACATTCTGGATTGCAGACCATTTCAAAGTGAAGGCTGGGTCTTATTTCTGAATGCTTCCCCCTCCCCTCCCCCTCCTCCCCAAAAGTAATCTCTGCAGGCAGTAAAACTAGTGCATCTTCCTGATCCGCTAGTTTTCTATCTGCAAAGGCATAAATCCTCCACTTTTAGTCTGAAGTGGCATAGCACACTGTCGGTTCATACTAACATCCCATTCTGTGGAGAGTGTACAAATTACTTGCAAGAAAACAAGCATTTCAAAAACTGACATTGGGGTAGGGTGGAGTAACCACTAAAATTAAGGAAGCTTACTTATGGAAGTAGAACTGTGACAAAGCTTTGACTACCATAACCCCCACAGACTAGCCCCAATGAGATTGTAATAGGCTGAATAAATAGGGCTTAAATCCTGCACTAGGTAGTCTCTGAATGCATTATGAAGATATAGATACCCCACCTTTCTCCAGACCCAAACCAGTCACATGCTCCCCTCCTGGAGAGCCAGCATGGTGTAGTGGTTAAGAGCGGTGGTTTGGAGTGGTGGACTCTAATCTGGTGAACCGGGTTGGTTTCCCCTTTCCTATGCATGAAGCCAGCTGGGTGGCCTTGGGTTAGTCACAGCTCTCTTAGCGCTCTCTCAGCCTCACCTACCTCACAGGGTGTCTGTTGTGGGGAGGGGAAGGGAAAGTGATAGTAAGTCAGTTTGATTCTTCCTTAAGTAGTAGAGAAAGTTGGCATATAAAAACCAACTTCTTCTTCTTCTTTCTCCTGTTGGGTTAAGAGGCAATTATTGGCCCACTGTCACCCAGTCAGTTTCCACTGCAGAATGGGGATTTGAACCTGACTCTTCCAGATGCCAAGCCTTGACTCTAACCATTACACCAGATGCCAAGCCTTGACTCTAGCCTTCAACATCCTTCTACCATTCTTTTGTGGCTATAACCTGGATAGCAAAACCAATGGTCATGAGCGGGTAGAAATGTTGAACGTTGTTAGCAGTGATTATTCAGTATTACCGGAACGTGGTCCTGAGCATGAGCCCTACATACACTATAAAGCAGCAGAATAGCTCTCGTGTACGTATGAGCCTCCATGTTTCTTTCATTTTAACAAGAATACCAATCAGCTGATTCATTGATTGATTGATAAATCGGTTTAGATGGCTTGAGTTTATACCAGGAAGCTCTGGATTCACATTCTTGGCAATGGGGCCCATTGACAAGGTTAATGGGCATAGTCCCACAGGAAATA
The DNA here is from genome assembly GCF_029931775.1 of Euleptes europaea. Taxonomy (NCBI): domain Eukaryota; kingdom Metazoa; phylum Chordata; class Lepidosauria; order Squamata; family Sphaerodactylidae; genus Euleptes; species Euleptes europaea. The sequence continues at coordinate 25,502,559 of NC_079329.1, forward strand.
TGCTTGTGTAATTTCAGATCAGTGGGGTTTGTACTGGAGAACTTGCCCAGTGGCTCTTTCTTCTATGGAACACCCCAAAGTCAAATACCCTTATGTGTGTAAAGTGCTATCAAGTGGCATCTGACTTATGGCAACCTCAGCAAGGAGCTTTCAAGGCAAGTGAGAAGCTGAGGGGGTTTGACATTGCCTTCCTCTGCAGAGTCTTACTTGGTGGACTCCCACCCAAGGACCGACCCTGCTTAGCTTTTGAGATCTGACGGATCTGGCTCTACCATGCTACCTTACCTCCAAATACCCTTAACTGGAATTAAATCCCATTTCCATGTTGGCTGCCAAATTAAATTGTTTAAAATTGTAAACTATGGCTGCAATTCTAAGAACACTTTCCTGGGAGTAGGCCCCCATTGACTAAAATGAGTCTGTCTTCTGAATAGACCTGCTTAGGCTTCTTCAATATGTTATTGGAGAGAAGCAGACACATAGACCGCAGCCACAATTAAGGCTGGGTGTAGGGCTGCCAATTTCCAGGTAGTAGCTGGAGATCTCCTGCTGTTACAACTGATCTCCAGCCAATAGAGATCAGTTCACCTGGAGAAAATGGCCGCTTTGGCAATTGTACTCTATAGCATTGAAGTCCCTCCCCTCCCAAACCCTGCCCTCCTCAGTCTCTGCCCCAAAAACCTCCTACTGGTGGCAAAGAGGGACCTGGCAACCCTAGCTGGGTGGCTTAGAACAACAAAGAGGTGCTTTCTCAAGCCCTTGGAAATGCTCCCCTCCTTTTTGGAATTTATTAAATTAGTATTAATTCTGGGAGCCGATTAATGGATTCCAAGTTTCTATTTCATATTTATCTTTCCCCTGAGGTTTCAACACAACGTTTTTGAATGTAGAAAAGGGAGCTGTTTTTTTTTTTTTTTTGGTAAAGGAATAATCCAATCGAAATAGATAATTTTTTTTTTGAAAGGAAAGAAATCTTACAACGTGCACAAGGTTGTGGATCTGGGTCTTGAATATATGGCCTATTCTTAAAGCTATGGCCCTTCTGCCAAGTTTAAGTCACAAATGTAACAATACACAAAAGGATATCCAAGAGGGTGAGTAGAAAACTGCCTTCAAGAAGTCTTCTACTCCCACCTTCTCATCACCATCCACACAATCTGTTGATCTTTCCCTTCTAAACTGGTAGTGAACCATTATCTCCTTTCCTTTTTACAATCTGAAAATGTCTGCCCTAGCCAACACTCAGAGCTCCATTTCTTCTCTCCATCCCAGTATCCACCAGAAGCTTTCAGGAACTGGGGGGTGGAAGGGGAGGTAAATGGGGTGCCCTTTTGCAAAAGAAATGTCTAAAGTGAGACTGGAGTTATTTTTTTAAACAAATAAGGAACAAGGGTCCAAACTTGGAAAGGAAGGAAGAAAATTTTACAGGTGTACTCATTTTGAGCTCTCCTTCCTGAGGAAGCAGCTGCCTCCCTTTCTTTAGGGCTCATGAAAGGTGGGGAAGACTCCCACACCTAAAGGCGTCTTATGTCTGTTTGTGTCTCCTCTTTTCTTGAACGTGAAAACAGGGTATATTTGAACAGAAACTGGTATGTCGCCAAATGAAAGCGGAAGTAAACTGTCCTTTGGGGAGGGCAGGGTGAGTGTTGACTGACGCTTCTCATTCGGTCCGGCATATTTCTTGCACTTAGAGTTTACATTTAAATGGGTAGATATACCAACTTTTGAAGGGCACCCATTGGAGACGACATTCAATGGGGCGTGTGTGCGTGCGTGTGTTCTGGTGAACATTCATATATATAAATATAAATATATATATTATATATTTATTTGTTATAGCCAGTTTTAAACTATTTTTTCTTTGTTGGTTTTGTATTATTTATCCCCAACATTATGTATTTATAAGAAAAAATGTACTTTTTTTAGTATTTACTTGTTATAAAAGAACATGGTGTTTCCCCCCTGTCCATTGTACAACCTGCCTTTCTCTCTCTCTTTCTCTCCCTCTTCCTTTTTTATTTTATTTTCTTTCTTTCTTTTTTAGTTATTGTAATTTAGGGAAAGAAACCTGTAGTTATCTTCGTACTTAAAAATAACGTGTTTAGTTCTATTGGAGGCATGAAAGCAGAGCCAGACTGTAATTGTATAGACCTGAGTTAGAAGAACTAGCTAACCCTCCCTCTTCCTTTTTCTCCACCACTTCTCCTTCCGCCCTTCTTTTTCGAAACATTTTCCCCCTTTTGTTCTTTACAGTAGATAACTTTATTTCTTTGCTTAAGGGTTGTCTGTTGAACAATTCTCGAATAAAATTTCTGTTCTTAATTTGCTGGTGTCCCATTGGTGAGATTTGAAAGCAGCCATTAAAAAGAAGAGGCTGGCTGTGCGGCCATAAATCGGAGCTACATTAAAAAAAAAAAACCAAAACCCAACATTTCTAAATTTTTCAGACATTAACGAGAAAGACATTTGTCTGTTCCCCCCTCTCCCTTAGGATAGGCGCTTTTATTTATTTTACAGCTTATAAAATTTTCCTAGCTGATGGTGTTTACTTAAAAAGTTAATCGCTGGGGGCTTCCTTTCTCCTCTTGCCCCCCTCCCCTTCCACTTTGAAAATCTTGTTCTAAACAGTCTCACGCCAATTAAAATTACCCATCATCTTCTGTGGATACAAAGAAGGGGGGGTCACGTGTCGTCCAGGCTAGACAGCCATTGGGCCTGAAATGAAAACAAAGGAAAATGATTAATCATAACAAAAGGCGCACGGGGCTTTCTGGCTGAAATTAAAGGGAGGGGGGGACCTGTCGTGAAATTAAATCACTAAATAAAACCAGAAAGGAATGGGAGGCAGATGCTGCTGCCGTCTTAAAGGAGGGGAGGGGGGACGAGGGGGAGGGGAAATGTGTGAACGCCAAAAGACATAAGATAACTGCCCGGCTAATGTGCATTTTATGCTCTTAAGCCTTTTAAAAGAGGGGGGGGCGCTTCTTTTTTACAAGCGGCGCGTTTCCATAAAACTTTTATGATGTTAGAGAGCCCAATGCAAACGGCCTGTCAAATTAGCACGTCACGTTTATATATCTGTTGCAACAGCGAAAGGCAGAACGCAGGCTTGGTGGAGCTGAGATCTGGGGGTGGGGGGCAGGATTGGGTGTCTCTGCCTAGGCTTTTTGGCGACCACCACTACCTGCAACCTTGTGCTACACACTGTAAACATCGAGGTGATGTTTCTCCTCCTCTCTCTCTCTCCCCCCCATTTAATGGGACTTTATCGTTTGCTTATGAACGCTTCCTCTTCTAAAGGAGGGAGCGGGGAACAGATTGATTTCCCCTATAGAATTGGGAAGGGGTTCTGTTGCAAGAGGGGCTGGAATGGCTTTCTTGCTTGGATATGGTGGTCTCTGTTAATTCCGGATTTTCCGCACAGATCTGCCCCTCTACCTTTCTGTCTATCAACGTGTCTCTTACACTGAGAAACAAAACTGCAAAATACCTGCAAAAAAACCCTGCAAAAAATTACCAGAAAACTTTCTAGTAATTACCATCTATGGTCCTTCTGTGGTTCATCCTCAGTGGTCAGTATGCATGTAATGGTTGGATCTTGCTAACCCTTTAAAGGCCATTTCGGTTCTCTCCCATAGGACAGCCCCCTTCTTCCATGGCTTTTTTACATGCTGGTCCCACAACGTTCAGCACAGCCTTTTTGGGTGGTCCAAGAAGATACCGCCTTACTTTTTCACCACCAGCAAACCCAATCAGTCCCTAAGAAATGGAATATTGTAGCTCATTCCCTGGGACCAGTTTTGCCCACTATGAGAGATAATCACAAACCATTGACACATAGTACTATCTGCACTGACTGGCGGCAGCATCCCAAGTGATCAGAGAAAGCCTTTCTCAGTCTTGCTTCCCTAAAATCCCCTTTGCCCACAATGCCAGGGATTGAACCTAGGATCTTATGTTCTCTGGCCCCTCTGCAGTCCTAGTCAAAGGCCTGATTCAAGTGTTGCTATGGCAGTGTGGGAGCCTCTTCAACGATCTTAGCAGTGATGCCTGTAAAGATGAATCATTTGGGGAGGGGCTGTGGCTCAGTGGAAGAGCATCTGCTTGGCATGCAGAAGGCCCCAGGTTCATCCCTGGCATCTTCATTTAAAGAGTCTAGGAAAATAGGTGATGTGAAACACCTCTGTCTGAGGGCCGCTAAAGATCTGAGCAGACAATACTGACTTTGATGGACCAAGGGTCTGATTCAGTATAAGGCAGCTTCATGTGTTCATGTGATAAACGTGGAACAGATGCCAGTTCCTGGAAGCCAGAAATACTGATGTGGGAAGGATTTCACTCAGCCCACATGGTTCATGTTTACAAGACAGCCAAAACAGGTATTATGGAGGCTGTGAGAAAATGCCCATCCCTGTAAACATTCAACACATGCCCCACCATGCATTGACCTCATTTGCATACAGAATCGGCTCACCGTTCATGGGTAGGAATAGCATTCCCACAACAAACCAACCTAAGCCATTCTTTGATAGTGGGTTAGCTGTACTTGTGAATGGGCCAGATCTAATAGGGCACAGGTGGAATAATTTCAAGAGGGAGCCTTTCAGCAGTGGCTACTTGAAGGCACTTTACACACACACTATCTCATGTGTGACGCTGAGGCATCTCCTGTCCTTGCTGGGGTTGCATCCCTCCCTAAAGGAGCAGGTCTGTAGTGTGGGGCTGCTGCTGGAACTGGGATCTCCTGTTGGATAAGCCAGTGTTGGCGGTGGCCAGGGGTGCCTTTCACCAGCTTTGGCTGGTGAGTCAGCTGTGGCCTTTCCTATTGTGGTAAGATTAGACTACTGCAATTTGCTCTACTTTGGACTGCCCTAGAAGAACCTTGAACCAAGAGGAAAGGTGGGGTATAAATAAAAAAAATGCTCAGTAGCTACAATTAGTACCGAATACTTCAGCCAGTATGCTGACTGGCGTGGATCATAGGGACTATATCACACCAGTCTTGTTCCATCTACTGTTGGCTCCCAATTTGCTTCCAGACCCAATTCAAGGTGGGGGTGTTGACCTTTACACCCCTATAGGCTTGAGGCCACCATAGCTTAGGGACTGCCTACTCTCACATGAACCTACCCAACCACTATGGTCACATGAACACATGAAGCTGCCTTCTACTGAATCAGACCCTTGGTCCATCAAAGTCAGTATTGTCTACTCAGACCAGCAGCAGCTCCCCAGGGTCTCAGGAAGAGGTCTTTCACATCACCTACTTGCCAAGTCCCTTTAACTGGAGATGCCAGGGATTGAACCTGGGACCTTCTACATGCCAAGCAGATGCTCTACCACTGAACCACAGCCCCTCCAATTATATGGTCATAATCGGAGGCCCTGCTTGGGTGCCACCACCATCTGAGGTTAGACGGGTGACAACTAAAGAACAAACTTTCTTAGCTGTAGCACAGAAACTAATGATTTCTCTACCCAGGGAGATTTGTTTGTCTCTCTATCACTGTCTTCCACCAGCGGGTGAAGATTTTTCTTTTTTGTTTGGTATTCTCTCAGCGACCCTCACTGGTTTTCCTTCCTGTTTATGTGTCTATGTGTTTGTAGATTGCTGGATATATATAAATATGTGTGCATTATAAAATTCGTTTTAAAATTCTGCTGCCCTGAGGACCCTGAACCAGGTAGAAAGATGGCACAAAAATGTTTCAATTAAACAAATCTCAGAGATCACAGATGAAACTAGATCCATCCCACAAACATAACATGAGTCTGGCCATAGTTGTCTTAGCAATCTATAGCTGTGGGTCTTTGCAGGACAACAGTGAAATAATTGTTCCTGGACTGAATCTTCTAAAAAAAGAACACCATGGGTGTGGGTGGATCCAGCCATCTTTTCCACTTAAGCTCACCCAATTCCTTTCCATATTAAAAACCTTATCTCACATGGCTTTTGACCATGCAGGTCCCATGATTCTCAGCATAACCTTTTTGGGTGGTCAAAGAAGAAGTCTCCTTACTTTTTTCACTAGTATAAAAGATGGTTAGATCCAAACCTGGGTATTGTTTTGCATCCACTGTCAGAAGTGTCTATTTTTTATTTTTGTAATGTGGCACCTGCAAATTGCATTCTGACCACAAAATGCCGTCACTTAACTACCAAACAGAATAATCCGCTTTAATGGGACTACTCTAGAGGAAAAGGGATCGTGGATCATCACAATGTATATACAATTAATATCCCTTTAAAAAAAAGTTTGTCCTTGCAACTATTGTTGATGTTATCCACCTAACTCTTTTTAATTAATATGGAAGGCAAAAATAGATTATTTCCACAGACAGGCATAAACTGCAGGCCAGAGGGCTTGGCAAGAAAAATCATTTTAATTCTGCTTTCTATTTGATTTTTGTTGTTTTGTCAGTATATTAAGTTCCACTAATAATTATAGCCCTCATGTAATAATAAATAACAGCTGGGGGGGGGGGGACCTGAAACACCCTTCCTCCTTTGTCCATGAGTGTAGCTGGGTTATGCTCATCCATGCAAAGTATAATTTAATATTCTGTGGTGCTATAATTTAAAAGCACAAGAGCGTGGAAACATTGATTGGGATCTGATCAAATAACAATAGTGAAGAAGGGAAGGCCCCCTCAAACCCCCCACCCCCTGGACATCATTTTCCTGAATATGATTTTATGGACGATATAATTGAGCTAAGATCGTGGTCGCTGTGTAGGTCAGATATGCAAGGGTCTCCTGAAACGGTTTTAGAAGACATGAATGTATTGTTATCCAAATGGTCCACTCCACTGCCTTGCACACCATTGGCATAAATAAACTGTTACACAGTCGTCTGAGTCATGGGGTTCTTACAAACCTGCTCAGCAAGTTCTACGAGAAACCAACCATGAGCTTAGGATCGGAGGTAAGTCTGAGAGTGTTTGTCTGAAAACATGTTCTCACATGTGACATTCCAGATAAGAAAAGCCCCTTCGGTTCTTTATTTTGTTTCGAGCCTTTTCTGTTAGCTGTATCGAGTAGGCAAACTTTGTACGGTTTGTGTTTTTCATACTTCCAAATGGTCTTTTACATTTGCAGCAGATCACAGGGTTCAAAGAGGCCTCTCTTTCAGAGAAGGCTTACAAAAGTTCACATTTCAGCAACCGTATCAACAGCCGGAGAGATCCTCTCCCCTCCTACACACACACACACACACACAGCTACATTCTTTCCAACAATTTATGCCAGTGGAAATCTGGGTTCCATTGAAAATGTACGCATCATTATCCATGGTGAATCTTGATTGGCTGTTCATTTCTTAAGCTAGACATGTTAACTGAAGTTAGGAGGGGGAAACAGTACTGGGGCTGAATATTTTAGTTTTCTCCCTTCTGTACCCTCATCCCCCCCTCAAAAAAATACAGCCAGTCATTCCAAAATCTGTCACACTTCAGTGAATCTGCTATACTTGCCTGCATTTCCCATTCTTGCAACATCTACTTCCTCATGATATTTCAGTTCCCCCCCCAGTCAAGCCATTTGTATCCTTGCAATAATTTCACTTCTTCACATAAACCTTCATGAGAAACTCTTCCACATAAAGCCATTTTCATTTTTGCTGTAAAATTCATGTGTATAACCTGTGTCAAACTCTCTGTTATACTTTGGATCATTTCAATGTTGCACGTAACCATCTTTATACTCTTGATATGAGCCTGCATGTGTGTAGTCTTAAGTCATTTTATACAGCTTTATGGCTACAAAGTCCATTATGCAGTGTCACTGTAGATGAAATATGAATGGACAACAATTTCTAGGGCCTTTAACTGCAACAAGCAAATAGCAACATGGTCTGTGTGTGGACAATGCAGATGAAGCCAACTGCAATTATGTCAGGCAGCTAGATTTCTTGCAGAAATTTCCTAATTTTTGGTCTGCAAAAAATGGAGCTGAAAAAATTGGGAATGCCACCTATAGATTCTATGCAAGCCTGACCTAAGTACTAGAAGTCAATGATCTTTTAAACAACATGTCCAATTCCTTCCCCAATGGCCAATATTTTTCAGTATAACCCAATATAAACTGACAGAGCACTTTCTTTCCTTCTTTGCTTTTAGGTCTAGAAATCCTTTGAAGGTAAGAGTAGACTATTTGTAAAGTTGGTTCGGACATACACTTGTGTGCCACTGTCACCAATCAGACTATTACTGTGGTACTACTGACTCTTATCTTGGTGGCAGTCTTAGAGAGGTTGTACAAAGTTTGAATTGGGTCTATCCTACACACACTCCAATCTTTCAAATCATATCACAGTATGAACAACAGTGGGAGGATGGGCTTGGCTCTGTCGGCATCTGAATTCACAGTTGCTGGCAGAGCAATGAAAGGAAAAGAAGACACATCCAGCCTCGTATGTTGCTTTACATGTTCCATTGATTTGTTCCTATGACCCAGATGTTCCGAATCCTTCTTCAGAAACCAAACAAAATCAATGAAATTGAAAAAAACTTCAGTTTGGCTGGATTGTGACCTTGCATAGTTGCTTCCATTAGTTTGTGTTGCTAGTAGTTAGTGATGCAACTGGTAACAATCCTGTTGCTAATGGTAATACACTGATTAACATGGAAACATTAAACAAAGGGCGAGAGCTAGACCCCTTCCCCACTCAATCTCACCCAATGTTCCTCCCCCTCTCCATCCCGTATGGCTGTTGTTTATCCGGGTCCCAGGATCCCCCACATAGCCATTAAGGTTGTTCAAAGAATATTCCTTTGACAGAAAGGGGAAAGCTGGTGGAATACCACCCCTAGCTTTTTAACAACATATTTTGCTATAGTTTTGATGACTACACTTTCCTTATTGCAGCAGAGGACACCCGTCTTGAATTACTTGAAGCAACTTAATCATTTGTGGAAATATTTCTGTCTTGAGGACTATGTTTTCCTGGCCTCTTAGTCTTTGTGCCTTTTAACTCCATAACATACACACAGAAAGAGTAAGTATACACGTAAATCTTCATTTTATGATTTACTCCGTGCATCTGATGAAGTGTGCTGCACTTATAAAAGTTGCCACCATAGACCTGTTATTCTTTATGCTGTCACAAGGCTGTTTGTTCATTTTGGAAATATTTGTAGATTATTTGCCTAAGGGTTCTGGTCATGATCCTAACCGAAGCCCATTTTTGGATTCACATGCATAGATTTGGAAAGGGGTTTTGGTGTGTGTGTGTGCCACTTTTAAGATTCCTGTTGCTGCCAGATTTAGGGGTTTCTACTTAATGAGTATTTGAACTGACAAATGTTTCTAAGCTTTGCTGCAGGCCTCATCTACGTTTCTCAGCCTACTACCATGTAAGTTTGTGGAAGGTGTGGGTGGGCGGGAGAAATAAATGGTGCTTGACTAAACCAAGCCACCAAAGCACGTTGATAGAAATTCCTCTGGATTCCTTAATATATCAATTTTCCTTTTCCAGTCTCAAAAGTGTCTTCCTTTACACCTTTCCCGAACATTTTCTCACCAAATCAGTGAATAAATCTCCTCTAAGGAATTCTGATGAACAGCCAAATTCTTTACGATGTTAGTAAAGCCCAGGCTGTCAGAAGTCTTTGGTGAGAAAAGATTGATCGCTTCTCTCTCTTTTTCTCCCCCACGCTCGCTCTGCTCTCTCCTTCCCTAGGCTTCTGTGAGACTGCCAAAAAGAAACAAAATATGCCAGGAAATATTCTCTCTCTCTCTCTTTTTCTGTAAAACAACTAGACCCCTAAAGTTCAATTGATTAGGCCTGGGTGCATGTAGGGGAGTAGAGAAGGGAGAGGCAGAGGTATTACCCTAATTTATTTTTTTATACTTTTAAAGACAACCCTTTTCCTAATCTTTGTCAGGGGGAGGAGAGGTTCCCTCCCCCAGGTATCTTCCCGGCCTTCATTACTTTAAAAGTTTCAAACCAGTTGCAGAAGTCTTAGAACAGGACAGATTTTAACAACAACTTTTCAAACCGATTCATACTGACCTGAATTTTCCAGCTCTGCTAATTAAAAAAAAAACAACTTTTCAATCCAAGTTTTCTTTATGCAGGTTTCAGTGTCACTGGTTGCAAACGAAAAGTTTCCTAATTTCGCTTGGAAGATTCCGTCTTCATCCTTCGCGCCTGTCCTTTGTCCTTTGGGACAAGAGGCGTGGGCCCCTCTTTCCAAATTCCTTCCTGGATGGCAGTGAAGAAGGAGTTAAAAAGCCAAACAGGAACCCCAGCATCTCTTCAGTTCCCTCTCCTTATGCAAACCTTCTGTGGTATCTTCTTCTGGACTGAATGTTTGTAGTCAATGGAAACACCCTAACTCAGCGGTGTATTCCCAAGTCTAGGGATGTTGCTGCTGCTGTTGCCATATTATTATTATTATTATTATTATTACTACTACTACTACTATTATTATTATTATTATGGGGAAATACTTTCTGTTTCCTACCAGGCCGGTCCTGCCATTGGGCAAGGCAGGTCACGTGACCAGGATTGACTGCAATTTATCCCCGCTCGTCAGTTTAATAGAGCAAGGTCCCCATACGCCTGTATTATCAGCAATATAAGATTTTTTTTAATCAAAGAGGGGAGGGGGGAGGAGACTGCAAATAATATTAATACTAACGCTATATAAAATATTGGAAGGGCCTCCAAGATCCATCGCTTCTCCCCCCCCTCTCTTTTCCTTCCACCCACCCCTATTTCCCCCCTCTCCCCCCTCCCTTTTGCACTGGGCCCCTGGAAAAAGCCATGAATTTTGAATTTGAGAGGGAGATAGGCTTCATAAACAGCCAGCCGTCGCTAGCGGAGTGTCTGACGTCCCTTCCCGCTGTCCTGGAGACATTTCAAACTTCATCAATCAAGGAACCACCGACGTTAATTCCTCCTCCTTTGGAACAAACCCTCCTCAGCTTGGATCCTTCTTCCAGCAGCCAGCCGACGCCAAGGAGCCCAAAGCGACCAAGACATGGGCAGGCCCAGAGACCCCCGCCGCAGCCTGCTCCTTTGGCTGGAGAATTCCCCTGGATGAAGGAGAAGAAATCCTTTAAGAAAGCCAGCCAGTTCCCTGCCTCTTCTTCGCCATCTTCCTCCTCTTCTTCACTGCCTGGATCTGCTGTCGGTTCTCCTGCAGGTCTGTATGCCCTACCACACGGGGATGGCTGGGCTTGAGGGGGGAGAACTGGGGTGGCAGGAATGGAACGGAGGGGATGGGTGAAGACCCCCAAATCCCTACCCTTGGAAATGCGCTCAGTTTAGGGAAAGGAGGGGGCGAACCTGTTTGCCTAATATTAACATTACTTAAAGCTCCCCAAAATACTGAAATGGCAGAAGCTACTTTTCTTTCTTTCTTTTTTTCTTTCTTTCTTTCTTTCTTTCTTTCTTTCTTTCTTTCTTTCTTTCTTTCTTTCTTTCTTTCTTTCTTTCTTTCTTTCTTTCTTTCTTTCTTTCTTTCTTTCTTTCTTTCTTCTCCTTAAAAATTCTAATAGGTGTCACATTAAGAAAAACACGTTCCTAATTTTTTGGATTGTTTTAGCCTTATTCAGGCTAAGACATCCTCCATCGCCTCTTTCATCGTCTTCAACACCTGTTTCTTTTGTAGCTTTTAATGTTTTTTTGTAACGTCAGAGGGGAAATGTAGACAAAGCCAGACACAGAAGATAATTTTTCTGATATATTTAGAAGTGGGAATTATTTTATTTATTTTAATTTTTTGGGTAAACTGCTTTATTCCAAGATTGGGAGAAAGATGGATGGGAAAACAGTGGCGGAGGAAAAAGAGAGAGAGAGCAAGAAACAGGAATAAATAGCCGTTCACCCCTCCCCCATCTCTCCCCAATAACCATTCACAAGGCAGCTTGTCCATCCATCCTTTGGATGCAAGATTCTTTCATTTCAAGATTCTTCCAACCCATCTAACAACCCCCGGAGGGGGGATGGGTCCCGTTCACCAAACGGAGGAGGAGAGGGGCTCCTTTCCTTTTGTTCAGTGCCCCGCCCCCCACATCTTCCCCTAAAGGTGCTGGGTTTGTAGTGCCCAAGGAATTAGTATTGTGGGAGAACGCAAAGTGCCCTGAGGAGAAAGGAGAACCGCTGGGTGGGGTTGGTTGGCTTGGTCCCTACTGGGGAGGGGGGTCCCTCCTGGGATTTTCTATTTCCTAGGTAGGCAGGCAGGTAGGTAGGTAGGCTGACAGGCAGGCAGGTCCATGGGGAGCTGGTTCTTATCCCATTCTTCCATTTCCTCCTTTCTTGGTCCACCCTGCTAGCTTTAGCATTGAGTTATGAGCATTTCGCTTCTGGAGGAGGGAGCTGAACCCCATAACCAGGACTCCAGGGCGGGCGTTGGCATCCACCAGAACTGGGAGAGAGGGGAAAGGGAGGAAAGGAAGCGGGCTCTCTCTCTCTCTCTCTCTCTCGAAATCGATGGGGAGAGGGTGGGACTGTGAAGCTCTGGTCTCCCCCTGAATTTTGGTGGAATGGCGATTTCTCCCTTCCAGGGTGAGGGGAGAACTTCCTTCCATTCAGCTCCCGCCCCCAAATTAAAAAACGCATTTCCCAACCCCACTGCAAATTGGGGGGGGGGCAGGTGTATGAATGCACCTAAATGCCTGTGGGGTCCTGAGCCCCTTTGGTGAGCTGCTGTGGGGTGGTGAGGGTTACACCCCCGTTTTGCTCTTTTGCCAAACAATGCAACGCTTGGTCTCCAAGCCCACGCCGAGAACACCCGGCCGCTGGAAGGAGCCGACCTTTTCATTTGCGATCACACTTCGCGTGGCTTTTGATTTCTCCTCCTTCCTCTCCTTTCCAGACGTCCAGGGCTTCCTCGAGCCGGGCGGGAGCGGCTCCCGGCGCCTGAGGACGGCGTACACCAACACGCAGCTCCTGGAGCTGGAGAAGGAGTTCCACTTCAACAAGTACCTCTGCCGGCCCCGCCGGGTGGAGATCGCCGCGTTGCTGGACCTGACCGAGAGGCAGGTGAAAGTCTGGTTCCAGAACCGCAGGATGAAGCACAAGCGGCAGACGCAGCACAAGGAGATCCCCGAGGGGGACCCTGCGGGTTACTCCAGCCTGGACCCAGGCGGCGAAGAGGCGGCGGAAGAGGAGAGGGGCCCGTCTCCATTTGGAGACCCCCTGGAGATCCCCTCCTCTTACCCGGCCGGCGGCAGGGAAGCTCCCAGGGGCCCCGCGGGTTACCTGACACCTCCCGAGGAGGGAGACCCCGACCCGCCGCCAAACGGGACAGCTGGCGCCCGGGCTTCTTCTGGGTCTTCCTCCTCCTCCTCCTCCTCTTCCTCCTCAGACAATGCCTTCCAAGACAGGCAGAACTCGCCTAGTTTGTTGCCACCAGATCTGAGCCTCTTCTCGGTGGATTCCTGCCCACAGACCGCAGGGGGGCTTTCTCCCAACCTCCAGGGGTTCTTAGACAGCCCTGTCAACTTCTCCCTCGACGACCTGGACTTTTTTACCAGCGCGCTTTGTACTTTCGATCTGCCGCATTTGAATTTCCAGTAAACACCCAGCGACCTTTTCTGATCTGCCTTGGGTTCGGTGCCCCTCTATAAAGATACATGCAGGCATACACGGAGCCCCTCCCCCCACTAGCCATTTAAGACAAGAGGAGCCCCCCCCCCTTCACGCACCCTCACTTCCTGGGACACCCCACTGAAAACCCATTTCCTTGGAAAGTTCAGTGGACAGATCCTTTAAAAACCCGTTTCCCCTAAATGCAGGTACTTGTTTCCATGACTGTAATTTGTGTTTAAAGAATAGTGCCACGCTACTAGGAAGACACCAAGGGGACAAAATAATAAATAAGGGCATATATTTGAAGGTCAGAAGGTACACCCGCCCTTAAAAAAAAATTTTTTTTTTGCAGTCCATATTCTTCCCCGCCCCTCCCCCCTCCGTACCCTCTGAGCATCCACTAGAAATCTCAGCACTACCAGGAGAAAATGTCTGTCGATTTCTTAAAACTGAATTTCTCAGGAAGCAAAACAAGACGTTTAGATTTCTTAATTTAATCGTAAAACTAAAAGAAGAAAGAATGTAAAAAAAACCCCCCGAAAACAGAGGTTCCCCCCCTTTATGTTTTAGAAGTAGATTATTTATTCAAATGCTTTAATAGTAAAATGCAAATTATTTATTGTACATTATTTTCATAGAGTAAATAAATGGCTTTCTAGTCTTGAAAATGCCTACATTCCTTTGTGTGTGTGTGTTCGGGCTGGTTTTACCTTTTTGTTCTTTTAAAAACCTGACTTCCTTTCCTTCTCTTTTAAATGAATAGATGTTTTATTTATCTTCCGGTTAGCCGTCTTCGATAAGAAGAGTGCTTTAAATAAACATTTCAGAGGTATCAATAAATATTTTAACCTGCTTACAACAATGAGTTATACAAGTTATACATTTCCCCCTTGCTTTTTAAGATAAGTAGTGAATTACATAGATTATGGGAATGCCATAGATTGACAACGCGGCAGTCAGAGACGACAATATTTAAAAGGAGATTAAAAAAAAACCTCCTCTCGTTTAAAAGGATTCAGCTGTCATGTTTTAAATCAAGGGTTTGTTCTTGGGCATTTTCTTTGTTTTTAATTTGAGCTGAAACCATTTATAATAAGCTATATTTTAACCATACGACCCCTAAATAGTGTAAGTGAATGGACAGTGTGAAACTGCAGCACGTAAATCAAACTTTGCCAAAAAAAATTTTTTTAATCTGTATTTTGACTATCATTCCAAAAACAGCAGCAACGTTCGGCTCTGAAAAATTTCTATGATTTATTTATTCATGCGAAAATTCGCTGAATTTTTATTTCTGGCAGAAGGAGGGGAAGTGTTCCTCAGTAGACGAATAATTATAAATATCTAGAAGATTAATCTGAATGAATGGAAGAAAGACAGACAGCGAATATAACGCCCAAAGCGAGTTTTCCCAGCTCGACGGCGCAGAGCCTCTAAATGTATTTTAACCAGATTCTCTCTCCCCCCCCCCTTTAGTGGCTTCCAGTAACCAAAATTTTGTGGCAGAAAGGAGAGGAAGGGAGGCGGGGAAGCCCAGCAACGAAGCGAAACAGTTCAAATAATCCAAAAGCATAAAACAAAATAAAAAAGGAAAGACATTTAAGAAAGGGATGGAATTGTCCATAGGTTTCAACTCTTGGGTTTCTGTTTGCCAAAGAGAAACACGAGACCTAGATGAAGGTCTCCGACGGGAAGGGTCTTTCTTTCTTTCTTTCTTTCTTTCTTTCTTTCTTTCTTTCTTTCTTTCTTTCTTTCTTTCTTTCTTTCTTTCTTTCTTTCTTTCTTTCTTTCTTTCTTTCTTTCTTTCTTTCTAGATTCGGTCCCCGAAGTTCAATAACAACGCCAGTTTAATTCTTCATTATTATTTTTTTTAAGCCTTCCCCAGTTTTATTTCCCTGCATTTTCACCGGGGATGGTTCGGGGTGGGGTAGGTAGCGCCGGCCGGGCTTGTGAAGGCAAAGCGGCCGGAGAAGGAACTGTTGGCGGCCTGACATGTTGCAGAGACCTAGGCGCACCCCCAAATAAATCACATTACGCCTCCGCGAAGTCGCTGGGGTCGTCCCCCCCCCCCCCACGAACGTGGCAGGATTTGGGGAGGCTGTCAAGGCGCGTTGGCGGGCCGGAGGAGCGCGCAGCGAGATCCTGGCCGGGATGGGGAGGCATCGTAGGCTGGGAAATTTGGGGGGGGGGGAGAGGCAAGAGAAGCTCAAAATGGCGCAGGGATGGAAGGCTGCACAAGTAGAAGCGGGTGGGGGGGAGCCCGGCAGCCATTATAGCTCTTGTGTTATTTCTTGGGGGGTGGGGGAGCAGCGTGGGCGGAGGGCTTGCCGGCTGCGGCTCTGAATAGGCGGCCAGGCTGGGGATTCGCAAGCCCTCCGCTCGGAAGACTGGATCCCGCAAAATGTGGACCATTATCTTGATGGGCGCTGCATCTAAGGACGCTTTATTGGTGACATTTGGGGATGAATTGAAAGGAAGGTTCCCTTTTCTAGGCAAAGACTCTCTTCCCCCACCCCCGCCATTTATGCATGGAAGGTTTTGCCTTGGGTTTGCTGCTCTATAGACGCACGTTTTTCCCCATCCGAATTCTCAAAACTCTACATGGGGGCTTATTTTTGAGCGTTGAGAATTTGGACGGGGGAAATGTGCGTCCAGAGAGCGGCGGATCCAAGGCAAAAGCCTCCCAGGCATAAATGGCCTCTTCTGTGTTCCAGAAAGAGCCACGCTTACCGAAAGAGAAATGGCAGCGGGCGCTTTCAGCTGCTCTGTCCTCGTTCTTGCCCGCGCACGGACCTGTATGCACGCATACTCTGCTTTCCCTGTGGGTGTGCAGAAATAAAAGGGAGACATTTTCTCTCTCGCTTTAAAAATACACAAACTCCCCCCTTCTCCCCCCCATCAAATATGAGAGAAGAATTCTATTTTTGGAATCCACTGCAGGGAATCAGCAAAACAAACAAAACGCCCCCTATTCATATTAATTATTTTAAAGGACCTTTTTTCATGTTCACATTTTTAAGCCCATTGACATCTGTTCTGTCAGAGGAAGCCTGTTTAAATGTTTATTCATTCCCTTGGCTTTATAACTCCACCCTGAGTAACAGGGTATTATTCAAATCAAGCTTTTAAGCAAGCAATGTATGGGATTAACTCTAACACCCACACACCCACACACTCACACACCCACCCACACACACACACAGGCCTGTTCATTTTTGCTTTGAGAGCAGGCTATCTGTAATGTTTTTAGCTGCACCCACAGGCTGTTGGATGTTGACCTAGAGCAACTATTCACATTTGGACTTCCCTGTGTAGACAAGACAGTTCCCAGAAGTGAACGATTGCTACAGTGCAATATCGAACTATGTGTGGATGCAGCCTTTCTATCCTTTCTCCTAATCCAGCCCAGGGTGAACCCTCAGTGGAAACAGCTTTCTGTGTTGGCCACACAGGCTGCTGTGGAAGAACACTTTCCTCTCTCTCACACACATCAATTCACCGAATTCTGGCCCAAATCTGCCCCCAAAGAAGAAGAAGAAGAGTTGGTTTTTATATGCCAACTTTCGCTACCACTTAAGGGAGAATCAAACCAGTTTACAATCACCTCCCCTTCCCCTCCCCACAACAGACACACTGTGAGTGTGAGGTAGGTGGGGCTGAGAGAGCTGTGACTAGCCAAGGTCACCCAGTTGGCTTCATGTGGAGGAGCGGGGAAACAAATCTAGTTCACCAGATTAGCCTCTGCCGCTCATGTGGAAGAGCAGGGAATTGAACCAGGTTCTCCAGATTAGAGTCCACGGCTCCATACCACTGCTCTTAACCACTACACCATGCTGGCTTCAAATAGCTGCCTTCAAATAGCATCAATTCTATAAGGAAGAGTACCAGCAGCTTTCCAAGGTCTCTCAATACACATGGTCTCAGCCATGGATACATATTGCTCTTGAAAGGCAGGGTGGTCTAGTGTTTAGAGTGTCAGACTAGGATATGGGAGGTTTGAATCCTCAGTCTCACCTGGTGGCCTGGAGCCAGTCACTGTCTCTCAGCCTAAACCACTTCCCAGAGTGGCTGAGAAAAAAAACAGAAGAGGGGAGAATAAAGTTCAAACCACTTTGGGTCCCCGTTGGGGAGAACATTGGGGTATAAATATCTATCATAATAAATATATCCTATTGTGGAGTGACAAAGATAAGCACCCATGTGGGGTACTGTGAGATTCCTATGGGATGTAGCACAGAGCGAAACATGAGTTACTCTGCGGCCAGGTGCAAGCTTGCCACTTCAGAGAGATCCCAGGAACTTCTCTCCATTCTTATCTTGAACACATGAACGGTGAACACATGAAGCTGCCTTATACTGAATCAGACCCTTGGTCCATCAAAGTCAGTATTGTCTACTCAGACCGGCAGCGGCTCTCCAGGGTCTCAGGCTGAGGTCTTTCACATCACCTGCCTGCCTAGTCCCTTTAACTGGAGATGCCTGGGATTGAACCTGGGACCTTCTGCTTGCCAAGTTGCCAAGCAGATGCTCTACCACTGAGCCACAGCCCCTCATATCATATCAGTCTCTTGGAGATAGCTCACATTGAGATGTAGTGGCTGGCCAAAGGTCACCCAGTAATCTATGTGGTTGTGTAGAGATCTGAGCAGGAATAACCATCTCTAAGGATCAGTGATTAACTGCAGTGGAAACTGCAGGTAGCACTCAATATCTAAAGTTCTGGGGGGTCATTCCTGCTTGGTCAGAAGCCCTTCTCCTACTCCCAGATACTTGTGGACTAATTGAGGTTTCTCAGTAGTAAAGGAAAAGCCAGTCGATAGTGTTACTACGAGCTCCTGTGCCCCATGGCTGCGCAAGTGGAGAGTGACTAGACTCGGCTCCAGATTCAGTGTACACAGGCCTGCCTTGATTTTCTCAAGCTTCCAAGGCCAGTTACTAATGTAGTGCTGTGCTCTGGCATGAAGAATAGATTCCAGGGATACACTCTGGTCAGCCCAGCTCAAACTGAGCTTTGGCAAATATAGATAGCTAATCATTAATGACTCCACTCTGTCTATATCAGTCTGGAGGAATTAGAAAGATAACTGTATCAGAGTTTAATATAAGACAAGACTCAGTTCCGGAGTTTTTCCAGTGCCTAAGCTCAGATATGGAAAAGCTGATGGAATCTTAAGAAAGACTGCCTCTGAACATGTGCAGAAAGAGTTTGCATTCATTCATCTGTCCATACCTTCTTTTAGCACTGTCACTGAACATGGTGGTTTACAAAGTTTCATATGCCAGTAGGCAATACCCAACTTCTAGGATCTTTCTTTAGTTACTTAGTTCATTTACACCGCACCTATCTCCCCATGGAGATGCAAAGCAACTTATATTGCTTCCATTTGAGAAACTGGCCCAAGGTCATGCAGTGAGCTTCCATGGCAGAGAGGGGATTTGAACCTGGGTCTCCCAGATCCTAGTTGACACTCTGACCACTATACCACACTGATTGTCCTTTGAAGAGGGAGACATATCAGAGAGGTAAGGGAAGAAGGGACAAGGACAGCCATTATTACATGTCCTTAGAATTTGTTTGCCCTGACCTTGATAACCCCAGGCTGGCCTGATCTCATGAACACATAACATGAACACATGAAGTTGCCTTATACTGAATCAGACCCTTGGTCCATCAAAGTCAGTATTGTCTACTCAGACCAGCAGTGGCTCTCCAGGGTCTCAGGCGGAGGTCTTTCACATCACCTACTTGCCTAGTCCCTTTAACTGGAGATGTCAGGGATTGAACCTGGGACCTTCTGCATGCTAAGCAGATTCTCTACCACTGAACCACAGCCCCTCCCCAGATCTCAGAAGCTATAAGCAGGTTTGGCCCTGGCTAGTATTTGGATGGGAGACCTCCAAGGAAGACCAGGGTCTTGACATGGAGGCAGGCAATGGCAAACCACCTCTGAATGTCTCTTGCCTTGAAAACCCTAGGAGGTTGCCTTAAGTCAGCTGTGACTTGATGGGGAAAAAGTGGTTTATTTGATAGGGATTAATGGGTTAATTCAAAGGCCTCTCAGCCTTAAGAAGAGGGATTTGCAGGCAGAGAAAGGGGAGCAACTTCAGGGAGAGCAACTTCATAAGAACATAAGAAAGGCCCTACTGGATCAGACCAAGGCCCATCAAGTCCAGCAGTCTGTTCACACAGTGGCCAACCAGGTGCCTCTAGGAAGCCACAAACAAACTTAAGGGGAGGGGAGGGATGATAAATCCACTTTATTTCAGGGCTGTGCTACCTGCAAATATTCCAAACTGCACACATGCCCGTGGGAGGAAACTGCTGGGGTATGAAGCAGCTGGGGAAAGAGACAATGGGCGGGGAAAGAGTTCAATACTCTTGCCTTTCTGTTTTAGCACTAATTGAAGAAATTAAGTGCTGAATCTCTCCACCCTCTGTCATTTTCCTATAATTTTCCTATAATTGATGCAACCGAACAATCCTCAATTATAGTCAAGGTTGCCCATTTTCCCGCCGGCTACTGCCTTTAACAGCAGCTTTGATGATATTTATCTTCATTCTGGGAAAAGGTTCAGCCACTGATTTTGGCACACAGCATTGCTGTCAAAGACACAACAACAGGCCGGGCCAGTGTTTTCCTGGCTACCCCAATTAAGGTATGTGGTGACCCTAAGCTGAACTCTCTTTAAGGGCTCTGTTCTCTTCTGATCCACAGTAATTTCCTTATTCTGCATTTACTCAAAAAGGAAACTTTGAGGGAAGGGAGAAACATTTTTATGGACCATCTCTTGAAGACCCCAGACTCAGGAAAGAAAAACTGGGCCCATTGTGTTCCAGGTAGCCTTAAATTGTAAGGGGAGCCCTGATCTCTTGTCCAGCATCCAACAGTAGTCAACCAGCTTTCTTGGGGAGTCCCATGAACAGGTCATGGAATAGGGTTGCCAATCTCCAGGTACTAGTTGGAGATCTCCTGCTATTGCTATTGATCTTCAGCCGATAGAAATCAGTTCACCTGGAGAAAATGGCTGCTTTGGCAATTGGACTCTATGGCATTGAAGTCCCTCCCCTCCTCAAACCCCGCCCTCCTCAGGCTCCACCCCAAAACATCCCACTGGTGGCGAAGATGGACCTGGCAACCCTAGTCATGGAATGCAGCTATCCTCCCCAGCTACTGCTATTCACCGTTATACTTCCATTGAACATGAAAGTCCCATTTAGGTATCCTGTCTAATAAAACAGAAGTCCTGTGGCACTTCTAAAGACTAACAACAATGATTCCAAAACAGCTGCCTCTGGAAATATTTTAATCTGCACAGCCTTTCAGATCTCCAGTGGCCAATCAGAAGACTTTCTGGGCAAGAGCCTTACCTGGCACCATCTACTTTTTAAAAATCCTTCAGGAAAGGCATCAGCAGCATGGGTGACCCCTGTTTTAAGACCTGGTGTCCGCCGATGTATTTCCTGGGGCCTCTTTCCTTCTTTCCCAAATTATCTCTCCCCCAAAACCGAACAGCCAACTCTGACTTTGGAAATGAGGTGCCTCTGAAGACCTCATAAGGAATCGCCTCTACGGCCTTTTATACATGGCTGTTTTCCTCGCAGTCACCCCTCTGACGACTTTGGGTCTTCGTTTTGATTAATGCATGCCGTTTCTGACCAACAGAGGCCACCTCATTCTCTCCCGGCATTTCCCCGTGTTTTGCTCACATTTTCATGGACCCGTTTTATTATCACAAATTTGAAAATGTGGGCAAAACATGGGGAAATGCAGGGGGACAGCAAGGCAACCTATGGCAGTTGGAAAGGGCAGGCATAATCAAAACAGAGACTGAAGGTTGTCAGAGGGGTGACTGCGAGGGAAACTGCCATGCGTAAAAGGCCTGTGTCTTCAAGGAGCACTGATTAGGAAACAGCTAGCTCCACGATAAGAGGACACTTTTCTTGGGAGATGCTGTGATTGGCCCTATGACGGCCATTTTGTGGTGGCACCCACTGCTTGCTTTCAAAATCCAAAAATATCTACAGGGCCAAGAAGGCTGGGAACCCTGAGCTGCAGGAACCGCAGTTTTTAATCCAGGTTTGTTTGGGTTTTGGCTCTGTTTCCTTTCTTCTCATTGGTAGGCCTGGGTTAATGTCTCAAGATATTTTGGGAGTAGGGTTGCCAGGTCCCTCTTCGCCACCGGTGGGAGGTTTTGGGGCGGAGCCTGAGGAGGGGGGTTGGGGAAGGGAGGGACTTCAATACCATAGAGTCCAATTGCCAAAGTGGCCATTTTCTCCAGGGGAACTGATCTCTATCGGCTGGAGATCAGTTGTAATAGCAGGAGATCTCCAGGCCCAGCTAGTACCTGGAGGCTGGCCACCCTTTGGGGAGTTGGAATGGTAACTCCAGAGCTACCAATGGAGCATTAGTAAATGAAACTAATTGAATATGTAGATATGTCTTTCCCTAATTGCGCTTTGGAAGGCCACAGACTACATAGCTAATGCCTGGACAATATCTAGTGTTTTTCATGCCGCATTCAAGT
The DNA here is from genome assembly GCF_029931775.1 of Euleptes europaea. Taxonomy (NCBI): domain Eukaryota; kingdom Metazoa; phylum Chordata; class Lepidosauria; order Squamata; family Sphaerodactylidae; genus Euleptes; species Euleptes europaea. The sequence goes on from NC_079329.1 coordinate 25,524,626, forward strand.
GTGTTCCAGTAGCCAATGATATTAAATAAGATGAAGGATAATGAAGAGCTTTCACTGATACTTTTGGACATGGCTGACCCCAGGAGGAAATTTTCTAGGGAAGAGATGAGTGGTCCACAAAAGAGAAATACAGTTAATATGGTGAAATAAATGCAAAAATTGTGGGCAGGATGCCAAGGAAGAGGATTTAAATTAGATCCATGCCAGATTCATTGTTAAGCAGGCGCCATATTAAAATGCAAGGGTAAACATACATCTGGAGCCCCCCAGGGGAGAAAGCAGCTGCGAGCGTGATTTTGAGTGAGGAAAGGGCTTGCAGTGAAACAATTCAGCTCTCACTCTCCCCTACCCCTCCAACGCTAACTCTTCATCCAGAATTGCTAACTCTTCATCCAGAATTGCAGCCCTCTGAAGTGATTTTCCATTCGAGGGAAATGATCAAGGCATTTGCATGTAACGCATGTTTTGCCTAAGTTACAGAGCAGAGTCATTGGTTTCTTTTTGCTAAAGAGTTCAGTGCCACAGCTGTGAAAAATCCATGTGGGTTCCACGATGCCTACGTTTTTACTTTATTTTAATTTCTTCTTTATTTTAATTTAATCCTGCTGACCCAAAGCTGCTTATATCTTTCTCCTCTCCCTCCATTTTATCCTAAAAAAAAAACCACCTATGAGGTAGATTAGGCTGAGAGTGTGTGACTGGCCCAAGGTCACCCAGCAAACCTCCAAGGCAGAGTGGGGATTCAAACCCAGGACTCCCACACTCTAGTCCGATACTCTAACCACTACACCGCACTGGGTACATGATGGGAAGCTCTCCCTCTAGTTCCTGATGCGCAAGAATTTACTCAGCAACGAAGGTCCTGGGTCCTGGTGAACCTGGCCTGAATCACTAAAGTACCAATGATGGTGGAAAGTGCTGCCAAGTTATACCCACTGATGCCATTGCCTGCCTCTGTGTAGCAGCCCTGGGTTTCCTTGGTGGCCTCCAATCCAAGAACTAACCAGTGCCAACCTACTTCGCTTTCAGCTTCTGATGGGAGTGGGCTAGTCTGGGCCATCTATAGGGTTGCCAACCTCCAGATTTTGTTTCTTCATAGATGTTTTACTGATGCATATCATGGAAGAGATGAATAGAGGGATACGACCGTTTCAAAATTCTTCTGTATAATTTTTCCTCAGACCCCAAAAGTATCAATCTTATTCAAGCTTCAATAATACATGACTGCACTTAGATATCCAGGATAGTTATCTTGTTCCCCATAGGGATATGCTACACTTTCTATCTCCCTATGGGGAACAAGATAACTATCCTGGATATCTAAGTGCAGTCATGTATTATTGAAGCTTGAATAAGATTGATACTTTTGGGGACTGAGGAAGAATTATACAGAAAATTTTTGAAACGGCCGTATCCCCCTGTTCATCTCTTCCATGATATGCATCAGTAAAACATCTATGAAGAAACCATATTTGGACTTTATTATGACCCTGTTTATACAGGATTTATTGCATTGATTGTACATTGTAATGTAACATACTGAGATTTGATAGGATTTTTTGCACTGGTTGTACATTGTGACTTGTTGAAATTAGGTAGCTTGTTAATAGAATATTTTTGCACTTTGAATAAGTTGTGTGTCGCTCCTGTACTAATTTTCTAACTGTTTAGTAACAGTACAGTGGTGTCTGCTTTTTCCACCACAACCTCCAGATATTAGCTGGAGATCTCCTGCTATTACAAATGATCTCCAGCCAATAGAGATCAGCTCACCTGGAGAAAATGGCCGCTTTGGCAATTGGACTCTGTGGCATTGAAGTCCCGCCGCTCCCCAAACTCTGCCCTCCTCAGGTTCCACCCCAAAAATCTCCTGCTGATTTGGCGACGAGGGACCTGGCAACCCTAGCCATCCAAGCCAGGGCACCAGAGCATAGCCCCAGCCAACTGTTTATATGTGGGAGTGCACAGGCAGCAAGAGGGTAGTTCCCCCTCTACTCAAAATATGATGGCTCTTCTTTATCGTATGATAAAAGCAGTCAAAGATGAGTCCATGGCTCAATAGCAGAGCATCTGCTTTGCATCTGGAAGGCCCCGGGGTCAATCCCCGGCAGCTCCAGTTATCTCCGTCAAGTAATAGGTGATGCGAAAGACCTCAGCCCAAGACCCTGAAGAGCTGCTGCCAGGCTGAGTAGACAAGACTGATCCTGATGGAACAATGATCTGATCAGGCAGCTTCGAAGGTCGGAAACCATTTCCAAGGCTTTGTGTGGATAGAAGACACAAGAGATGCCGCTTAATTTTCTCTTTTGCCTCTTCCTGCAGGGGCAACCAGATCTACAAATTTCCATACCTACACCACTGATTCTGCACCCTCAATTCCCCACCAGCCCCCCCTTTCTCCTATACAATCATTAGAAGGCTGGACTAGTATCTGGGAGACCCAGGTTCAAATCTCTGTTCTCCCTAGGACCTTGGGCAAGTCACTTACTCTCAGCTTAACCTACATCACACACTTGTTTTGAGGATAAAATGAAGGAGGGGAAATCCTGAGCGACTTGATCAAAGAGTGGAGATAAAAATGCATTTGTTACAGTTGTCAGTTGGCCTGGATAAAAAGGTCCTATCCCTTCAATAGAGGGTAAATGGGATGTTATTTACAAGGTGATGTTATTTACCTAAATGCCCTCACATGTGAAGCTCACCTGGCATCTACCTTGCATTCTTTTAGGTGCCCTGCCAAAACATTCCTTTTTACCAGGCTTTTAGCTAAGGGGTTTAACTTTTAAACTTTTAACGGTCTGCTTTTTTCTGGTCTGGATGGCCCAGGCTAGCCTGATCTCATCTGATCTCAGAAGCTAAGCTGGATCGGCCCTGGTTAGTATTTGGATGGGAGACCACCAAGGAATACCAGGGTTGCTGTACAGAGGAAGGCACTGGCAAACCACCTCTGTTAGTCTCTTGCCATGAAAACCCCAAAAGGGGTCGCCATAAGTTGGCTGCGACTTGACGGCACTTTACACACACAAAGGTAAAGGTAGTCCCCTGTGCAAGCACCAGGTCATTATGACCCATAGAGTGACATCACATCCCAGCGTTCTGGCCTTAGGATCATTGGTGAAGTGGATTTGTTTCCCCACTCCTACATATGAAGCCAGCTGGGTGATGTTGAACTAGTCATACTCTCTCATCCCCATCTACCTCACAGGGTATCTGTTGTGGGGAAGGGAAGGTGATTGTAAGCCGCTTTGATTCTTCCTTACGTAGTAGAGAAAGTCGGCATATAAAAACCAACTCTTCTTCTTCTTTTGTTACATCTCTGTGTGCTTTTATGCTGTGGTTATGCCCTGGCTGTTTTAACCAAATAAATGATTGTACTGTGACAATGCAGCTAACAAACACAACTATACAGCACAAGGCTCATGCACCAATGTTATATTCCACATACACCAATTCCAAACCCAATCACAAACCTCAACAGAGGAAGAGCACATAAATCAATAACTATATCACTATATATCCCATCTGTCACCCCAAAAGTTCGTGGTAAGTCCAAAGTCCGGCGGCCTGCCAACGTCATCTCTGCTCTGCGCAGGACTGTTGCATGCAGGACAGCTTCCACATCCTCTGGACTTGGGGCTTACCACGAACATTTGGGGTGACAGAATGGATATATATTGATATAGTTATTGATCTATGGTGTTTATTGCGCTCTTCCTCTGTTGAGGTGTGTGATTGTGTTTGGAATTGGTGTATGTGGAATATAACATTGGTGCATGAGCCTTGTGCTGTATCGTTCTGGCTGTTTTAATGGCATGGTTCTGTTTTCTTTATTTTTAAAAGGGTTGTGTTTAAACAACTTTTTTAAAAAAAAATGGTTACGAGTTTTAAGGTTTTTGTATTATCTGAGCTGTAAGCCACCTTGAGGCCATCTCTGGAGAGGTGCCATATAAATTTTTGAAATAAATAAATTAATTAAAAGTGTCAACTGCTGGTTTCTTTATATTCTGTCTCTATTAAAGGGACAGGGTACTTTTCTCCAGGCAGGTTGGCAACCCTAATTGAGTCTGATCCTGAAAATGCCAGTCAGGCTGCGAAGCAACGGTGATCCTTTGAAGGGTGGGCCTGATCGGGTCCCTTGCTGTTGATGCACACCTACATTTGGCTTATATCCCAGATGTGGTAATTCAGCACTGGGCAGAGAGAAGGGGTGGGGGGGAGTTAGAGGGGTTAATTCTCGGCCCCCTGCAAGACCGACTGACACCTTATCAATACAAATCTCTAGCTAGGGCCCTTCTGCGGACCGTAATGACTCCTCCAAGTCGCTGCAGGTCTCGGCAACCTGCCACTCACCGCCACCAATCAATTCTCCGCCCACAGAAAGTGACTTAATAAATGGGAGGCCCCGCCAGTTATTATCCTTGCTCACAGCAAACTCTTCTTATTTGTCCTAATTAGCAAGACCGAAGGGTTGGAGGAAAGGAGGGAGCATATTCAATAAAATCTAAATTATTGAATGACTGAAAGATTTCGCCATTTGTTCAAGCCAACTTTTTTTTTTTAACCTTCTTCAAAACAGCGACTGCTGCAGGAGAGAGGTACATTTTCCAAATACTTGGCCTGGTGTTCTTGGCAACCGGCGGGCATACATTACGCATCTGATGGCTGTCTCTATCACAAAAGTGGAGATTATTAACTGGCAAATATGCAAACCAGGCAAGAGCTTGTGCGTGCTGTAATGTATGCGGCTTCATTGTTGTTAGTTAGGAGTGTCTCAAACCCACACTGCATAAATAGGTTACTCCTAAGATTTAATCTTTTTTTCCACACTGGCGTCTCTTGGTAACACACTCCCCCCCCCACCTGCTGTATATAGGATTACCAACCTCCAGGTTGTAGCAGGAGATCTCCTGCTATTACAACTGATGTCCAGCCGATAGAGATCTGTTCCCCTGGAGAAAATGGCCGCTTTGGCAATTGGACTCTATGGCATTGAAGGCCCTCCCCTCCCCAAACCCCGTCCTCCTCAGGTTCCACCCAAAAAAACTCCAGGTATTTCCCTGTTCAGAGCTGGCAACCCTAGCTGTATATCAAATCAGGCTTACAGGCTGTACATTGCACGCATCTAAAAACCCAAGTCTGACTCACAAAAGCTTATGCGGAAATAAATTGGGTTGGCTCTTTAAGGTGCTCCGTTACTCCTGTGTAATTTTACCACAACCGACTAACACAGCTCCCCTTTGGGATCCAAACTGCGGATATTTTGGACATGGAAGTTCTTGAGAGGCCGGAATAGGTTGGATTTACAGTTCAGGAATATCTATATCCGGGGTCCCCAACATGGTGCCTGTGGGAGCCATGGCACCCACCAATACCTTTTCTGGCACCCGCCCAGGGTTTTTAGGAAGTAGGCGGGTCCAGGTAGGGCTTTTGCCCAGCAAGGCTTCTGATTGACTGTGCAGTTTCTTAAATGTTGCTTTGGCAGCATCTGCCACCACAAGTCAAGGACCTACACTGTATTACTGAAGTTAAGCTGCGGCAACCATTTTGTGGCTGGCTCCGCCTCCAGCGGCAGCCATTTTGTGGTGGCCATTTTGATGCTGGGCCCACCAAGCCGTGTCAGAATTCCAAATGTGCCTGAAGGCTCAAAAGGGTTGGGAACCCCTGATCTACATGGAAGCCCATGGTGTAACTTTGAGAAAAGTTGGCCAGTAGCTGTAGGTTGCTCCACCTTGGTTATTTTTGTTTTTGGGAGGGGATATCCTTTGAACAGCATCTTGAAACAAAGAAATTAAACAGGTGGCGCTTGTTCTAGGCCTTTCCTCGCAGCACACACCTTGCTTCACTTGCTTGAGTCTTCGTTAGGTAATTATTTGGTGATGGCAATCAAATGCCAGTTACAAATCTTAGCTCAGTTAGGAGCTTTCTTAAGCACCTACCAAGGATGGATTAGGGTGCTTAATCATGCTTGGAGCCAGCTGAGCCAAGCAGCCTCCACAGTGTTGGCAGTGCCACAGGAGCCACTCGGCTTGGGAGAGCCGGCAAGGTGTAGTGGTTAAGAGAGGGGGACTCTAATCAGGGGAACTGGGTTCGATTCACCACTCCTCCACATGAAGCCTGTTGGGTGACCTTGGGCCAGTCACAGTTCTCTCTGAATTCTCTCAGCCTCACCTATTTCACAAGGTGTGGGGAGAGGAAGGCAAGGTGATTGTAAGCTGGTTTGAGACCCCTTAAAGGTAGAGATAATCAGGGTATAAAAACTCAACTCCCTCCTCCTCCTCCTCTTCTTCTTCCTCTTCCGGACCACACCAGAGAAGCCCACACTCTTTGTCAACAGCACTTAAGCCCAGGTTTGAACGGAGCAGTCCTTGTGGTGCTTCCACATCATGGTTTAGTGGTTAGAGAGTTGGAGTAGGATCTGGGAGAACCCAGTTCAAATCCTCACTTTGCCATCGAAGCTTGTGAGTGACCTTACGCCAGTCGTGCCCTCTCAGACTAGCCTACCTCACAGGGTTGTTGTGAGGATAAAATGGAGGAGAGCTGAACAATGTAAGCCACTTTGGGTGAGGGTATAAATGAAGTAAAAAAAAGTAAATAACATTCTGGGGGCTGTTTCGTTTAGGGGCTGCTGCATTCTAGCGCAGCTGGCACCCCACCTGGAACTTTCCTGGTAACCTGAAAGGCCAGTCCAACCCTGTGAGCAAACATCTCTCATCTTCAGTCCCCTCCACCTTGAAGTGAAACATAGAAATAATACTATGTAATAAATACTGTGTAATAAATGGGATTCACTGATAGCCACTGTAGTCTAGTGGTTAGAGTGTCATACTAGGATCTGGGAGACCCAGGTTCACACACATGGACACATGAAGCTGCCTTCTGCTGAATCAGACCCTTGGCCAATCAAAGTCAGTATTGTCTACTCAGACCAGCAGCGGCTCTCCAGGGTCTCAGGCAGAGGTCTTTCACATCACCTCCTTGCCTAGTCCCTTTAGCTGGAGATGCCGGGGATTGAACCTGGGACCTTCTGCGTGCCAAGCAGATGCTCTACAAACTGAGCTATGGCCCCTCAGATCCCCACTCTGCCATGGAAGCTTGTTGTGTGACCTTGAGCCAGTCACAGCCTCCCAGCCTAACCTACCTCACAGGGTTGATGTGAGAATAAACTGGAGAACAGAAGGATGTATGCTGCTTTGGGTCCTCATTGGGGGGAAAGGTGGGGAATAAATTAAGTAAATAAATAAACAACCACCCCATAGTATTTATACTGTGCTTTCTTGAACGTTCAGAGCACACAACAGTATTCATTTCAACAACCCCTATAAGGCAGGTCATCTTCATTATTATCACATAGCATTAGGGCAAGGTGTTGCTGAGATGTCGTGGCTTGCGGACGGTTGACTGTGGAGTTCAGAGTCGATGCAGGGTTAGACCAGAGGACTCCCAGGTTCCCAGCCATTTCTCATGGCTTTAAACCAAATTGTCCAGGAGTCACTTCATTAGAGTGTGTGTATGTAAAGTATGTCAAGTTGCAGCCGACTTATGACAACCACAGCAAGGGGCTTTCAAGGCACGTGAGAAGCAGAGGTGGTTTACAATTGCCTCCCTCTGCGGAGTCTTTCTTGGGGGTCTCCCTTCAAAGTACCGACCCTATAAAATGATGCATGGTATGGAGAGAGTGGGCAGGGAGAAGCTTTTCTCCCTGTCTCATAATACTTGAATGCAGGGTCATCTGCTGAAGCTGGAGGGTGAGAGATTCAAAACAGAGAAAAGGAAGTATTTCTTCACATAACGCGGAGTTAATTGTGGAATTCCCTGCTCAAGGATGGGGTGATGGCTGCCAACTTGGAAGGCTTTAAGAGGGACGTGGACAAGTTCATGGAGGAGAGGGCTATCCATGGCTATGAGTCAAAATGGATACTGGTCATGAGGCATACCTTTTCTCTGCAGGATCAGAGGAGCATGCCTATTATATTAGGTGCTGTGGAAAGCAGGCAGGACAATGCTGCTGCAGTTGTCTTGTTTGTGGGCTTCCTAGAGGCCCCTGGTTGGCCACTGTGTAAACAGACTGCTGGACTTGATGGGCCTTGGCCTGATCCAAGCATGGCTTTTCTTATGTTCTTATCTGCCACAACCAACACCCTTAACAGTGCTATGTCTTTAACTGACACCCTTAACAGCTCTGTCCTGAAACCCAAGGAGATTCCATGTTTCCTCAACTTTTCCAGAGAGATTGTTCCAGACTTTTACACCACTAATAATAATAGTTGTTGTTGTTTTTTAAAAAAGATCCCTCTCTGATAGCTTTTCTTTACAATAAAATTAGGGGAGGGGAAACGAATCCTCATCAACTGAAAGCAAGTATTAAGAGAGAGACTTTTATCGATTGCGCTTTAGGGGATAAGAATAATTAGTGACACTATTGCCTCTCTAAATACACAAGTGAAAATGAAGCAGTAAATATAATTAAAGGCTAATGTCTAATTAAATATTTTTAGGAAACAAGGAAAAAAATAATCCCTGATACTTGATGGAATACACCATCTCTTTTAATTGCAGTACGCTGATGGGATCCCATTATTATTTTTTTGCTTGGAACCTTTCTCACATACACCGGGGGTGGGGGGGAGGAAGGGAGAAAGAGAGAAAATTGTTAATTTGAAAGATGGAAGCAAAATATAAAACAGGGGAAACACCAACGGGATTGCACCAGCCCTGTGTCTTTTTGCTAAAGAGCTCTGTTGAAATGCATAGTGGCACTCTGGGGATGTGTGGCCAACATAAAAAGGGATTTAAAATAATAACGCATAGATAAAAATATGAAGTCTAGTGCCTGTGCCTGGTTTCTGTCTTTTACTTTCACTGTGGTTCATTTTTCAGTGTGGCGAGTTGGTTAGAGTGCTAGATTAGGACAGTGGAGACCTGGGTTCAAATCCTTGCTTGCCGTGAAACTTGAACACATGAATACATGAAGCTGCCTTCTACTGAATCAGACCCTTGGTCTATCATAGTCAATATTGTCTACTCAGACCGGCGGCAGCTCTCCAGGGTCTCAGGCAGAGGTCTTTCGCATCACCTACATGCCTAGTCCCTTTAACTTGAGATGCCGGGGATTGAACCTGGGACCTTCTGCATGTCGAGCAGATGCTCTGCCACTGAGCCACTTACTGGGTGATATTGGACCAGTCATTCTTTCACAGCTTATGCCAACTTATTGGGTTACTGTGAGCACAAAAATGGAGAAGGAGGGAAATCTAGGTACATTGCACTGAGTTATTTGGAGGAAAGTAGGATAAAAATTAATTCAATAAATAAATGGTCTTCTAGAGCAAAGCTTCTTAAACTGTGGGTAGTGACCCCATGTTATGAAGGATCCTTCAATAATGCAATTATTACATCTCTCCACCCACAGGCTTTAAATAAGTGATTGAAATGCTATGTAGGAATGAATGCAACTGGACATCAGGGACATAATGAAACTTATGACTCTGGCTCTAATAACACATATAAGGGAGAGCCTTTGTAAGTCTTTGTGTGATCTGGGAAAGCCCCCTTTGGAAGAAGTGGTGGATCAAGCAATCTGGGGGAATTGCCTTTGCAAAGATCCATGGCTCACAGAGATATATTTACTAATCACTGGAGTTTTACAGCATTTGTGATATCTGTTCCAATTGAACTCAAGTACATTTTCTAACCCATCCACCAAGTAAAATAGTTTTAGCTAGAGAATCTTCTGGCCTTAAACGGGTGAACTGGTTTATCGATTTTATGTGAACATTTTTGCATATTACCCAAATTTCAACATACATTCTTTTTGAAAAGGTAAAGGTAGTCTCCTCTGCAAGCACCAGGTCAATATTGACCCATGGGGTGATGTCATATCATGACATTTACTAGGCAGACTATGTTTACGGGGTGGTTTGCCAGTGCCTTCCCCAGTCATCTCTCCTTTACCCGCAGCAAGCTGGGCACTCATTTTACTGACCTTGGAAGGATGGAAGGCTGAGTCAACCTTGAGCCGGCTACCTGAAACCAACTTCTGTTGGGATCGAACTCAGGTGGTGAGCAGAGCTTGGACTGCAGTACTGCAGCTTACCACTCTGCGCCGAAAGCATTTTAGGAAATATAAAATATCTTGTAACATAATACTCAACAAAAGCCACCATAAATCTCTTAACACAACCAAAAAATATGCTCTTGAGTATAAACTCTGTAGTCAGTTCTCAGTAATTAAAATAGGCCTCTGTCAATTAATACATTAAAGTTGTTTAAACTGGATTAAGCAATTCGTCCATCTTGCTCGGTTTTGTCTACTCTGAATGGCAATGACCCTTCAGCGTCTTTCCCAGCTCTGGCTGGCTGAGAACTTTTCGGCTTTTGAATTTAAGGCAAGTACCATCAAATTCTTATCTCTCCCCAGATTTTTCTTAATTCTTGCTTGGGAACCTTGGCTCCATTAAAAAGGTAAAGGTCCCCTGTGCAAGCACCGGGTCATTCCTGACCCATGGGGTGACGTCACATCCCGACGTTTACTAGGCAGACTTTGTTTACGAGGTAGTTTGCCAGTGCCCTCCCCAGTCATCTTCCCTTTACCCCCAGCAAGCTGGGTACTCATTTTACCGACCTCGGAAGGATGGAAGGCTGAGTCAACTTTGAGCTGGCTACCTGACACCAACTTCCGTTGGGGTCGAACTCAGGTCATGAGCAGAGCTTGGACTGCAGTACTGCAGCTTACCACTCTGCGCCACAGGGCTCCATTACAGAATCCCAAATGCAAAAAGTTGCCTTATAACCAGTCGGACCATAGTTCCCAATAGCCCAGCACTGTCTGTCCTGGCCAGCAGCAGCTCTCCAGGTTATGAGGGGACTTCCCAACGTCTACTACCCAAGATCCTTTAAATGGAAATGTCCGAGACTGAACCTGGGAAATAATTTCCCTCCAGGCATTCTGCCATGGAACCGTGGCCCTCTTTCTCCTCAGCTTTAGAGCTTTGCAGTGCGATTCGAAGAAGAGTTGCCCCCTTTTAAAGCCCACTGAAGTCAATTGGTGTGACTCTATTTAGGACTGCACTGTTAGGCTGTCTGCAGGCATTTGGGAGCTTGGTGGGGAACTCGGGGGATCCCTTTAAAAGGTGAGACGTCAGAAGAGAAAGTGGTTGGAGAGTCCTCTTAGGTGAGACCCAACACACATGAACATATGAAACTGCCTTATACTGAATCAGACCCTGGGTCCATCCAAGTCAGTATTGTCTACTCAGACTGGCAGCGGCTCTTCAGGGTCGCAGGCAGAGGTCTTTCACATCACCTACCTGCCTAGTCCCTTTAACTGGAGATGCCGGGGATTGAACCTGGGACCTTCTGCATGCCAAGCAGATGCTGTACCACTGAGCCATGCCTTCTCCAAGATGAATTCTAATGCCCCTTGTATTGCGACCTCTGGCTGCAACCCTAAGGGCACTTTCTTAGGAGTAAGCCCCATTGACTAACACAAGGCTTACTTTTCAGTCAACCTGCTTAGGCTTGTTCCTTATGAGGACTGGAGGGCCCCATAGAGTTCCTCTCCTGCTCTCTGGACTAGCCTACCTGCCTTACTGGATAGCTGGTCCTGCTATGGTAGATTACTGTTGGGGGAGTTGTTAAGGAAAGACCTCTCGCTTTAGCAGGCAAATTCCCAAGCAAAATCTAAGAAGCAAAATCGAAGGAGAAGAACACCATCCATGTAATACTTTTAATTAGAACAATGTCAAATAACACTGTGTGAGCTTTCTAGTTCCCCTTAAGTGGTAGAGAAAGTCAGCATATAAAAACCAACTCTTCTTCTTCATCATCATCCTACAATGTTTGTGGGCCTTGGGGTTCAAAAGAGTTCTGTGACTCTGAAAGGCTACCAAATGCCAGGCGGAATGAGCTTCCATTAGCAAGAAACTACTTTATCACATGCAAGGTTTGGTTTCAGGCAGGCTGGAGCCCTTCCAGAACATCCCCTTTTTGGAAGGCAACTGTTGCAGCTATTGTGGAATTGGAACATAGACACAGTGTGAGAGCCAGCATGGGGTAGTGGTTAAGAGCAGTGGTTTGGAGCGGTGGACTCTGATCTGGAGAACTGGGTTTGATTCCCTACTCCTCCACATGAGCGGCAGAGGCTAATCTGCTGAACTGGATTTGTTTCCCCACTCCTCCACACAAAGCCAGCTGGGTGACCTTGGGCTAGTCACAGCTCTTAGAGCTCTCTCAGCCCCACCTGCCACAGGGTGTCTGTTGTGGGGAAGGGGAAGGGAAGGCCACTGTAAGCTGGTTTGATTCTGCTTTAAGTGGTAGAGAATGTCGACATATAAAAGCCAACTCTTCTTCTTCTTCTTCTTCTACATGCTTGGAGCCTTTGCCATCAGCTGGAGCTGAGCTGTCATGGGCCATGCTCAGCTGGCCAAGCCCACAGGTCATGTTCTTTAGTCATTGAAAGGTAGAGAAAGGTTGCTAAAAGTCCCTTGCAAGTTGCCAGACTATATTTGGACATAAAAATGTGACTGAGGCTCTCCCTGCGATGGCAAGAAGACATCTGATAAAGCAGCCCCACTAAGCAATTGGCTGCATTGGCAAACTGCGTGTACAAATTAGGGTGATTTTGCTAACATTCAGCTTCCATTTCATCTCCTCGCCATTTGAAAGCGTTGCATCTTGCCCTGCCCAAGAGCTGAAATAAATTTGGAAGTGCGTAGGGAAGAGGGGATGGATTCTCCAGCAAATTCTTGTAAATATTAAAATTGGTATTTTTCATCTCTTCCAGTTGCTTTAGGGAATAAAAACATTCAGTTGGTAAAAGTCTTGAGTTTGGAGAATTGATACTGAACATCACTGCTTTAAAAGCAGACAAGGCAAATTCCCAAAAAAATTGGTGGTGTGTGTGTGTGGGGGTACAGTATCCTTCCAAGCTGAATTCCAAAAATGAAACCTACATGCTCAGGTGCAGGAATTTTGCCACATTTTTGGATGAAAGTTGACTTCAAACCATCTTCTAGGGGCAGAGTGTATTCAGTTTCCCAATGTATAACATCTCTGCCCTTGGAAGAGAAGGATTTTCTTGATTCTGGTTTTCACCAGAGAGCAACAAAGGGCTCTCTCTCACACACACACTCACTCTCACACACACCTCTGCTCACACAGATCTTTTGAAAGACACTAGGGAATGAGGGGAGGGTAATACATCCTCCTGTAAATCCTCACCAATTCGAGACCAGATGGCCAGCTACCACTGGGTTCCAAAGGGAATGAAAAAGAAGAGTTGGTTTTTATATGCTGACTTTCTCTACCACTTAAGGGCGACTCAAACCGGCTTATGGACACCTTCCCTTCACCTCCCCACAACAGACACCCTGTAAGGCAGGTGAGGCTGAAAGAATTCAGAGAGAACTGTGACTAGCCCAAGATCACCCACCTGGCATCATGTAGAGGAGTGGGGGGAACAACCCGGTTCACCAGATTAGCCTCCGCTGCTCATGTGGAGGAGTGGGGGAATCAAACCCGGTTCTCCAGATCAGCGTCCACCGCTCCAAACCACCGCTCTTAACCACTGCACCACGCTGGCTCTCTGGGAGGAATAAAAAAGAAGGTCCAGCATCCCGTTCCTTCTGTAAATCCGCAAACTCTCACCCCTACAGACACGCACTCCCCATCCCAGAACGGTTCTGTAAGGAACTTTGGCGTCACTTTTCGAGACTGATCTAATTCCAAGGCAAGGAGTTGTTCAGGAACCCTGTTAAGGAGACTCAATTGAACCCATTGCCAATTCGCCCCTTCCACCGCAGTAGCGTCCTGCATCATCAAATGAGAGAAGTGGACCAAAGCGCTGGGAGGGAGATTGTGGAATCTGAGACTAGAAGAAGTGCCAAGGAGGCATCCCGGCAGCTAGCGGGGATGCACACGGAAGCATGGCGCTCTGCAATGGCCGCATCGTCAGTCCTTGCACATTTAAGTCACTGCTGCTTTGCCAAAGTGGGAAGGCATTTTGGTATGGCAGTAAGAGAACCACTCCCGTGATTCTTATTTAAGTCATGAGATCCACATTTGTGTGATATTGACTCATTCGTTCCAGTTCTGCAGCTCCTGGTTCCAATAGTTCCTTGCCTCTTTTAGGTTAAATTTAAAGATTTTTCAGACGGTTGAGGTCATAGAATGCCTGTCCCAGTAGCGCCCTCCCCTTCTATTTCGGCTTTTTGGACTTCTTACCTTTCAAAATGACCTACAAAGGGACGCATACCTCCCCCCGCCCTTCCTGCCTCCTTTTATTTGGAAGATTGACTGGACTTGATAAATGGTCTCGTTTGGATAGAGGCTCCAAGCCGGAAAAGTTATTTATTAGTCTTTCCCCAACCACAATTTAAAGACCATTTATGCATGGGAGGTTTTGCTTTGGATTTGCCACTCTCTAGATTCACATTTTCCCCATCTGGATACTCAAAACTCTGCAGGGGGGCTTATTTTTGAGTTTTGAGAAGTCGGATGGGGGAAATGTGCATCTAGAGAGTGGCAAATCCAAGGCAAAACCTCCCATGCAGAAATGGCTTTTGACTTCACTTTAGAAGGCAAATTAATCCGTGGCTTAACAAACCAAGCTCCAAAGGGAAGAAGAAACACAAACCAGATGAGATTAGCAGGCCCTTTTCAACCAGGATTGTTTTTAAATTTTACAAGTTTTACCACTTACTCTTTTCCCACCCCTCCCCTCCCGGCCTCTCTCCATGGGGTCCCCATCATCATGTCCCCGGGAAAGAATTTAAACTGTCGAAGGCCATGCAAAAGACACACGGAAGGAACGCTTTCCAATGCTGCTCCAGCGTTTGGGAAGCGAGGGGCGCGCTGGGCGGGTTTCTGGACCGAAAACACGTCAAGACTACAGGCCCAAGAAAGAAACGCCGGAAAAGTTTGAGGACTGCAGGGCTACATGTAAGGACTGCAATTCACGCGAGGAAGTGCATATATATATATATATATATATATATATATATATATATATATATATATATATATATATATATATATATATATAGCGTATCACTTTCCAGGAAAACTCTAAAGAGCAAGAAAGGGCTTCCTCAACACGTGTGTCAACAGGTTTTAGGGAGCCCAAATCGCTGTGGCTTCCATCTCTCTGTTCGCTGGATGGAAAAAACCCAAGTTTGCTGCTGGGGGTTGCAAAGGGGCCTTGGGATAAATGTCCTTTGCAAATCCGGGAGTGACTACTTTTATTCCTACACACCACACCTAGAAGCGGAGTGCAAATTCCTAACGTTATTTTCTGCTTCCTTTCTCTGTTCTTTTTCTAGGTAACTGCCTACCTGTTCAAAGTACTTCACATCTCTCCCCTAAGGAACCCGCAGTTTGGAAGCTAGTATTTCCCCCCCCTCTCCCTCCCCCTCCCTCCGACCTTCTCCCTCCCCGTTTTAGGATGGAACCCCACAGATACGCGCTCCATAAAGACAGCAAATCCCAAGAGGCAAAGGTTCCTTGGTCAGATTCCAACTGGTATCTGTCCAAGGGGCCATTTCTGCATGGGAGGTTTTGCCTTGGATTTGCCGCTCTCTATATGCACATTTCCCCCATCCGAATTCTCAAAACTCTGTATTGGGGGGGGGGGTGGTTTTTGAGTGCTGAGAATTCAGATGGAGAAAATGTGCATCTAGAGAACGGCAAATCCAAGGCAAAACCTCCCATGCAGAAATGACCCTAGGGAGTTTTGGCTCTAAAAGCTTATACCCCGAAAAACTCGTTGTCCTTTGACGGACGATTGGACTCAAATCTAACCAGAAATCAGGGTCTCTTTTGTGCGCCTCAACCACAGCGTTTATTGCACATCCCTAAAACCTTTCTCCACTTCTCCTCCTGACTCCTGTCCCCCCCCCCATTCCTTCTCTTCGGTGCACTGCGCTCCGTTTCTTCGAGGAGTCCATAAATTGATGATTACCCCCTTCCCTGCCTTCGGAGTCTCCCTCTGGTCTCCTGGCCCGTGCGCCTTTGACAAAGGAGGAGAGACTCAACCACTCCATGCCGAATATAATGGAGATCTGGGCGAGCAACATTTATTTACTTGTTAGCACATTGGAGACACGAGTAGCTTCCAATCCGACGCCCACGGTCATTTGTTACTTGTCAGGATATTTACTGGCTGTTCAGCCCACGAGGAGAGAGCCGGGAGGTTTTGAAACAGGCCAAAAGTTCACTCCAACAGAGCTGGGTTTTCTTTTTGTTTTTTTGAGCGCAGCCAGCCTGGCCCCGAGTAACATTTGCTTGGAAGGCAAGGTGGAGGGGAACCCCTCCTCCAAACTAAACACAAAAGCCCCCTTCCTTCTAGCCCTAGGAAAAAGGATGCGCTATCCAAAGGCCATTTATGCACGGGAGGTTTCACCTTGGGTTTGCCTCTCTCTAGATGCACATTCCCCCCATCCAAATTCTCAAAACTCAAAAATAAGCCACCATGCAGAGTTTTGAGAATTCAAATGGGGGAAATGTGCATCTAGGGAGCGGCAAATCCAGGGCAAAACCTCCCATGCATAAATGGCCAAAGGCAGACTTGGAGAGATTTTTTTAAAATCAGGGGGCCTATCAGAAACCACTTAGGTTTGGGATCGACTAGTAGGCGGGTATTAATATAGTAGGATTTCAAAATTAGCCTTGAAGCCCTGGTCCTCCGCTTGTTTGGCCAACGTTAAGAATGATTCGGGCCACTACAAACGTCTCCTGGCTAACAGAGGACAGAGCCCACAATGACTCGCCCCAGGCCCTTTTTATTAAATATGCGGTGGGGCAGGGGGGGAATTCAAGAAAAGAACCAAGAAGGAAGGTAGGAAGGCAGCGAAGGGCTGGGGAGGCAGAGAAAAAGCAATAACGAAAAGATGGATAGGGTTGATCGCCCCACCCCCAACCCAAGACAATGGTGTTTCTAACTTTATTTCACAACTCATTAGAATGTTGATTGAATTAAATTGCTCTTAAGAAGGCGGCTGCGAGACATTTAGGCTGGAAGGCGAAGCAAAACCATTTGGGCTTTTTTAAAGGGGGGGGGGGAAAGGAAGCACTTTAAGCAAATTCCATAAACGTTTAAGTATCTTTTCGGCGATTAATTTTTTTTCTGAATGAGGAAAAGACCATTTCCCCCTTGATAAAGACGACGCCGTCCCTACCTCGTTCTTCTTCTCCCTCTGTGTTACGTGAGTCGCTTGCAGCCGGAATTGGGCAAAACTCCCTGATTTCAGTTGGGGGAGAAAAAGTTCTGGTGATTTTTGGCACCATCTTATGAATTAGAAAAGGGGTGTGTGTGTCCTTTTTAACACATAGCGGACTTTGAATAGTCTTAACTCTCCCCCATTATTTTCTTCCTCCCCCCTTCCTATCACTTCCTCCCCCTCTTCTCTCTCGCTCCCTCCAAAGTCTTTGAGGGGAAAACCTTTTTGACGCGCCCGTGTTGTTCGTCAGATCGATGGGGAAAAGTTTGATTGAAGCCCCTTTGTCATGCAAATGTCAAGGCCTTGATGGATGATGGTAGATATCTGACAAACTTCAGGAGGCCTTCGCTCATTGGGCTCGGAGGCAACCACGTGGCCCGGGGCCCCCTTGCAGCCCACCCCCCACCCACTCCCCCATTCTGAAGGCTCTTGGAAGGAGGGGTGGGGGTGTGGGGGCGCCCAGGCTGGAAAGCCCTAGATGGGAAGGGTGGCTCTCTCTCCCTCTTTTTGGGAGGAGGGGGGGCGGCTTTAACTTTGACATACTATCCAAAGGTTGTAGGGCAGGAGGAATCCCCCTAAAACAGGGCGACCCTCTTCCATCATTGGCAAAGGAACAATACCTAGAATGAACTTCTTCTTAGACTATGCAATTTGTAACCGGGGGAGCAGCGCCTACGCGCCCAAGGACTACCAGCCTCTCGACCCGGGGACCTCTTCCTTCCCCGCCTGCTCAGGTAGCCCTCCTTCCTGTGACACCTACACTTCCGACGGGCCCTTTGGGGCGGGCGGGCCCCACGCCCACCCCCAGCAGAGCTCCTGCTACCCTCCTCCTCCTCTCCCCCCCAGCCCCGCCGGCCTGGGCATCTCCTTCGCGGGGTCCTCGCAGTCAGGAGGAGGGGGATTCTCGGCCCCCGGCTGCAGCCCGGGCTTCGTCGGCCAGCAGTTCTACCTCAACCCGCAGGAGACGGACGGAGCTTACTTCCAGCCCTCCGCCTACCCCAGCCATGGGGCGGCCGCCTCGTCGTCTTCCAGCCTGGGGAGTTTGCCCGAGGGGGGCTTCTGTGGGCAGTTCCAGCCCCAGCTCTACGGGCCAGAGCCGGGGGGCTACCTGCCAGGGGGGTTTGGCAACCTTTCCCCGCCCTTGCAGGAGAACAAAGAGCCGCGGCCTTCCAGCAGCGCCCTGACCTTTGACTGGATGAAAGTGAAAAGGAACCTTCCCAAAACAGGTAAAGCCCTTCCCGAGCGAGCAACTCGTCGCCAGGAGCCTTCCGAGGAGGGCAGGGAAGGAGGAGAACCGAGTAGCGGTCCCTGGAGGGTTCTCTCCATCTCAAGAGCATCTTGGACGTATCTGAGGGGGCCTCCGCTGTAGACAGGGTACCCCTGGGTCTGGTTCCGAGAAGCGATTCTTATGCCATTCCAAGCACTTCCTTCTTCCCTCGTTGCCTCTAGAGAACAACCCATAAAATGTGGGGAGTGTTTCCAGCAGAGGGTGGGTGTGTGGGTGGGAAATGTGTGGGGGAAAGTGCCGTCAAGTCACAGCTGACTTATGGCGACCCTGTAGGGTTTTCAAGGCAAGAGACGTTCAAAGGTGGTTTGCCAGTGCCTGCCTCCATGTGGGCTGAGAGAGTTCGGAGAGAACTGGGACCGGCCCAAGGTCACCCAGCAGGCTTCATGCGGAGGAGTGGGGCAACGAACTTGGATCACCAAATTAAGAGTCCTCTGCTCATGTGGAGGAGCGGGGAATCGAACCCGGCTCTTCAGATCAGAGTCGGCCGCTCTTAACCACTACGAGGTGCTGGCTTTCATGGAGTGGGAAACGCACTCCTCATCCGTTCCCTAAGCTGCCAGAGGGATGAGAAAGGCATTCTCTTAGTTCCCGGAGGATAGGAGGCCATGGGTTCAAAACTGCAGGAAGGAGGATGGGAGCTGATCTGGCCAGAAAAGGCTTCCAAGAGCAGTAAGCTCGGGAGGCACTCGCCTGGCTTGGAGGTTTCCTTAGAGGACAGGGAAGAGAAGAGAGGACACGTAGGCCGTTTATGCATGGGAGGTTTCGCCTGGGATTTGCCCCTCTCTAGATGCACATTTTCCCCATCCAAATTCTCAAAACTCAAAAATAAGCCCCCATTCAGAGTTCTGAGAGTTCGGATGGGGGAAATGTGCATCTAGACAGGGGCAAATCCCAGGCAAAACCTCCCATGACCATAGACACCCCAGCAGCTTTTCTACCAATTTGTGTTCCTCTCCAGTTTTAGCCTAGGCCTACTGGGGAGACCCAGGGCTCGCTCAGGCATCTCTGTGCATCACGTGGTGCCTGCAGCACCCAGTGGTTTCTCGGATGTGTGAATGACTCCCCCCCCCCCCCGCAACTCCAAGCGCCCATTGCTGTTCCCAGGGCCCCTTCCCACATTCAGCTGTCTCGGGGCAAGAGGAATGGAGTGAACTGCCCCCTCTACCAAAACACCCTAGAGTTCATTGGTTCTTGTAGGTTATTCGGGCTGTGTAACCGTGGTCTTGGAATTTTCTTTCCTGACGTTTCGCCAGCAACTGTGGCAGGCATCTTCAGAGTAGTAACACTGAAGGACAGTGTCTCTCAGACCACGGTTACACAGCCCGAATAACCTACAAGAACCAATGAACTCTGACCGTGAAAGCCTTCGACAACACCCTAGAGTTATCCGCTGGACTTAAAAAGAAGAAGAAAGGAGTTCAGCGCCTTGGCGGAAGGGACAGTGCTCGTTGCTTATTCCTTGCCCAAGTCCATTGAGGATTCAGGAT
This sequence comes from Euleptes europaea, assembly GCF_029931775.1. NCBI lineage: Eukaryota > Metazoa > Chordata > Lepidosauria > Squamata > Sphaerodactylidae > Euleptes > Euleptes europaea. The sequence goes on from NC_079329.1 coordinate 25,544,614, forward strand.
GCTCCAGGAATGAGGATTCCGGCTGATCTTGGAATCTGGTCCCTGGAAAGCAGGGGAGGCGCGGTCCCCAGCGCAAATCTGTCCTGCGCTCCTTACAGTGAAGCCTGAGCAGGAGAACCCCCTTCTAGGTTGGGCCCAGGCTATCTGATGGGCGTCTCTTTGCCCCCAATTTCTCATTTAAGCCGACCCAAAGCAGTAATAGAAGCCATAGGCCAACTATGCATGGGAGGTTTTGCCTGGAATTTGCTGCTCTCTCGATGCACATTTTCCCCATCCCAATTCTCCAAACTCAGCAGTAAGCCCCCATGCAGAGTTCTGAGGATTCGGATGGGGAAAATGTGCATCTGGAGAGCGGCAGACCCAAGGCAAAAAACTCCCGTGCATAAATGGCCAACGGGACACCATCATAGAGCTGGGAGGGGGGGAAAGGAGAGAAATGAATTTTAAATCAGAGGCAGGGCTGGAAAGGGCTCGAATTAAGGAAAGGGGGAAGGAAAGGGATTCGTGTTGGCTGCGGAGACGCAGTTTAGGAAGCGGCGGAAGAAGAGTTGGTTTTTTATATGCCTACTTTCTCTACCACTCAAGGGAGATGCAGACCGGCTTACAATCACCTTCCCTTCCCTCCTCACAACAGACACCCTGAGAGGTAGGTAGGGCTGAGAGAGCTCTAAAGAGCTGTGACTAGGCCAAGGTCATCCGGCTGGCTTCATGTGGAGGAGAGGGGAAACAAATCCAGTTCACCAGATTACCGTCCACTGCTCATGTGGAGGAGTGGGGAATTGAACCAGGTTCTCCAGATCAGACTCCACCGTTCCACCAGAGTGGAGATTAGAGTCCACCAGAGAGGAACGGTGGGTCGTTGCAGGGCTACATCCAGGGCACTGGGATACATGCCCAGGAAGGGCAGGTTGTTTCAGAGAGAGGCCGTGTTGGGCTGCAGTAGAGTTTTCAGGGTATCACCTTTGGAGAGTCCAAACTCCCTTGGTCAGAGAGGTAAAAGAGCCTTTGAGCAGGTGCAAAGTCCCTTTCCCCCACCCCCAGCTATAGAGCATTCCCATCGGCAGAAAACCGAGTTTCCAACCTTGAAGCCAGGTAGGACTTTTTCTAGGCCTGAAGATAAGGATGGTTTTTGTTTGTTTTTAATGAAAATGTGGCAGGGCTTAAAGTGCGTTTGCCAAGGTTTAGCCCTGGGAATCTTATTGATGTCTTTATTTGGTTACCGCCTATCTGAAGCCACTGGATTGATTCAGTAGCCTTGCTGAAGCCAAGGGAATCTGAGGAGGGCCCTGAAGGGAGATCCTTAAGTATGTCTCCTCGAGTGCCACTGGAGAAAGACGGCCATGTATCTGTCAACCAAGAAAGCCCTGCTGTTTGTGGCACAAAGGAGGTAAAAGTGTAGGAACCAAAACGAAGAGAATGATTAACTTTGTCATGCTTTTGAAATGGTAATGACCAAGAGTATGCCACTCCCCACCACCGTTGGGACCTTTCATAGGTTTAGAATTGGGGGGGGGGCTTTTCTATTCGGAAGAGCCCCGTGGCGCAAGGTGGTCAGCTGCAGTACTGCAGTCCAAGCCCTGCTCACGACCTGAGTTCGACCCCGAAGGAAGTCGGTTTCAGGTAGCCGGCTCAAGGTTGACTCAGCCTTCCATCCTTCCGAGGTGGGTAAAATGAGTACCCAGCTTGCTGGGGGTAAAGGGAAGATGACTGGGGAAGGCACTGGCAACCCCCCCCCCTGTAAACAAAAGTCGGCCTAGTAAACGTCGGGATGTGACATCACCCATGGGTCAGGCATGACCTGGTGCTTGCACAGGGGACCTTTACCTTTATTTTATTCAGAGGGTGGGGGGGAGACTTGCAGGGATTCTTGATCCGAAGGGCCTCGGCCGAGTACTCATGAAGACAAGCATGCCTCTGAGCTTGCACAGAGTGCAGGTCTCTCTCACGCCCCGGGTTCCCACACAAATGGGGACCACTCTGGGCTTCCAGAGCCGGTGTGAGTTGGAGGAGGGGGGGTTGTGGGGGGGGGCGTTTGAGTCCGGAGCCGCGGCTGTTCTCACCGGCGCTCTCTGCTTCCTTTTGCCTGCTGGGCCGGCGGGGGCGCAGCGCAAGCGTCGGACTACGGCCTGGCGGTCCACCCCAGCGCCATCCGGACCAACTTCACCACCAAGCAGCTGACCGAGCTGGAGAAGGAGTTCCACTTCAGCAAGTACCTCACCCGGGCCCGGCGGGTGGAGATCGCCGCCACCTTGGAGCTGAACGAGACCCAGGTGAAGATCTGGTTCCAGAACCGGCGGATGAAGCAGAAGAAGCGGGAGAAGGAGGGCCTGGCCGGCTTCGCCTCCCTGGCCGCCTCGGCCAAGGAAGCCGGCGAGGCGGCCTCGGACCGGTCCAGCCGCTCGCCCACCCCCAACGCCTCGCCCAGCTCGGTGTCTTCTTGAAGGGCACCAAGGGGTTAACGCGCAGGGCCCTTCCCCTCCCCCCCCCAACCGAGACACTCGCCCCCTCCCTTCAAGGAAGCAGCCCCTTCTTGCACAGAAACGCCACGGGCATGGAGGCACCCGAGCATCGATGTTTATGCGCAGGCACATGGCATATGCCCGTCAAGACAACCGCCGTGCCCGGACATAATCTCCAAAGGCACGGTGGCCACATGGGCGCCTCCAATGTATGCAGGCTCACGTCGCCGAGCAAGCGCCAAGGCATGCCAACTGGCACAGGGGGGAAGGGCCGCATCCTGGGGGGCGGGGGACAGAATTTCAACCCCCCACCCCTCGCCCTGGGCTTTCCCCTGTGACTGCGATCCCGCATAGAGCAGCGCTCCGTCTCCCCACGGAACAGGAGCGGCGATCCACGCTGCCGCCTCCGGGGGAGAAGCCGCGGAGGACAGCCCAAGAGATGCCCGGGAGGAAAAAACCCTCTCCACCACCCTCTTCTTGCAGAGCAGGCAGGGGTGAAAGACTCGAGAGGGGTGGGGCCAGCCCCCCCCCACTCCGCTTCTGCGCCTGAACAGTGCCTGTCTCTTCAACGTGGGGGGGGGGCAAGCAACTGATCTCAGGGATGACCGTTCCCCTCTCCAAAATCCAGGCATCGCGCTTGCAACAGCGATAAACCGGAGCATCCTCCTCCCATTCTGCTTGGGATGCAAAAGGTGGTTCCTCGAGCTTTCTTTTGAACCAACAGAGGCAAAGGACAAGCGAACTTCCCAGGGCAGTTCTGGTTGCTTGGCGCGGTTGCCACTAGTTGCCTGTAGATGATTGTACATTTTATTGTAAAACAATTCTGCAGCGTGGAATGAAAGATCCCCCCTCCCTCTACACCACCACCCCCCCGCCGCCCACACACACACCCATGTCAGCTTTGCACTAGTACAGAACTGTGCCTCTCACTTGGCAATAGCCCCGACAGCTGGGTTGCTTACAGTTTGCTATCACGGATCTCCTCTGCCTCCGGTGTGAATGCACTACCTGCTATAAAGAAGCAAGGCAGCTATCTTACGGATATTTCTGATTTGCCTGTGATAACAATAGTAGTTTTATCTCGATATTAATAATTATCATATGATTGGTGGGATTGGGCCTGAACAGAAATGGCTCGTCATTTTTGTCTAGATATTGCTTTTATAGAATAGTAGCTAGGAGTTATTTTCACTGTTCAGAGAGCTTCAGACCTGCATGGATAAAATGTGGACTGGGGGGTGGTGATGGAAGGAGGAGAACTGGGTGGGGCTGAGTGAAAACGCTGTCTGGATCTAACCCAATGCACCTTAAACTCTAGGAAAAAATAATATTCCGGTTTTCAGCTTTTGTGTATTGGAGCCCACTGTTTCAGATACTCCAGAAATTACTTATCTAGGAAAGAAGTGACAGTCCTGTCTTAAATATTATTGTGATTTCATTTGAAGTGAGTATGCTTATAAAGGTAAGCACCGGGTCATTACTGACCCATGGGGTGACGTCACATCACTAGTTTACTAGGTACAGTATGTTTACCGGGTGGTTTGCCATTGCCTTCCCCAGTCGTCTACACTTTACCCCCAGCAAGCTGGTTATTGGTTCCTCTTGAGGGGCGGGAATCAACGTCAGATTATTATTTTCAAAGACACCATGACTGTAATCCAACTACCAGTTTAAACTAAACAACTTGGATGTTTGGAGGCAGCCTGAAATGCCTCTACTTGATAATGGAGAGGTTGACTGGTACTCCAAAATCAATGGGATTTGTATTCCAGTAGCAGGACTTTTCCAGGCAACCTTTATACTTTGAACTGGAACACAGATCCAAACTATCTTGCAACGCCAGGGACAAATCCCCAGAACGTGTGATGTAATAAGGAAAGCGCATCTGAGCATGCACACCATATCTCCACCCCCCACTTGCAAATTCCGCCCTGCCTAGTAATAAATCTGGGATTAGGCAGTGATGCTTCTTGGCATACAACTCAGAGCAGTTAGATTTGAGTCCAGTAGAGCCTTAGAGACAAACTAAAAAATAAGCCCCCATGCAGAGTTTTGAGAATTCAGATGGGGAAAATGTGCATCTAGAGAGCAGCGAATCAAAGGCGAAACCTCCCATGCAGAAATGGCCCAACAACATTTCCAGAGTCAAAGCTCTCTTAGTTACTAGGTAGCTCCCCGCTGGGGCTACACTGCCATCCTCAGAGCAGGGACTTGGAAGCAAGTTTCATTCACATCAACAGAAGTGACTGCGAAGTTAGCGTATGAACCATCGGGCGCCAGTTTGCTAAAACCGATTGTTAATATTCGTTTTGATTCGTTTCTGGCTTTGGTTGTAATGGGTTGGGAATGATCAACATCCAGTGATATTTATTATTCATTCGTCTCCATAGACTGCCCATTTAAAGCAAAATAACTAGTTTAGGGGTCTTCCCCCCCCCCAATCAATGCACCCTGGAACAGACACCATTTGTTTTTCCCCATCCCCGTATGCTAGTTTAGAGCAAAACGTTGTTTTTTTTTAAAAAATGAAAACGTTGTTACTATTATTACTAATGGCAATTATGATTTACATTTTTAAAAATAAAATAAGCTAGTGTTTTAAACGGGAATTTAGGAGACTTTTTTCTCCTGGTGCTTTGTATTTTGAACCGAAACTACCTCAATCTCAGTAAAGTTTACTTTCCCTCCCCAAGTTTCCAGTCCTCTTGATTTGACTAAGTTCCCTCTCCCCTTTTGTGGTCTGTTTCCTTTCAGTGTGATGCAAATAGGTTGGATTGGTTAGGAGGAACTGAGATTGTTTTCCTCCATTTGCTTATAAGAAACTGCTTTCTACTGACTCTGACCATTGGTTCTGCTAGCCAGGGGCCAGCAGCCACTCACCTTAGTCTCGAGCTGAAATCTTGGGCGGCTCTCAGAGGAGATGCCAGGGATCGAACCTGGGACTCTCTGGCCCCTCTCCGGTGCTGTTTCCAGTCAAGGAGAAGAACTCCAGAAGACTGGATTCCTTGGTGGCAAATGGACACAGGGAAAAAACCCCATAGCCTTGTACACGTGTGATTTTTCTTGGCTTCTGCAGGTGGTTGTGTGGTGCCATCAAGTTGCAGCTGATTTATGGCGACCCCATAGGGTTTTCAAGGCAAGAGAGGCAGTTTGCCATTGCCTGCCTCCACGTCACGCGCCCCCCTCCTGTGTTCCTTGGAGGTCTTCCATCCGACCCTGCTTAGCTTCTGAGATCTGAACAGATCAGGCTAGCCTGGGGCTATCCAGGTCAGGGCCCCGTATGCAGGCACCGCTCCAATATTGACAAGGGGTCTCCAAAGGAGGAGGGTTTCCTGCCACTCTCTGTCCTGGAGATGCCATGGGGAGGGGGGCTTTCATTGGCAATGGCTTCTTACCCTGGGCGACAGGCAGGTGATCGGGCAAAGGTCATGCCCGTTTCCTTCATCGGCACAACAAAACGTTCCCCTCTGGGCTCCATCTGAAATTCAGAGGGAATCCCGTGAAGAACCTTTTGCGTGTGCAAAGCTTCTCAGTGCCCTGACTCCCCAAGAATTCTTGCATAGGCTGGGAAGGACTTTTGGCTCTGCTTATTTCTTGTTCCCTCTGTTCTTGTTCCTCTCCCCCCAATATCCAGGAGACAGGGAGGTAGATAAGCCAAAGTGGACTGAAAGAGACAGATCCAAATCACAGTGGGCGCGGGGGTGTTGTGGTGGTGCTGAAAACCAGAAATCCCTAAAAGCAGCTCGGAGCTCTTCCAAGTAGCCCTATTGGTCCATACTGGTCCATCCATGGAATACCTGTTATTAAAGCTGACCTTTACAATGACACAGAACCTTTTTGGTTCTCCAGAACTCCATCTAGAGGTAGGGTTGCCACCTTTGGGTTGGGAAATACCTGGAGATTTTGGGGGTGGAGCCTCAGGAGGGTGGGTTTTGAGGAGGGGAGGGACTTCAATGGGGTGTAATGCTATAGAGTCCACCTTCCAAAGCGGCCCTGTTCTCCAGCTGTTGCCTGGAGATGAGTTATAATCCCAGCCACCTCCTGGAGGCTGGTATCTAGATGGATGTTTAAGGGGGATGGGGAGACAGGCTGGATCCCATTCATAAGGCAGGGCAAATAATGTTGCAAAGTGGATGCAGAAGTGTGTTGATTTCCTTTAAACTCCATCAAAGTCAGTATTGTCTACTCTGACCAGCAGCGGCTTTCCAGGGTTTCACATCACATCACCTCCTTGCCTAGTCCCTTTCACTGGAGATGGCGGGGATTGAACCTGGGACCTTCTGCATGCTAAGCAGAGGCTCTACCACTGAGCCAAAGCCCCTCCCTAGTGGCTGTAGGCAAGGGGTGATTAGAGATATATTTGATACTGTGGATTTTTATTGTAAGCCACCTCAAGTGGGATTTTGAAGAGGTGGCATGGCAATATCCCACATAAGGTAAGTGAGCTCTCTTCAGCAGATGCAATGGGATAAGGAGAGAATCCTAACAGGTGAGTAGAACTCCAGCCCTGTAGCTGGAGAGTAGAACTCCAGCCCTCTTCTACCCAACAACAGTATCTGAGGCATCTCTCTGAAACATACCTGGCCATCTCCCAGTGTCACCAACATTCAGGCCAAGGTGTTTTCCACTTTATGTTTTTCTCCTCATTTAGCCAGAAACTGGCTGCAGTTGAAATTATCACCTCATTCTTTCACCCTGATCAGGCCTATTAAAAGTATCACTATCTTCTGGTCCTTCCACAACCCCTTCTTTTTTCCTTTCATTTCTCCCATTCATTCCTTTGGTATTACTTCCCCCCTTCCTTCACCCCCCCCTTGCCTTGGTCTCTGTATCCCCATTATCTCCTTTTCCTTCTACCTCTCCTTGCCAATGATTTCCTTTCTTCTTTCCATCCATCCATCCATCTATTGATCACCTCATCCATTCCTTCCAAAAGGGAATAGCAAAGGTCTCTCTACAGTAATGGTCTGGTTAATTCGTTTTGTCTTTGTTGTGGGACTGCTGTGGACAGGAGCCAAAGACTCCTGGCATGGATCTCAAGGCACATGTTCAAAACCCACAGTCTATCTCAAAGCAGCTGGAATTCCCTCCCTATCACAAATGAAAGGGAAATTCCCAGCCCTTTTTTTTTTTTTTAAGAGCTTCTAAATCATTTGTGGCAATCCCTTGGCTGTGTCTGTCGCTCATCTCCTTGAAGAGGAAGATCTTCAGAAGGTATGCTGAACAGGCCCTTCTCCTTTGCCAGGATCAGAGGCAGCAGAATGGGGGAGAAGGCCAGGAACCCCCTTTGGCTGTTGGCAAGGATGTCAGTGCCATCTGTTCCTACCACTTGGTGTGATTTCCCCCTCCCCCTTCTCTCTGAAAGCATTTGTTCTCACCGTGTGAGGCCTTTTGATCTCAGAAACTCACTTTCTATTTAAAACAAAGATAGAGAAGATAACTTACTTTGGGAATCCTTTGCGGCTTCCCTCTGGGTTTAGTTGTGTGTCTTTTCCTGCTGTCTGCAACATCTTATCTGAATAACAGGGCCAGACAATCATGGGAAATAGGGAGAGGGCTTTTTTTCTTGTTTAAGGTAAAACCAAAACTAAGGCTTAAATTCAAGTTACTGATCAGCTGGGAAGCAGACACATGGAGGAGGAGGAGGAAGAAGAAGAGGAAGAAGAAGAAGAGTTGGTTTTTATACCCCAGTTTCCTCTACCTTTAAGGAGTCTCAAAGCGGCTTATGAACACATGAAGCTGCCTTACTTTGAATCAGACCCTTTGTCCAGCAAAGTCAGTATTGTCTGTTCAGGCCGGCAGTGGCTCTCCAGGGTCCCAGGCAGAGGTCTTTCACATCACCTACTTGTCTGGAGATGCTGGGGACTGAACCTAGGAACTTCTTCATGCCAAGCAGATGCTCTACCACTGAGCCATGGCCCCTCTGTCACCTCCCCTTCCCCTCCCCACAACAGACACCTTGTGAGGTAGGTGGGCCTGAGAGTTTGAAAAGAACTGTGACTTGCCCAAGGTCACCCAGCAGGCTTCATGTGAAGAAGAGGGGAATCGAACCCAGTCCCCCCCATTAGAGTTTGCCTCTTTAACCTCTACACCACTCTGCCTCTTTTCTCTGCCATAAGGAGACACAAAGCGGCTTATAATCAATTTCCCTCCTCTCTCCGACCCACAACAGGCATCTTGTGAGGTAGATGGGGCTGAGAGAGTTCGGAGAGAACTGTGACTAGCCCAAGGTCACCCAGCAGGCTTCATGTGGAGGAATGAGGAATCAAACCCAGTTCTCCAGACTAGAGTCACCACTTTGAACCACTACACCATGCTGACTACCTGAGGTATAAAGTTACTGGTTTGGTGAGGATGACATTTAACGTTATTGCCTTAATTTGCATTGGTAAGTTGAAACGTATCAAGCAATTATTACCTTACTTTTCAATGTGAGTTAATTTATTTTTGAATGATCTCTCAATGTCGTTTTACAGTGTTAAAATCTGCATTCTGAAATATTACCAAACAGAATTTTGAATTGGGGGGGGGTCGATTTCGAAAAGAGTCACATGTTTCTGAACATAATTACCTGCTTTAAACATCAAAGAACAGAGTCCATGCCAAATGTCTAGCCCCCCCCAAAAAATATTATTGGGAAGGGAAATTTATGCCTGCCCATTAATCAGCTTGTGAGGACAGAAGGCTACAGAATATCTTGGTCATTTAATTTTGATAAGAGGACTGTAAAAGCACAGTCTAACCAAGATATTCTGTTTACAGGTACATAAACCTGACTCCCAACTATTCCCAGATGTGTGGGAATTGGGTTTTGGTTCCTTAGAACCTTTCTAGATGATCTCCTCCCTTCACACACACATGCGAATACAGCTTTCCACCCACACATGAGCATCCTAGGAAAGGAGGAGGATCTCTCACACCAATTCATGCGCCATCTGCCTTCCTGAGGGAGAATCTCAGTTGCTTCCGAAATGAAGATGCTTTCTGACTGAAGGCAGACAGGGAGGATCTTTTGCGTAAGGGATGTTCTCCCTGGGCATTTCATCCCAATTGGGAGGAAAGCACAAATGGAATTGTGCTTCTTGTTGAAGTCAGTGGAAATAAATAAAGAATAGAGTGAAGCATTGAAAGCAGATGTTATAAATATACAAATTTTAAAAAGCTCACTGAATAAGAGTGCTAAAGAGCAAAACAACCCAAATAAAATTTCTGTGCATTTTCTTACAAGAGATTATGCTACTAAAACTGGCTTGTATATTATTGTGCAAATATAGACTTTTTAATTGTAAAAATAAGTCCTGTGGTGGGTGAATATACAGTACCTAGTGCAGGCTCCGCAGACTTAGAATCAGTCATCATTTCACCACTGCAGCATAGGCATTAAAATGAGAATGCCTTTGATCATGTATATAAAATGGCTGCCTTAGAGCATCACAAACAAATCATGCCATGTATGTGATGAGAGCAGACTAGGGGGTCTTTCGTCTCTCTCCTCCTCTCTCCTGCCTTCCCTCATGCACTATACTGAAGATTGAAGAACTAGACAGCCAGTATGGTTAGACTGTCAGAATAGGATCTGAGAGACCCAGAAACTTGATCTGAGAAACTTGCTGGGTGACCTTGGGCCAGTCACACCTTCTCATCCTACCTCACAGGGTTGCGGTTGTGAGGATGAAATGGAAGAGAGGGGAATAATATAAGCTGCTTTGGTTTCCCTTTGGGGAGAAAGGCAGGGTATAAATGAAGAAAACAATGAAGAAATAACAGCAATTTGTTGAAGCATCCATGGCGTAGTGGTTAAGAACGGTGGTTTGGAGCGGTGCTGTCTGATCTGGAGAACCGGGTTTGATTCCCCACTCCTACACATGAGTGGCGGAGGCTAATCTGGTGAACTGTGTTGGTTTCCCCACTCCTACACACGAAGCCAGCTGGGTGACCTTGGGCAAGTCATTCTCTCTCAGCCTCACCTACTTCACAGGGTGTCTGTTGTGGGGAGGGGAAGGGAAGGTGATTGTAAGCCGGTTTGATTCTCCCTTAAGTGGCAGAGAAAGTCAGCATATAAAAACCAACTCTTCTTCTTCCTTGTGGCAGAGAAAAGAGCCAGCATGGTGTAGTGGCTAAGAGAGGCAGACTCTAATCTGGAGAACTGGGTTTGATTCCCCGCTCCTCCACATGAAGCCTGATGGGTGACCTTGGGCTAGTCAGTTCTCTCCGAACTCTCTCAACCCTACCTACCTCACAAGGTGTCTGTTGTGGGGAGAGGAAGGGAAGGAGATTGTAAGCCAGTTTGATTCTCCTTAAAAAGTAGAGAAAATTGGCATATAAAACCCAACTCTTCTTCTTCTTCATTCTTAACACAGTACACAAGGGGAAGGGGAGGAAATGCGTGAGTTTGATGGCTTTCTGTCTCTCCTGGACATAAACAAACTACAGCTTTGGTTCCTGTAGGTTATCCGGGCTGTGTGACCGTGGTCTTGGTCATACAGCCCGGATAACCTACAGGAACCAATGAACTCTGACCGTGAAAGCCTTCGACAAAACTACAGCTTGTTCACAACATCAGAAGACCAGGTGCATTCTGTTCAGTCTTCTCTGCCCTCACAAGTTGCATATTAGGGGCAAGAGCTTCCAAGTCACAGTGCGGCTCCCAGGGTAACATGATTCACAGCACCTCTCAGTGTGTATGGTCAGGGCAGCTTTCTTCTTCATTGCTGCCCCAGGAATTCTACAGTTGAGCACAAATTAAATCCGACACATGCATGGGCAGACCGGCCACTTAATTTACAGGGAAATTTTCCGGCGGGCCCCTGTCCTAGAGAGCCGCTAGCAACAAGAAGCAAGCAAGAGACAAGTCCTGGGAAATCTGCAAATGCCTCAAGGACTAATTCACTTGGACTCTTTGGCACCAATGGGGATTGGCGTCCCATGAACACATGAACTGCCCTATCCTGAATCAGACCCTTGGTCCATCAAAGTCAGTATTGTCTACTCAGACTGGCAGCGGCTCTCCAGGGTCTCAGGCAGAGGTCTTTCACATCACCTATTTGATTAGTCCTTTTAACTGGAGATGCTGAGGATTCAACCTGGGGCCTTCTGCATGCTAAGCAGATGCTCTTCCACTGAGCCACGGCCCCTCCCCAATTGGCGTGGACTCACCAATTGCCTCTTCTCTTTCTGCAGTGCCACCAGTTTGTGGGAGGAGGCAATGGGTGATACAGTGCACTGCTAGGGATGGCAGCCTCCCGGTGGGACCTGGGAATCCCCTGGAATTACAGCTCATCTCCAGACTACAGAGATCAGTTCCCATGGAGAAAATGGATGCTTTGGAGGGTGGAGTCTATGACATTGTACCCCACTGAGGTCCCTGACCTCCCCAGGCTCCATCCCCAAATCTCCAGGAGTTTCCCAGCCTGGATCTGGCAACCCTACCCCCCCCCTACCCCATCTCCCACGGGTGTAAGTAATAGAAAAGAACAGGAGTCCAGTAGCACCTTAAAGACTTTCAAAATTTCTGGCAGAGCATCTTCGAATCTTCATATCTGAAGAAGTGAGCTGTGGCTCACAAAAGCTCATACCCTCACCCTGCCAGAAATTTTGAAAGTCTTTAAGGTGCTACTGGACTCCTACTCTTTTCTACTGCTAGTAGAAAAGAGTAGGAGTCCAGTATGAGCTTTAAGAGCTAGTAGAAAAGAGTAGGAGTCCAGTATGAGCTTTCGTGAGCCACAGCTCACTTCTTCAGTGACAGACTAACACGGCTACCCATCATGGTGTAAGTAAGTAAGTAAGAGTACTTACTCACTTGTGGCCAGGTGGGAACTGGCAACCCTAGGCAGTGCTATACCAAGTGGCCCTACAATGCTGGCTCCCAGCATCACAAGGGCCGCTCTGGTTGTAGGGTCCATCTTCACCACCGGCGGGATATTTTGGGGGCGGAGCCTAGGAGGGCAGGGTTTGGGGAGGGGCTTCAGTGCCATAGAGTCCAATTGCCAAGGCGGCCATTTTCTCCAGGGGAACTGATCTCTATCGGCTGGAGATCAGTTGTAACAGCAGGAGATCTCCAGCTATTACCTGGAGGTTGGCAACCCTACCTGGTTGCCTTGTCCCAGAGCCACTTGAATTTCCCAGTTTGCCTTTGGCTGCCGTTCCCTTGCTACCCCTTCAGATCGGGTTTCAGTGTGAACGGTTTTTAGAGTGAACGGTTGGCCCCTCAAAAGGCTCACCGACCCCGTCCTAGGTGTACCTGACAGGACCGTTTCAACCCCTGGGTCTCACGTGTCCTGGTTCAATATTTACTCAGCCCGATAGGTTGGCCTAAAGCTTCCCTCTGTCTGCCTGGCCCTGCCAGCTCCTCTTCCCCTTGAGCTTGGGTTCACTGAAAGTTCAACCCTAAATGAATCCACCGAAGGACAGGCCCGGGCTGTCCAGAGGACCAAAGATGGGGTCACCCGCAGGTCTCCTCCCACAACCGGGCCGCTTTCCAAGGCCCACTACTCCGTCAGCACTCCAGGCAAGAGGTCTGCCTTGAAAAATTATTTTGGCTTGCAGGGGTGAGGTGAGGGAACAAACCACAAGCTGGTAACAAGAGAACGCCCAGCATATTTGGGGGTAGGCTTTCAACCAACGGAGCAGAGGTCAAGCCTTCGGGGAAGGTGAGGAAAGTTCAGCAGTGCCCCGAGGTTCAGATGATTCCGGAAAAGGGTAACTGTGCACAAATCGTGAGTTGTACTGAGAGATGCGTCAAAATATGTTAAGAATTTGCATGTGTGCCATGGTGCATTAATACTATATGATATAAACCAGTTCCTAACATTATGCCTAGGGTTGCCAACCTCCAGGTAGTCAGTACAGGAGCGAAGTGTATACAAAGGGCAAAAAAAACTTTGTAAGCTACCAAAATGACATAACAATACAGCTATACGCACTATATACACTACTAAGCTGAAACACACAAGCTAAGACAAACAACGTGACTGTACAAGGTGGAAAAGAGTGTCAAAATGACACAGCTAATGTTCATAGAGTCTCTCTCAATTGTAGGAGAAGTGGTATCCAAAGGATTTTCAACGAGGTTCCTCATTTTGACACTCTTTTCCACCTTGTACAATCATGTTGTTTGTCTTAGCTTGTGTGTTTCAGCTTAGTAGTGTATATAGTGTGTATAGCTGTATTGTTATGTCATTTTGGTAGCCTATAAAGTTTTTTGCACTTTGTATACACTTCGCTCCTGTACTGAGTTCCTCATTCTCCCGACATTAGTACAGTGGTGTCTATTTCTCCCCCAACCTCCAGGTAGTAGCTGGAGATCTCCTGCTATTTAGGATTGCCAGGTCCCCACTCACTTTTGGCGGGAGGTTTCTTGGTATATCTTGTGTGTGTGTGTGTGTGTGTGTGTGTGCACGCGCGTGCGCGCGCTGACACGGCACTTCCGGTTTACAACCGGACGTGCCGCCTCACAAGGAGTGGTAAAGGGCTGCAGCGACTCTTTACTACTCAAACTACTCTTAGTTTACTACTCAAACTACTCTTAGTTTGAGTAGTAAGACCACTCAAACTCTGAGATTACTCAAACTAAGAGTTTGAGTGGTCTAAGAGTTTGAGTGGTCTTACTACTCAAACTAAAGTTTGAGTGGTCTAAAGCTCCTCGCGAGGCGGCATGCGCGTGCACGATTGCCGGCCAGCCCTCAGCTGGTCGGCGGGCAGAGGGGCACATTAACGGGGGTTTGCCCACCACCAGCGGGCACCTGGCCACCCTACTGGTATTACAACTGATCTCCAACCGATAGAGATCCGTTCACCTGGAGAAAATGGCCTGGAGGTGTATAATAGAAACGGACAACACCAGTCTAAAGAATCTAAACAGTTTATAAAAAGACTAACATCAAATTTTTTGAAGCATACAACAAATCTATATAAATTACCTAGATACATACAAAAACTACAATCCAAGCCTACAACCACCTGGAGGATGGCAACCCTATTTCAGGGTGATCTTCAAACACATTGGGAGCACAGACCTTGTGGCCCTATGTTATGGCCAGGGGATAATTTCTGACATGAGAAGCCACTCCTATATGTGAGTTACGCTTTCTGTCTTGCAAAAATTTCTGCCTAGCCCTGCTCATACAGGGGTCTCGTTGTACTTACTCAGTGGTGATGAAAGGGCATTCTGCATATGCTCAAAGGCGCTTTCTTCTTCATTTATATTTCATATGAGCCATTCTAAGGACCATCCTGATTTTGAAGGCTGCGTTCCTTGCAATTCTTGTGACATCAAAAGCACATAGATGGAAGCCCCGAATGCAACACCCAATTAGGCCAAACTAAGGGAGTGATTCAAGCTCAGCTCAGACTCTGAATCTATCTGGAATGCTAAGGCATGTCCTGAGAATGTGGGAGGTAATTAACCAAGAGTGCCTCTGAGGATGTGCAGATTGCATTTCCTTTATAATGGCAGTCTTCCTCCATGATCTGACAATGCAAGAGGTGAGGGAAAATATTCAGGTCAAAGCTCCTGGCATGTAACTCTTTTGAAATCCACCATTGCTCAACAGAGGAAGGTTGGTTCAGTGTATCCCCCCACCCACCTGGCCTTATTTTCATCATAATTACTTTTTGAGCTCCTGTCGTCCTTCCACCTTTAAATCCATTGTGGTGTTTCTCCCCTTGTACACCTTTCACACTGACCCTCCATAGGACAAACCCCTTATTCTTTTACTGTGGAATTCTAGAAGGGGGTAAACGGTGCATGATTTGCAACTTACATTTGCTGCACTGTTGGAAGAGCCGACATACTTCATCTTTATATGCTGCTGTAAGTATGGTGTAGAAAAAGGAGTTGTTTGGAAACAGCGGGAGAATCGTCTTGCAAGGAATAAAAAAGAGGCATCCAGTTTCAAAGAGGAAAGTCACCCCAGCCCCCAGCCCAGCCCAGCTCTCCCCTCCAAACTTTCTGAGACCCTCATAAGACAATGTTAGATGTTCTACTACAACACTATGCTGGCTTTTCTTTATGGAACTGCTGAGAAATGATCAAACTGTCCCCGCTCCCCCAGCATTTGAAAAAAGCAGTCTATAAACTCTAAGAGTGAGTGGGGGAATAAAAATTCTGTACTCCAGTAACCTACATACTATGCCAAAAAAAGCTGAATTCTGTGGTCAGCATAACTATGAAACATACATATATTTATTTACATAATTTATTTCTCTGAGTCATGAAGAAGGCAAAGGCCAAGGAAAAACACTGAGGTCCTTCAGCCCTGAATATTCGAGAACCTGCTCAGGCCACCTCTGCCCAATGAATCCAGTTTCTGGGATTTCATCAAGCATTGCTCATACACTTTCCAGCTTATTGTCACATCCTTAAGGACTAAAAACTTGCAAGTTTTTAAAATGAAAGTTGAATTCTGATCCCGTCTATCCTTCTGCCTGCAACATTTAAAAGGTAAAGGTCCCCTGTGCAAGCACCGGGTCATTCCTGACCCATGGGGTGACATCACATCCCGACGTTTCCAAGGCAGACTTTGTTTGCGGGGTGGTTTGCCAGAGCTTTCCTCAGTCACCTTCCCTTTACCCCCAGCAAGCTGGGTACTCGTTTTACTGACCTTGAAAGGACGGAAGGCTGAGTCAACCTTGAGCCGGCTTCCTGAAACCGACTTCCGTCGGGATCGAACTCAGGTCGTGAGCAGAGCTTTTGACTGCAGTACTGCAGCTTAACACTCTGCGCCTAGGGGCTCTTTACAACATTTAACAGTACGCAAATGATTTTCTTAAAGACCGCTGCATCGCTTTGCCTTATGTGAGGTTGCTTGCCTAGTGTTGCCATGCCAACCTCCCAGTGGGGCCTGGTAATCTCCCAGAAATTACAACTGATCTCCATAGGGTTGCCAGCTCCAGGTTGGGAAATACCTGGAGAGTTTTGGGGCGGAACTTAAGGAGGGCGGGTTTTGGGGAGGGGAGGGACTTCAATGCCATAGAGTCCAATGGCCAAAGCGGCCATTTTCTCTAGGGGAACTGATCTCTAGCAGCTGGAGATTAGTTGTAATAGCAGGAGATCTCCAGTTACTACCTGGAGGTTTGCAATCCTAGATCTCCAGACTTTAGAGATCAGTTCCCCTGAAGAAAATAGCTGTTTGGGGCGCGGAGGGATGGACTGTATGTAGAGTTTCAAGCTCCGGGTTGGGAAATACCTGGAGATTTGGGAGGGTGGAGCCTGAGGAGGCCATTGTTTGGGGAGGGGGGGAACATCAGCAAGGTACAATGTTAGAGAGAGATTCCACCTTCCAAAGTGGCCATTTTCTCCAGGGGAACTGATCTCTCTCACCCCGAGATTTGTTGTAATAGTGGGAGATCTCCAGCCACCACCTGGAGGTTAGCAACTCTAGTTATATGGCATTATACCCTGCAGAGGTCCCTCCCCAAACCCTGCCCTGTCCAGATGCCACCCTCAACTCTCCAGGAATCCCCCAACCTATATTTGGCAACCCTATGAGTTGGGAAGGAGGGGAGGTCAGCAAGAGATTGAGCCTGTGAAAGAATCAGTGCTTTCCTGGAGATAAGCCCCCCCTGAATGGATGCAGCTAAGACCCTAAACAGACCTGCTTAGGATTGCTCTCACCATTTATTAAGGAGAAAACCCTTTTATTCCCCCTTGTCCATTACCTTTATGGAGATACTCATTCCCCCCCCCCTTTTCCATCCTTCTTAAAATTTATTAATGGATTTGGCAAACGTTGTCAGCGTTTCCTCAGCTTATGCCAGCGAATGTAAGGCTTCCCTTGATGAATGGGGAGCAGTGCTTTAAATCAGTCCCCTACTGATACAAATTATTTTAATGTGCCCCTTTTATGATTTACTGGGATTTTATGAAGTAGCCAGCTATGTTGTAAGACTTGATTATAGACTTGGGTTGCCTTAAAAGATAAAATGCCCTCTAAGGAAAAGAGGCTTTCTTTTCTTTTTCTAAAATAAATGGTACATTGCTGATTCAGACCGTTCACAAAAGCTGAGCATCTTGGCTGAATAAGGGGCAAACTTCCTTCTGTCTTGGCCTTTTGGCACCACGTTTTCTTTAAAACCCAAACTTAAGGCCTGTCCCCCCACATAGCCACGTACTGAGGACTGAAATAGAGAGGCATTTTGTAAGTACATGTGCCACTCTTCATACATATATTACACACATGTGTAAAAGAATTTAAATGTAGCGAAATCTTAAGTACATACAAATCTTACACACAGACTTGGCTCAGTTCCATTCTCTTTCACATTCTATTTATGCACAAAAACACAGTGGCACCTGGCTTTGCCCTATGCCACCAGCCCCCATATTCTTTTTTGCCCAGGCCAGCAAAGAAGAACATGGGCACAGCAGTGCTTGGCATTGCCCTATGTTGGCTAGGTAGGGTTGCCAGGTCCCTCTTCGCCACTGGCGGGAGGTTTTGGGGGAGGTGCCTGAGGAGGGCAGGGTTTGGGGAGGGGAGGGACTTCAGTGCCATTGAGCCCAATTGCCAAAGTGGCCATTTTCTCCAGGTGAACTGATCTCTATCAGCAGGAGATCGCCAGCTAGTATCTGGAGGTTGTGGGAACTATAGTACTTTGTCTCAAATAATTATGCAATCAAAGTATGCAAACAAGTATATTAAAGAGAAAACACATCAAAGTTTCAAAGTGTAGAGACAATATGTGGTAACATTGACACTACAACACACAAGAAAAATAGCTGAGCACTTGGGCAAGCAAGTCCTTGTAAGATAAATAGGAACTCTTATCTCTGTTTCTTTCATAGAGTCCTATGCAGGATGAGGATGGAAACAGTAACGCCGTCCGGATGTTCTGAAGTGTTTTCACTGCTGACATGCAGCTTCATCAGCTGACATCTTCATATATATATCAAAATATTTTTCTTCAAAGATGCAATACTAGCAAATGTAGCTACAGCCATTTTGAGCAGCCTGAGGGCGCAGAAAAACCAACATTCTCTGAATTACAATAAATTGCTAGTATTGAAGAATACTTTCTTTGAAGAAAAATATTTTGATATATATATGAAGATGTCAGCTGATGAAGCTGCATGTCCGCAGTGAAAACGCTTCAGAACATCCGGACGGCGTTACTGTTTCCATCCTCATCCTGCATAGGACTCTATGAAAGAAACAGAGATAAGAGTTCCTATTTATCTTACAAGGACTAGCTTGCACAAGCGTTCAGCTATTTTTCTTGTGTGTTGTAGTGTCAATGTTACCACATATTGTCTCTACACTTTGTAACTTTGATGTGTTTTGTCTTTAATATACTTGTTTGCATACTTTGATTGCATAATTATTTGAGCCGAAGTACTATAGTTCCCACAATTATCCAGTTAGTACATGTGCATATATTTCCTTCAGAGTATCTGGAGGTTGGCAACCCTAGCCCTTTCTCAGGTCTGTTTTGGCTTCCAGTCAGCCCCAGCATTGAACGATGGGGCCCTTATGCTTGGGAAGGGGGGGCAATTCTTCCCCTTCATGCTATTTTCCTGTTTCAGTGTGGGGATTCCAACTCGGACCTCCCAGATCCTGGCCCAACACTCTAACCACTAAACAATGCTGTCTGTCCTGTATTGCTTAAGGAGCAAAGGATGTTAAGTACTATAATAACAAAACATTTCTTAACCCGTCTGCCTCACACCCACTGAGAGAAATGTGGAGCCCTAGAGAGAAAAGCCATCTCCTCCTTCCCAATGCCCCTAAGTATTAGAGAAAGAACCAGCCGGCTGTGAGCTCATTCTTTTAAGGAAAAAAAAAAGGAATGTGGTCTTGACAACCTCTTTGAGGTCCAAGAGGTTATCAGAGTGTAAATGCCTTTGCTGGGGCGAAATGTTTGAGAAAGAGCAGAGAACATTTTAAACATATTTATAGGCCTTGTCCTTTCTGGCTTCTGTACCTCTTTCATCTGCAGTTTCACAAGCAAAAGGTGTGATTGTAATCGTCAAACTGATAGCAGCCAAAGCGTGACTCAGTAGAAGGGCTAGTGGGGTGGCCAGCTGGCCAATGTTGTTTCGCAGACACAGTCTAGTTATAAAGGGGGAGAGGAGATATCATACTGCCCTTGTACAAATCTATGATGAGACCACACTTGGAATACTGTGTACAGTTCTGGTCACCACACCTAAAAAAAAGGATATTACAGAGCTTGAGAAGGTGCAGAAAAGAGCAACCAAAATGATTAGGGGACTAGAGCAACTGTCCTATGGGGAGAAGTTAAGACTCTTAGGGCTGTTTAGCTTGGAAAGAAGGCGGCTGAGGGGAGACAGGATAGAGGTCTATAAAATGATGCATCGTTTGGAGAGAGTGGACAAGGAGAGGTTTTTCTCCCTCTCCCATAATACCAGAACGCGGGGTCATCTGCTGAAGCTGGAGGGTGAGAGATTCAAAACAGATAAAGGAAGTATTTTTTCACACAACGCAATTGCATAGTTAAATTGTGGAACTCCCTGCCCCAAAATGTGACAATGGTTGCCAACTTGGAAGGCTTTAAGAGGGGAGTGGACATGTTCATGGAGGAGAGGGCTATTTGTGGCTACTAGTTAAAATGGATACTAATCATGATGCATACCTATTCTCTCCAGGATCAGAGGAGCTTGCCTATTATATTAGGTGCTGTGGAACACAGGCAGGATAATGCTGCTGCAGTCATCTTGCTTGTGGGCTTTCTAGATGCACCTGGTTGGCCATTTTGTGAGCAGACTGCTGGACTTGATGGGCCCTGGTCTGATCCAGCAGGGCTTTTCTTATGTTCTTATGAGAACTTTGATTGGACCAGGTTTTCTTGCACTGATAATGTGCTGTATCTAGGCTAAATTTTCCATCAGTGAAATGGAACTTTCCTGCCTCCCTCTCCTTCTGCCACAGCCCACTGAACTCCATTAAATGCCATTCCTGGAGGAAAAGGGGACCCTGAGAAACAACATGAGGGGAGGTTGCAATGGGAAGAGGGAATCAGTGCAAATTGCCAACCGTTTATTTATTTAGAAAGTGTATCTGCTGCCTCTCCAGAGATCTGCTAGAGGTGGCTCATAACTAAAACAATAAAATCACTACGAAGTAGTCAGGGCATAAAAACAAGCCATTCAGCAAAGAAGACGGTCCTTGGGCTACAACAGATCATAAAGGCAATTTTAAAAGGAACGTATTAAGGCTTTCATAATAGAAGAAGAAGAGTTGGTTTTTATACCCCAATTTTCTCTATTGTATGATTTTGCCGTCAAGTCACAGCTGACTTATGGTGACCCCGTAAGGCAAGGTAAGAGGCATTCAGAGGTGCTTTGCCACTGCCTACCTCCACCTGAACTGAGTTCTGAGAGAACTGTGACTGGCCCAAGGTCACCCAGCAGGTTTCATGTGGACGAACTGGAGAATCGAACCCTGTGCTACAGATTAGAGTCCTCCTGTCTTAACCACTACACCATGCTGGCTCTTTTCTCTGCCATAAGGAGTCTCAAAGCAGCTTACAAACACTCCCCCCCCCCCCACAACAGGCACCTTGTGAGGTAGGTGGGACTGAGAGAGTTTTGAGAGACCTGTGACTATCCCAAGGTCACCCAGCAGGCTTCATGTGGAGGAGTGGGGAATTGAACCCGGTTCCCCTGATTAGAGTCCGCCACTCTTAACCACTACATGACCACTGTCCATTTTCTCCAGGTGAACTGATCTATATCAGCTGGGGATCAGTTGTAATAGCAGGAGATCTCCAGCTACAACCTGGAGGCTGGCTACCCTAATCAGGATAACGGACCAGATAGTGGATTTCCAGGGAGAGTTGAGTACAGACACTTCTCATTTTAGAAGTTTCACTCCGTTACCAGACCCAAAATTCTTCCCCAGCTGCGCTTCACATAGTGTCACTACATCAGCTCTCCCCCACCCCCAGGATCCATACAAACTGAACACTGAAGGAATGTTGAAGATACGTTATCAAGAGCATCAAATGTTTAGCTGTTGACGTTTCCAAGCACTCCAGGAGGAGTGAGACTGTTTAGATATCAGATGTTCTCTCGCAAGGGTCAGGTGAACCACTGTTAAGTAATGGCTAAGCCCCCCCCCCCCAAAAAAGCTCCTTATATTTTTGCCATCAGTATGTTATCACTACTGCCCTTTAGCTCTCCAGGCATCCTGGGCAAAGAAAGTATCGCTTTCCTAATCCCACACCTCAGCCCGAAGCTCTTTCAGTTCAAAATGGGAGATTGTTTACAGAAGATGAAAGATTCTCGCCACACCACCTGGTTTCTGTCTGCAGCCACATTGGACAAGGGGTGAAGGTGCTTCTCCATTTATCTTGGCCTGCTCTCAAAGAATGTTCCTGATTTGGATGGACGGAATTTCCAGTATTTAGTGTGGAAATAGCAAGGAAGTTTGAATAGGCAATTGGAAAGCTTATTTGAGCATCAGTGTTCTGGAATATAGTCCAGGGACAGTCTTAGTGGTTCTGGGGCCCTGGGCAAAAGTTAGGGTTGCCAACCTCCAGGTGGCGGCTGGAGATATCCCGCTATTATGACTGATCTCCAGGTAATATAGATCAGTTCCCCTGGAGAAAATGGCTGCTTTGGCCATTGGACTCTGTGGCACTGAAGTCCCACCCCTCTCCAAACCCCACCCTCCTCAGGCTCCACCCCCAAAATCTCCAGGTAATGCCCAACCTGGAGCTGGCAACCCTAGCAAAATTCCAAGATGGACACCCAGAATCACTGCTACCCCATTGCTGCCTCCCCCCAACTGGTGCCAAGCAAAGGGCAGCCCTTACCCATCAGGTGGATGGGGTTGTCAGCTCCAGGTTGATAAATACCTGGAGACTTTGGGGGTGAAACCTGAGGAGGGAGGGGTTTGGAGAGGGGAGGGACTTCAATGTCATAGAGTCCAATTGCCAAAGCGGCCATTTTCTCCAGGTGAACTGATCTCTGTCGCCTGGAGATCACTTGTAATAGCGGGAGGTCTCCAGCCACCACCTGGAGGTTGGCAACCCTAGCCTCTTGTCATCTCGCTTGGGGAGAGGGTTCAGTCCATTGCAGTCAAGAAGTCATTTTCACATATTATAAGCTCTTGTACCCCCACATGAATGGGATGCTGCTAAGTGTCATGCAATTCCCCTCAGTATTAATGAAACAAAGGCTTTCGTTCATACTGACAGACTGATGAGGAATCATCATATCAGAGGTCAAGAAGTAACCGGCTCCAAAGTCATCATGGGTAGCAGCCCTTTGATTTGACAGTGCAGGAAGGGAAATGGTTATGTGAGGCTTCTTGTTTATGCCTCCCCCCAGCATTAATGCCTCAGTTCTCTTGCTAGAGCCTTCTAGTTGTTCCCCTTCTTAAGGTGTCCTGCTTTGCATCTGCTAGAGGCCATTCCTTCCCTATAGTGGCCCCCACCTTATGGATAGGACTCCTTGAGGCAGCGAGGGGGACCCTATCTAAAAATGTTTAGAAGGCATCACGAAGGCATTTTATTTCTGAGGGCTCCGAGTAGAGTTTAAGCCACAAGTATTCTCTTTGTGCGTAGGGTTGCCAGGTCCCTCTTTGCAACCTGCGGAAGATTTTGGGGGCGGAGCCTGAAGAAGGCGGGGTTCGGGGAGGGGAGGGACTTCAATGCCATAGAGTCCACTTGCCAAAGCGGTCATTTTCTCCAGGTAAAATGATCTCTATCGGCTGGAGATCAGTTGAATTAGCAGGAGATCTCCTGCTACTACCTGGTAGTTGGCAACCCTATTTGTGCGGTTAGTTAGGTTTTCTTGTATTTTGTATGTTTCTGTAAGCTTCCTTGAGCCACAAGGAAACTATTTTAATAATAAATAAAAAAATCTTTGTTTGGCAGGTACCTTAGCTGCAGTGCACTGATTTTGTTTGTGGCTCGCTGGAATATGTTGTTTGGGTGGCTGGTTTTTACATCTTTCCCCATGTTGCGGGCAAGGGAATCGATCCTGATCAGGAGTCTCCAACAGGGAGTTTGTGAGCTATCAGTAGCTCGTCAGCTGCTGCGTAGATCCTGCAACCCCTAGAACAGGGGTGTCAAGCATACGGCCCGAGGGCAAGATATGGCCCCTTGAGAGCAAGCCAGCTGAAGCAGCCACCCCCTCCAAGGGTCGCCAACTTGCAGGTACTAGCTGGAGATCTAGGTACTAGCCGATAGAGATCTAGGTACCAGTTGATAGCCAAGATCTGCAGGTACTAGCTGATAGAGATCAGTTCCTAGGGCTGCCAGGTCCCCCCTCTCCTCCGGCGGGAGCTTTTGGGGCAGAGTTCAGGTGAATGCAAGTGCGTGCATGTGCCAATGCACGCGTGCGCCACTTCCAGTTTACAACCGGAAGTGCCGTCTCGCAAGGGGCCTTATGCCACTCAAACTCTTAGTAAAGTTTGAATGCTAAAGGGCCACTTGCGAGGCGGCACTTCCGGGTGTAAACGCATTGCAAGGGGCCTTTTACCACTTGAGTGTAAAAGCCCCCTTGCAATGCATTTACACCCGGAAGTGCCGCCTTGCAAGTGGCCATTTAGCACTCAAACTAAGAGTTTGAGTGGCATAAGGCCCCTTGCGAGGCGGCACTTCCGGTTGTAAACCGGAAGTGACGTGCGTGTGGTGTGTTTGCGCGCGTGCATGTTTGCCTGCTGATCCTCAGGTGGCCGGCAGGCAGAGGGGTGAATTGCCGGGGGTTTGCCCGCCACCACCGGGCACCTGGCAACCCTATCAGTTCCCCTGGAGAACATGGCTGCTTTGGCAATTGGACTCTATGGCATTGAAGTCCCTCTCCTCCCCAAACCCTGCCCTCTTCAGGCTCAGGTGAAGAAGGACCTGGCAATCCTATCCCCTCCCTACTCCTGCTCTGGGCTGACGAGGCATAGCCTGGCCCGACCAAGTGACAGTCATGTCATATCCGTCCCTCGTAACAAATGAGTTCGACGCCCTGCTCTAGAAGACTCAGAAAAAGACCAGGAAAAGATCTACTCCTGGCTTTAAAAACAAAACAAAACACTTTTTCCATAGGTTTTCCCCTCCATGCTGCTTAGCTGGTAGTTTCATTTCTGGTGCTCTTCCTAGTCCACATTCTGTTTCCAGGACAGAACAAAACTTGGGAATACACTAGAGAGAGCAGAGTAGGTTGGGAAAAATTTTCATTCAGAAGTAGCTGGCATTAGAGAAAAAGTTGGTGACCCCTAGTCTAGATGGACTTTTGGTCTCTTCCATTCTGATGAATTGTCATCCAGAGAGATGGAAACGGCTCGGAAGGGGGGCCTTAACTTTTCTTCAAGGTCAGTGGCCAAAAGCTTTATACAAGGAGGCACTGAAGGATCTTCTCTGCCCTGTTTCCGCTCCTCCAAACTGACAATGGGCTTGCCGGACACCTTGTTCTGTAGACAAGGCACAGATTAACAAAACAAGTCCTCATAATGAGCACCAACTTGTCGCTAGATAAACTGTCACCACTTGAATGTTGCTTGGCTTCTTCTGATCCCTTCTGCTGTATGTCTCAGAACTCACAAGAACTGCAGAGCTGTAAGTTTTAACCTCACTGAATGACACACTTCATTGCTGAAACAACCACTGTCATTATTTTTTAAAAAGCATGTCAGTTAAATTTTTGCTCTTACGCAGTGGACAAAGACTCACTTCATACTCCAAAAAGTATCTTTGCTTAAATAAAGTACAGCTGAAATACATTGGAGGGGGGTGTCTCTTTTAAAATTTCTATTTGTTTTATGATTCTAAAATTAAACTAAACATCTATATATCTAATTCTCAACATGGCCAAATCTGTGGACACTTAAATCTGGAGACTGGAGAAAAATACCCCAGGTTTGCAGACAAATTTGAAATTTAAAAGACAATACACTTGGGGGGGGGGTAACACTACAAATAACAGAGGCAGTGCCTGTAGCTTTAAGAAACAAATTCCCTCAGTTGCTGTTGCTAGGCAACCACAACCATACTGACAGTGTTCAAGCCTTGGTTTCTGTCGGTAAAAGGCAGGGAGAGAGGGAAGGGGCCTTTCTAGGGCTTTTTGGCCTTTGAAGGAGGGCTCATCAGGGCCAAGCATGACAGCAACCACTGGGTGTCTTGATACCACTTGACTTGCATGACTCATCCAGGACTGACTGCTTCATACTGATCAATGGCAGCCACCCCATGAAAGCCAGTGTTCTATAGTGGTTAGATTTTCAAAACTAGGATTTGGGAGACCCAGGTTCAAAACCCCACTCTGCCATGGAAGCTTGCTGGGTCACCTTGGGCCAGTCATACACTCTCAGCCTAACTTACCTTACAGGGTTGTTGTGAAGACAAAATAGAGTAGAGGAGAATGATGTAAGCTGCTTTGGGTCTCCATTGGGGAGAAAGGCAAGGTATAAATGAAGTAAATAAATAATAATTATGGCAGAAGATGGGCAGCAGATAAAAGGTAGATTGGTTGGTGGAAGGGAACATAGGAAGGGAGGGAAGCAAGCAAGCAGAGAAAGGTATGGATATGGGGGCTGCCATGAGGAAGGAGAGAGGAAATAGTGTGGGGTAGGGTTACCAACTACCACAAGGGGTCTGGAGATCTCCCAGAATTACAGTTGATCTCCAGATTACAGAAATCTCCGCAAGTCCTTGTGGGTCTCCTGCTTGCTCTATTTGATTGCAGCAGTAAGCTAACATTCTATAAGCAAAAAATCAAACTTATATCTTTCAAATTAAATTTTTAAAATTGTTCTCATCAATGAAATTTAGGGATTTTGGGAATGAACAATGTAAAAAAAGTATTGCATTTCTCCTGTTTAAAATTGTGTGTGTGTGTAAAGTGCCTTCAAGTCGCAGCCGACTTATGGCGACTCCTTTTGGAGTTTTCATGGCAAGAGACTAACAGAGGTGGTTTGCCAGTGCCTTCCTCTGCACAACAACCCTAGTCTTCCTTGGTGGTCTCCCATCCAAATACTAAGCAGGGCCTACCCTGCTTAGCTTCTGAGATCTGATTAGATCAGGCTAGCCTGGGCCATCCAGGTTAGGGTTGTTTAAAATTAGTCTATAGTAATTAAGATCAAAAATTATTTTAAAAATATCCCTCAGAAATTGATTTTAAAAGTGAAATTGGAAAATATTTGAAATTCATTTAAGTTAAATTCATCCTAGAAACAGAACAATTCCATGGAGTGATAATATCCTGAATTCTAGATTAGATCTTTCATAGAGAAGGCCTGCCTCGGCAGATGTTTCTGCCCCGCATCCAACATTCCAGTGACCTACTTCCCTTCTCATGCCTCCTGTTCCAGATGTCCTGACCATCCAATGGGACTTTAGCACTTCATATCCCAGTCAACCATTACTACCAAAAAAGGATGTGATATTGTTCCTGCCCAGAATGCCAGTCCACTCAACCGCATATCTCTGGTGCTTTTTAAAAAAATATGCTGCGCTATTTTGAGTTGCAAAATTGCATTTCTTCACTTCAGAGCTTTAAATACAATAAATAGAAAAGGGGCTAGAAATTTCCTTTTTGGAAACAAAAGCTGAAATTCACAGGATGCTGAACTCTGGGCTCATTATCCAGTTCCATATTTCTGTTGCATGACAGTGTAACATATGGGGAAGGTGGACTCAGAGGTAGAGCATCTGCTTTGCATGCAGAAGGTCCCAGGTTCAACCCTTGGCATCTTCAGCTAAAGGATCAGATAGCAGGTGTTGGGGGAAAACCTTTCTCTGCCTAAGATCCTGGAGAACTATTGCCAATCAGACAATACTGAGCTACACAGACCGATGATTTAAAAAAAAAAAAAACCACCCAGAAATGAGTTTCATGTCTTCATGCACTGAGAGGGTGCTAATCTCATCATGCTTCAAGATACTTGTATATGTCTTGTATCACAATGTGACCACAATAAGAATCCTATGTGTGGGACCTATAGGCAACTGGAGGAGTCTGATGTGTGTTTGTGTAGTGTACATGCTGTAAAGCAGTCCTGCTTCACTCACTATCTACCCAACAGAATACAATAAAACAAAATTCAAGGGATACCTTGAAGACTACCAGCATTTATTCCACTATAAACTTTTGTGAGTCAGAACTCACTTCATTGCATGCACAGGAGTGTAAATCTATCCAGATTGGTTTATGTACACAACAGAAATGGAGGGAGTGTTACAAAGAGAGGGCAGTTCAAAGCAAGATCTAACCCAGTACTGCCCCCTTGCTATGTCCCCCACGCGTTAGGGCTCAGTGAATGACCTTTTCTTTACTGCTTGCTTAGCACTTCAAGCAAACATCTTGTTGGTCAGTTGATGGACTGTTTTTGGCTTGATAGGTCTCAAAATGTGTAGACTAGGTTAATCCAAGAGCTCTATGATCTCAGTTGAAGTCCAACAACATTTATTCCAGGAATCCTTCATGTGTTTGTTTTATTGTGTACCCCCTGCACAATTTGTGATCCATGAAGAAGAGTTGGTTTTTATATGCCGACTTTCTTTACCACTTAAGGAAGAATCAAACTGACCTACAATCACCTTCCCTTCCCCTCCTCACAACAGAGGTAGGCGAGGCTGAGAGAGCTCTAACAGAGCTGCGACTAGCCCAAGGACACCCTGCTGGCTTCATGTTTAGGAGTGGGGAAACCAAGCCGGTTCACCAGATTAGTGTCCGCTGCTCATGTGGAGTAGTGAAGAATCAAACCCGGTTCTCCAGATTAAAGTCCACCCCTCCTAACCACCGCTCTTAACCACTACAGCATGCTGGTTCTCTGACACACGGAACACAGCCTAACCATGGAGTATGGCCTGCAAGGTACTTGACATGTGCAAGCGCTAGGGTTGTCAATCTTGCCTTGACCTATGTTGGGAGATTTGAAGTATCAGTGCCTGGAAAGGGCAAAGTTTGAGGAGGATGTGGTGTCACTTCCAGTGGACACTCTAGATTGCCTCCCCTAGTCTCTATGGTTTTTACCGTAGAGACCAGGGGAAATTCCTAGAGTGCCATTGTGTGGAGGCCATATTTTTCTCCTCATTTCCTCAGGGTCAGGAAATTGGGGCTGGGGTGAGTAATTCTCCACCCCAGGCAGGTAAATGGCAGGCCTACTATGTGCTCACATATGCACACACATACTCATTTGTGCAGATGTACATAGGAAGCTTTTCAAACTGTGGGTAGACTGTAGTTTGCCAACTTCTGACTGGGAAATTCCTGGAGATTTGGAGGTGGAGCCTCAATAGGGAGAGGGGACCTCAGCAGGGTATAATATTTTAGAGTCTACCCTGCAAACAGCCATTTCCTCCAGAGGAACTGATCAAGGTGGTCTGGAGATCAGTTTGTAACTCCAGGACATTTCCAGGCCCCATCTGGAGGTTGGCAACCGTAGCAGACTGCCATTTCTGCCTGATTGGCTGTAACTAGATCATGGGGCACAAGTTATGGAGAGTGGTATTAGCCAAAATGGCTGCTTTGGTGTTACCTCCAAGTCACCAAGAGTCCATCCTGCTCTGACAGACCCTGACTTTTTCCTAGGAACCCACATGTGCAGCAGGGAGTAACAGCGATCTATAAATACCGTGCTTAAAAATAAAGTTGCCCGTAAATCTCCAGACACATTGAGTGACACAGTGGAAAGAAGCTTTTAAACTGAAGGCCGAAAATACCCCCTGTCACCACGCAGGAGGGCGAGCCAAGCCGTCAGCCTGTCTGCCGGCCGTCTGCCTTTCCCTAGCTTTCCGCGGTCGCCTCTAACAGCTTTTAATTCACAAAACTGAAATGAAGCAATCAGTTTTCATTTCAAATGCAGCCAGGCTTTCAAAAGAATGAAGTCATTTCCCCTCTTTCCCTCCCCCCTATCTACATCCCCCCACCTTTACCGTCTCTCCAAAGTTCTTTCTTTCAAAAAAAAAAAAATTATTCAAGAAGAAGAAGAAGGAGGAAGAGAAAAAAAGCACAGGAGACATTTCTCAGCTGAAACTGGGCAGCTGGTAGTTGATTTATGAAGTGCTGAAAAGCATCTTCAGAACTGTCATTTATCTTAAAGACTTCTGCCTAAATAAACAAAGATCACCCCCCCCCTGTTCCCTCCCTGCACTAATTATAGTTACAGTAGAAACACAACCCCAAGGTCCAATAACAAGCAACTTTAAAAGACAGCACCTTTGAAACACCCAGCGTTTGAACTGTGCAAAGGCAATGCTGAGCAGGACCGTATCTCCATTTCTGGGGAACTGCAACCCCCTGGAGCAAGTTCAAACATTTTTTTTGGGGGGGGGTTTCAAGGTTGTACATATATTGAGAGCTTAATAAAGGCAAAATGCCAGATGGTAGCTGGCACAGAATTTTGATGCCCCGCCTTCATGAATGCTGAAAATATTCTGAAAATGACTGGGTCCAATCACAAAAAGTGGACTCTTCAACATTTATGTATTTATTCAGAAAATGAATATGCTTCCTCTCCAGGGATCTGCTCAAGGCGGCTGCTCTTAAAATGTTAAGAAGTTTATTTTATTTACAAAATGTGTATGCTGCCTTTCTGCCCTTACAAGGGCCACCATTCATCCTCCTGTGATGGAGGGTGCCATTTCCAAATGAGTGCTTCCTGCAGAAAAGAAAAAAAAAGACAATGCCTCTTGGGCTCTTCTGAAACATGTCATACCTCACTTGGATTGCCAGGTCCCTCTTTGCCACCTGTGGGAGATTTCTGGGGCAGAGGCTGAGGAGGGTGGGGTTTGGGGAGGAAAGGAACTTCATTGCCATAGACTCCAGTGGCCAAAGAAGCCATTTTCTCCAGGTGAACTGATTTCTATCAGTTGTAATAGCAGGAGATAGCAGGAAATAGTTGTAATAGCAGGAGATAGAAATCGAGCTAGTACCTGGATGTTGGCAACCCTATAATCCACTGAAGTGAAGGAAAGCTAAGACTGTCTCTTCCCCATGGGGAAAAGATGCTGAGAAGAAGAAGCAAGTGGTGCCAGGAAACACAACAGTGGGTACCACGTTGGGGATCTTTGGTTTAGGCCCAAGGAAAGGTGGGAATCTGTCACCAACATTAGGAGAGGTCTCATGTAAGCAAGGGTTTCAGAGCATAATATTCCAAAACAGAAGTGAGATACTGACATAATTAAGAGAACAGCTGCAGTAAATTTGTGAGTAGATTTATGGTAACTGTGAATGTTGGATATCGCAGACCACCGAAAAAGAGGCTTGTGCACTAAACAGCATGGTCTGCCTTTATAAATATAACTAATCTGCTTGTGTGTGTGTAAAGTGCCGTCAAGTCGCAGCCGACTTATGGCAACCCCTTTTGGGGTTTTCATGGCAAGAGATGAACAGAGGTGGCTTGCCAGTGCCTTCCTCTGCACAGCAACCCTGGTATTCCTTGGTGGTCTCCCATCCAAATACTAACCTGGGCTGACCCTGCCTAGCTTCTGAGATCTGATGAGATCAGGCTAGCCTGGGCCATCCAGGTCAGGGCTAACTAATCTGCTTGGGCAAGTTAAAATTGTGTTAAGGTTAAATTACATAAAATAATGTTAAATTTCAATGTATACATGTCTGTAATTTTTGTTTGAAATTTTTGGTTTAAAGCAACAGGAGCAAAATCAGAAAGTCAAGATTTTCCTGTACAGCAGCAAGAGACTTCTGATGAAGCTAATGTGATTAGCAAAACAAGGATAAGATTCGCGAAACCTTGTTGCAACTTGTATAAATTGTTTTGTTGCATAACTGGAATCTTTCGTTGGAAACCACTTTTTTGAAACCACATAAAACTTTCTTATCCAGTGCATCAGGGGTACTTTTTGTGCATATATACGGTATATGTAACCTCCAGGTACTAGCTGGAGATCTCCTGCTATTAAAACTGATCTCCAGTCAATAGAGATCAGTTCACCTGGAGAAAATGGCTGCTTTGGCAATTAGAATCTATGACATTGAAATCCCTCCCCTCTCCAAACCACGCCCCTCCCAGGCTCCGCCCCAAAAACCTCCCACCAATTGCAAAGAGGGACTGGCAACTCTACAGAAGCTAAAAAAGGTAAAGGTCCCCTGTGCAAGCACCGGCGAACTCAGGTCGTGAGCAGAGCTTTTGACTGCAGTACTGCAGCTTAACACTCTGTGCCACAGGGCTCTTCTAGCAATTTCACAGTATGAGCAAGAACCAGGACTGCATTAGTAGGCTTCTCTTGGGCAAGGCATGGATGGCCAGCAGCCATGCAGCAAGCTCTTCGTGCATCAGGAAGCATTCGCCTTCAGCCAAGGCTCGGTGAGCTGGAAAGTTCTCATTGATCTCCCAACTTTCTTTTCCAGCCTCTTGCAAGTTCTTCAGGAGCCAGGATCTAAGTAGCAAGGCAAATGCATGAAACTTGCCCAGAATATCCCTTGGTTTGAGTGAAGGGAAGTTTTTAGGTCTCTTTGGGTAAAGAATGAAGGAATTCCAAGCTGCTGGAAAAGAGGAAGAGCTCTTCTTCTTCTGTTGCAGGTGGCAAAGCCATCAAAAGCATGAGGGGGAAGCTGGAAGCTCCCAGTTCCATTCTCAGTTGAGTTACGGAATCACCTTAGTGATATCTTCTGATGCAGGCAGGAATCCAGATCATACAGAGGTGGAATTCTTGGTAGCCTATCTCCTCTGGTTTTCCTCACTCATTATCGGCTGCAGAAGAAGTTATCTGATTTGAGAGTTCTTGGGATACTTCAAATGTGGGCAATTCCCATCCTCCCCGTTCAATGTTATGACAGGTGTTTGCAGTCTTGATAGGACCAAGTTTTCATCTCTCCCAGCTGAGGTTACAGATATGTGTGCGTGTCCACTTTAATTATGTTAGCTTTCCTATGATGCAAAACAGAAGCTTAGCTAGAAATGCGTCTGCATATTTAAGCAGTAACAGGAAAACAGGCGGACACTGTGTGAAATTTCTGGTAGCGTGTGCTTCTCCTCACTGGATGGGCATCTTTTATCAAATAACAAACTGACAATCAGAATCTTTTCATCTGTGAGCCATCATCTTGGCAATGTTCGGCTGCCTGGAAAAACAAAAACAAAATATACACATATTTGCATAAATAATTCTGATTGCTGGTTTTGATGTTTCCATTGCGAAATTCAGTGTTTTTTTAAATGGAAGTCAAACCCATCGAGTTCCTGATTTGGAGGATGACATCCAAGTAGGCCATGGATTAATTAATACCTATTGAAGGAAGTGACTCTCTCTCTCTCTCTCTCTCACACACACACACACATCCCATAAGGTTGCCAACTTCCAGTTGGTAAAAGAAAAACACAAGCACTGATGGCTACTTAACACATCAGCATACACTTTATCTATATTTGCAATATTTACAATTTTTCCAGTTACATAAACTGAATTACATCCATAAAGCAAAACACAATTAAGTCTCGAAGCTGTTATAATGAACTCCACCGGGTGAATTCATCCCGATGTGTGCAGGCTAGGAGCATCACTTGTAGGCTGAAAAGCCGCACGCCAATTCAAGATCCTTAAGGCAAAACAAGTAGCAAGCTGATTCTTGGATGATTGTGTAGTTTCATCAATAGGGTATATTTTCCCTTTTAAAAAAAATTCTGTTATGACCCGAGATAGGATTCTGGTAAAATTCCTATTTCGCCGAAGCTTTATCCATCGGGCAATCAAAAGGCATGAGATGAATGCTTATCTCAATTGCCAGTGAATAGTATCACCTAACCATTTGGAAGGCTTGTAGCGTTCTCTTCCAGTTGGTGGCTGGGAATCTCTCATTAGTTCATGTGGAGCAAATGGCCGCTTTGGAAGGTAGACTCTATGGCATTATACCCCATTGAGGCCCCTCCGCCCCATAACTCCACCCTCCTCAGGCTCCACCCCCAAAATCTCCAGGTATTTCCCAACCCCAAGCTGGCAACTTTAACCCCACATTCAGCAATTAGTACCCACAGCCTACTGTTCACCTTTTGTCAAACCTTTCTAACCTATCTAATAGCATGAACAGCCTCCTCAGGTGCTGATGCAATAGAGCCAAAAATTCATCCAGCGAAAGGGGTTGAGTACTCCTTCTGAGGCTGTGTAGCCTTTCTCGTGCAGAGAGAATTTTTTTCCCTTTGGGGCAAGTAAACAACCACATGTAGGGCTGCCAACCTCCAGGTAGTAGCAGGAGATCTCCTGCTATTACAACTGATCTCCAGCTGATAGAGATCAGTTCACCTGGAGAAAATGACCACTTTGGCAATTGGGCTCAATGGCATTGAAGTCCCTCCCCTCTCAAATCCCACCCTCCTCAGGCTCCTTCCCCAAAACCTCCTGCTGGTGGTGAAGAGGGACCTGGCAACCCTAACCACAGGGGAAGTCTATTATCTTCCTGCCATGTTTCTAGGCTTCTATAAGGAATCTGACTGACCAGCGTGTAGTGGTTAGATTAGGGTTTGGGACACCCAGGTTTTAATCCCCTCTCTGCCACAGAAGTTTGCTAGGGGATCTTCAGCCAGTCACCCCCTCTTAGCCTACTCTATCTCATAAGGTTGTTGTTATGACAATAAAATAGAGAGGAGAATGATGTAGGCCGCTCTAGGCCCCTACTGAGGAGAAAAGCAGGCTATAAATATGTATATCAATAAATATAAAAAGATCATTGCTGAAAATAGGATGCTAGAGTAGACAGGCTAATCCAGCAGGGCTGCTCGTATGTTCTTAAATACATATGTAGATAAGTATCTTTGCATCTACCTCTGTGTACCCAATTTTGAATATGTGTCTGTACTATTTATGTAGTTTTATCCTACATTTCCTGCAGAACAACATCTATGGGGTCGTTTATGCATGGGTACTTTCACTGAGGTTCGCCCCCTGTCTGAATCTGTTGTTCCTTGGAGTTATGCATGTGTTTCCCATCTATTAGAGGTGACCTTGTGCCCAGCCCTCTCAATGTCCAGGTCTTCCCATTCCTCTGATAACCCAACTCTTCCATCTTCCCTAAGGAAAGCCCAGGTGATTCTCCCTGCAGAAGGCAAAGTGTGGGACACGCAAGCTTGGTTTCGCTCACAGCAAATTCAAAGCAGCATGTCCAGAGGTGGGGATTCAAATACTTCCTGCTTCCTTAGAGCTCTTTCTGAACAGAAGAAAAAATCTTTTTAAAACTGAGGATTGGATTTCACCCCCCCTTTCAGATTGCTCCGTTTCTTTTTGTTGCTGTTCTTAAAATGCTTTTTTATGTGGCAATTGGGTTTTTTTGGGGGGGATTTTCCTATCACAGCAAGCACTACAAGTATGCCAGTTACACAGCAGCATTTAAAAGGGCGGGACTTGATTTGAGCTTGGAGACTGCTGGGGCAGAGGTTCCCAACAGGGAAGTGTGTGTCCAGTGAGCAACGAATCTCAGGTAAAACTCCCATGCATAAACGGGCCTTCCTGCTTGCATTCCATCCAGATTCTGTCCAGTTCCAAAGCAGCATCATTTTAGAGATGGAATCATACCAGGTCGTCCATGTGGAGGGAGCTCAATTTTTATTACCCTCCGATCTCCCCCCCCCCCACCTTCACTCCCTTTGCATTTTAAATATTGCTTTGCTCTTCCTGTCTTCCTCAAATGGCCTCAGGACAAGAAGGGGTGCTTTTGTTAACAAAGCCAGAGAGTTGATCACTCTACAGTCCGTGTGTTTGCTTGCCTATGACAAAAAATGCATGTTAATGCCTCTGGGTTTGGAGCCCAGTCCAGAACACCAGATGCTTGTCAAACTCAGAGCTGGCTGGGATGAAGAGATGAAAAGACATCTCTGCTTCTGAGCGAATTCCATCAGATCATACACAGCTGTTCCTGCAGGCTCTGAAAGCACCAAATACTCATGAATAAATATTAAGTGAAGGGATGGGAGGGGGGGGATACAGCAGCCAAAGAACAAAAGGGGAACAGAAGAGGCATAGAGAGAGACTATGATCTTAGAGGGAAATGTATCATTTTCACCCACACCCACTTTAGTTTTTCCCAGGGTAGAAACCACAGGCTGAATGTGAGATATGAACACATACCTAGACTGAAGGAATCTTCGCATCCTCAGTCCTCAACATTGCCCTTGCTCTGCCCTGAAAGCTCACCTTCTAGCAGAAGCCTATCATACATTTTGCATGTCCAGGTTGATAGGCAACACATTTCTATGGAAAATCTGTCTGAGGTTCCGGTTCTTCCGTTCCAGGCTGCTGTACTTACCATTTGTAACATTTTGCAGTCCTTGGATGTGTGTGCATGTTGAGTGCCATCAAGTCACTTCCGACTCATGGCGACCCTATGAATTAATGGTCTCCAAAACATCCTATCATTAACAGCCTTGCTTAGATCTTGCCAATTGAGGGCCATGGCTTCCTTGATTCAGTCAATCCATCTCATGTTTGGTCTGCCTCTTTTCCTGCTGCCCTCAACTTTTCCTAGCATTATTGTCTTTCCCAGTCAGGCTTGCCTTCTCATGATGTGACCAAAGTACCATAGCCTCAGTTTAGTCATTTTAGTTTCTAGGGAGAGTTCAGGCTTGATTTGATCTAGAACCTATTTATTTGTCTTTTTGGCAGTCCACAGTATCGGTAAACCTGTCCTCCAACACCAGCACCACATTGATGCACCTCTGTCTCAGTTGGCAGGAAATTGTTTCACCAATTAAGTCCATCACAAATCACATAAATCAGGTATCAAATACACATTAAAAACTTCTACAATTCAGTGTAATCTTATATATACAATTCAGTGTAATGTTGTATAATGTTGTATATGAACAGGTGTTTTTTGGAGGGGTGGCGGCAGGTTTTTTAGTTGTTCCATGCCAGACCAAACAAAACCAGATGCCTGGTTCGTATCCGACCATCACAGTCAAAAAGAATAAATTCAGTTGTTGAACATGCTTGTGGCAAAATTCATGGCATCCCTACCTTTAACCACTATTTGGACAACAAGGTGCACGACAGAAATACAGATGTTTACAGAAACTGCTCTTTGTATATTATGAGCTTTAAGATAATCCAAATGAGCAATAACCCTGCTATACCTATTGGTGTACTATATACGAATGTTGACACTCACTCTTGATAGCTTT
Organism: Euleptes europaea; assembly: GCF_029931775.1. Lineage (NCBI taxonomy): Eukaryota > Metazoa > Chordata > Lepidosauria > Squamata > Sphaerodactylidae > Euleptes > Euleptes europaea. The sequence continues at coordinate 25,581,095 of NC_079329.1, forward strand.
TCCATAACTGTAGAATCATCTACACCAGAATCCAAACTTGAATGTTTCCAAGAAGCATCTGGAAACTCAATCGAAGGGCCAAGGGGTTGTCTGAAACACTCCTGACTTGAATTTCCAAATATATGAATGCATATTCTAATTATGTTTTGCCGTCAAGTTACATCTGACTTATAGCGACCCCTGGTGGGGTTTTCAAGGCCAGATACATTCAAGTTTGCCATTGCCTGCCTCCGCATCACACCTCTGGTATTCCTTGGTGGTCTTCCATCCAAATACTTGCCAGGGTCAACCCTACGTAGCTTCTGAGATCTGAGGAGATCAGGCTACCCTGGGCTACCCAGGTCAGGGCATATTCTAAATAGAGCATTCTAATTTTAATTAGAACTTTCATATTCTAATTAGAACCTTTTCAAGTGGTGGAAAACCCAAGTGTAAATAGATCTTGGGCCACAGGTTGACCACTGCTGATTTAGGGCAGATGTCTAGCCCTCCATCTCAGCTGCTTTTCAAAACCCGTCATAAAAATATCCCAAGAAGGATAATGAGCAATCTAAGGGATGAACTAGATGTTTGGACTTTTCATGGGGTTGAACTGCTGCTGTAGGGGAAGGAAAAGTTCCTACATCTCCCACCCGCCAAGCTGTTTTCCCATGCAGAAACAGTATTGGGCCTTCCAGGGAGCAGCAAAAATGGGGTAACAACTCCCCCCAGCACTGTATAATCACAGGATGCAGGAGCTCTTCCTCTCCCCACCGCAGTGGCATTTCGAGCCCATTTGGGCTGTTCCTGCATTTTTAAAAAGCCATTCCCACAGCTGGTTTGTGGCTGCAGGGAAACCGGGTTGGGTCCAAAGAACCCAGACACTGGCAATCTTTCTTCACAAGGGAAATAATTCCAAAACTGTGCATGCAATTGGGGACAGGATTCCATATCCGTGATGTGATTATGTGAAAAGGTGCATTACTCTAGCACAACGAAGTGCTAGATACATTCCTGAAGAGCTTTAGAAAGCTACATCCTGTGATTCTATGAAGACCGCAGAAAACTGGTTTGCTAGGGACTGGAGTACAATTGGGGGGTGGGAATACATGCTCAACAGCAGGAGGAGAACAAGAAGGCAATGTTTCCATTGAAAGTGAGTATAAGGTTGGAGCTTTCCCACCCATTCTCTTCCAATTCTCCTCCTTATAGCCTTCATTCCACATGGGGGCTTTTTTGCCATGCAGGTTATGAGATCCCCAGCATAGCGTTTTTGGTGGTCAAAGGAAAAGAGAAGAAGAAGAAGAAAGAGGAGGAAGAGGAAGAGGAGTTGGTTTTTATATGTTGACTTTCTCTACCACTTAAGGAAGAATCAAACCAGCTTACTATCCCCTTCCCCTCCCCATAACAGACACTCTGTGAGGTAGGTGAGGCTGAGAGAGTGTGACTAGCCCAAGGTCACCCACCTGGCTTCATATGTAGGAGTGAGGAAACAATTCAGGTTCACCATATTAGCCTCTGCCACTCATGTGGAGGAGTGGGGAATCAAACCCAGTTCTCCAGATCAAACTCCACTGCTCTAACCCACCGCTCTTAACCACTACACCACGCTGGCTCCCTTCTCCTTCCCTGCCAGTGGATCCAACCCATATTCCATACAGGAGCTCTCTGTCTCTCTCCCATTTCCTTGCAACTCTTACAGGTTCCGTTCTGAATAGGGAAGTTGTGCTCTTTAGCAAAACTTGAAGTCCCAGCAGAGGAAAAAACGAACGCTACGGAGGCAAAGTAAAGTAAATCAATGCAATCCACCAAGCTCAGATTGCTTTTTATTGTTGTTTTTTCAAATAAAAATCCATGACTTGCCATCAGGATAGCTCAGGCAACACACTACACAACGATTTAATGTCTTTATATTACATCTCTCATTAACAGATTGTTCGCTTGCCACCTAGGAAGTTTTCTTGTTTTGTCTTTGAACTGAACACACTCCTATTAAAGTCAGTGCTGAAAATCCCACAGTTTAACAGCTGTGTCCAGAGGTTCCCAGTTTAGCCTTGGCACCTGCTTCAGGAAAAGGATCACAACTCCCATGTAGAAACTCCCATTTTTTTAACATTTACTGAATGTGCTTATATCAGTGGAGGTCATATCAACCATCAACCACATGGCAGTAGGACTCCCATTTACCCACCCAGGATAGGGATTTTTCCACCCACTCCAACCCCCAGTTTCCCACCTCTGAGGAACTGAGTGACAGAAAAATGGCCTCAACATAGTGACACTCTAGGAACTTCCCCTGTGGTAAAGATAATAGAGACTCGGGGAGGCAGCCTAGATAATCCCCCAGAAGTGAAATAACATCCCCCACAAGCTCCATTCTCCCCAGCACCCCCCCAATCTCCCAGTGTTTGTGTTGGGAACCCTGCATGCCAGACAGAGACCTTTTCAGTGGTGGCCCTACAGTTGTGGAACTGTTTCCTGAGAGAGGCTCAGCAAGTTCAGTCCATTGCATTTGCAAGAGGGATGTTGATATGGGTTATTCTACTTTGGTCTGAATGGAATCTTTTATGCCTGTTGGTGTTTTATTTATTTTTTTCACACTGAAAATTTTTGTAATGTTTGTATCTCTTAGCATCATTCTTATTATAAGTGGCCTGAAGTGCCCTGCTAAGCAGAAGAGCAGAGCATATAGTTTTAAAATAAGTAGGAGTCTCTCATAATACTAGAACTTGGGGGCACCCAATGAAATTGTGAGGAAATAGGTTCAAGACAGAAAAAAAGAAGTACTTCTTTACTCAATGGCCATTTTTGCATGGTAATTAGCAGCGCATTCCAGACTGAAGTGCCCCGCATTTTTTTTTTTAATTTTGCACGCAGAACCATCATTACAGAAGTGACTGCGAAGCCGGCGCATTCCTGTTTCATATTACAAAAGAGCCCATTTAACACGACCTTTGGTGTTTGCAGGGAAGAATCCCCCTCAAGGAACAATGCAAAACAACAGAGGCACATTAGCTATGCCTATGCTAATGGCTATGCAAACAGGAACAAAGGAGCAGGCGAGTGGGGGGGAGTGGAACTTCTCCTTTTGTTGGCACCATGAAAAGGCATTTTTAAAGTCGCATTTTAAAAAAGAGCTTTGAGCGAGCATCAAAACTTGACCTTGCAAAAATGGCCAGCCAATGAGTAAATAAACTGTGGAATTAACTGCAGGTGAAGGAAGTGATGGCCTTGGCCTTCACAATCCACCAGGAAATTCTCCTGCACAGGCTTCACTGAAATGCTCTTGTGTATTCCTTGGACACCGAATAGGCACGGTTGCCAGCTCTGGGTTGGGAAATAGCTGGAAATTTTTGGGCGGAGCCTGAGGAGGGCAGGGTTTGGGGAATGGAGGGACTTCAATGCCATAGAGTCCAATTGCCGAAGCGGACATTTTCTCCAGGGGAACTGATCTCTATCGGCTGGAGATCAGTTGTAATAGCGGGAGATCTCCAGCTAGCACCTGGAGGTTGGCAACCCTACAAACAGGAGAATCTCCTAATGCACTGTGCATTGGGTCTGCTTGTTTCGCACTCCACCAGACTCTTAACAGAACTCAAAACCCACTACCTAAGGGGCGGTTGCTTTTTCCTTCCACCTTGTCAGGATGCTTCTGAAGCTCTGCGTGTTCTAAAACTCCGCAGATGTACAGACACACTGAATTATGGTTGCAATGTAGGAGCCGTGTAGGATTCTCCATTAACGTTTATTGGGGATTGTCATCACTTTGGGCTGAACGAACTCCAGATGTGGAAAACCTTATGAGGAAAATTCTAAAAGGTGAAGGTTAGCTATGCTGTAACCCCTCCCCCCCAATGCAGCAATTTCTTTGATTTATTATTATTAAACCTGACAAGATTTTGTAGAAGAGAAAATTGAAGAGAGCAACATGGGGCTGGAGTTGGAAGGGGCTGAGCGGCCAGAAAGATCTTACTATTTTCTTCCAGGGTGGAGACTTAATACAAAAAAATCACAGCTGAAAACTCCCGTTGAAAGTTTTGCTGACAGGTTCAATGTCTTAATATCACTTGACAGATGAAGGGAATCTGGGAAGCTCCAGCAAAATAGAAAGGCTACTCCTCATACAGCAATAAAATGTTTCGAGGTGGGTGGGAGAGGTTATCCTTGCTAATCTCCCCCCCCCCAATCTCAGAACGGTGTCTATCAGCTGTCATGATGAAAATGTGAGTATCTCTGTGTGGAGAAGTGTTACCAGATCACGCTTCAGCGAACACTGAGAGATTTGAGGGGCAGCACCTAGAGAACATGGAGTTTAGGGGCATGACATCCCTTCTTCCATGGCCCTCTATGAATTCTCCCAATCTCCAAGGTCCTTACCATAGATATTGGGGGAAATCCTAGAGCAGAGGTCTCAAACATATGGCCCACAGGCTGGATCTGGCCCCTTGAGAGCTCTTATCCAGCCTGCTTGCCAGCTGAGGCAGCCGGACCCCCACTTCCGATCTGGGCTGGCGGGGCATGGTCCAGCCTGATCAAGTGGGATTTATGTTATGTCTGGCCCTCTTAACAAATGTGTTCAACACCCCTGTCTAGAGCATCACTTGGAAGTGATATCACTTCCAGTCGGAGAGGGAGGCAGCCGTAATATCACTTCTGGGTGACGCTCTAGAAATTTCCCCAGTCTCTATGGTTAAGACCATAAAGATTGTGGGGCATTCCTAGAGGGTTACTATTGATGCCGCCCACTCCCCTTATTTTTTTTCCCTAGCCACTAAATTAATGAAGGTTGGGGATGAGGGGTGGGTGGGAGGTTTTCTGCTGCCACTGGGCAAATGGCAACCCTAGTACAGAGGGATTTACAAGAGGTTTGAGGGACATAAAAAGGATTGGAAGGGGTGGACCCGCAAGATCATTACTTCCACATGGAGGTTTTGCTCTGCCATTCCCCCCATGTGCAACATCATCATACAGTTGTTCACCTTCTGGGTTTTTCCTTGCTTCATGGGTTTTTTATTGCTTCCTTGCTGGGTTTTTCCAAACCTGCTTTGGTACAATCTTTCTAGGATCCCAATATCTTGTCTGTAAGGGCTAGTTGTTGTTCATGGATACTACCATCCAAGCTGCTGAGACACAGATTTTTGCTAACCTTCATGGAAAGCCAGGGTGGTGTAGTGGTTAGAGTGGTGGGTTAAAAACGGAGAGGCCCAGATTTGAAACCCCACTCTACCATGGAAACTTGCTGGGTGATCTTGGGCCAGTCAAACTCTCTCATGTCTAACCTGCCTCCGAAGGCTGCTGTGAGGATAAAATGGGGAAAGAGAGAAAGTTGCAAGCTTCTTTGGTTTTCTGTTGGGAAAGAAAAGTGGGGTATAAATGAAGTAAATAAAGTAAACATGACTGTGGCCAGCACAGTATGTTCTCTGCTATCTCATGCACTGACGAACTATGCCAAAGGAGCTTAGTTTCTGCACCAGTGAGAGCTGATTTCAGCAGCCTATAGAAACAATAGGAAGCAAACACATTTGACTGCTGTGCAACATAAAGGTAAATGTCCCCTGTGCAAGCACCTGGTCATTCCTGACCCATGGGGTGATGTCACATCCTGATGTTTACTTTGTTTACGGGGTGGTTTGCCATTGCTTTCCCCAGTGGTCTACACTTTACCCCCAGCAAGCTGGGTACTCATTTTACCGAACTCAGAAGGATGGAAGGCTGAGTCAACCTTGAGCCAGCTACCCGAAACCAACTTCCATTGGGGATGGAAGGCTGAGTCCACCTTGAGCCAGCTACCTGAAACCAACTTCCGTTGGGGATGGAAGGCTGAGTCCACCTTGAGCCGGCTACCTGAAACCAACTTCCATTGGAAATGATGGAAGGCTGAGTCAACCTTGAGCCAGCTACCTGAAACCAACTTCCATTGGGGATGGAAAGCTGAGTCAACTTTGAGCTGGCTACCTGAAACCAATGTCCGCTGGGAAGGATGGAAGGCTGAGTCAACCTTGAGCTGGCTACCTGAAACCAACTTCCGTCGGGATCAAACTCAGGTCATGAGCAGAGCTTGGACTGCAGTACTGTAGCTTACCACTCTGCGCCACGGGGCTCCTTCTGTGCAACCTAAATAATGTAAAAAGAGCCCTGTTGGATCAAACTGGCAGTCCATCTAGTCCTTAACAGCAAAACAACAGCATAGACGGCCACCAATAAGCATCGAAATTAGCCAGACCCAACGAAAAAAGGCAAATAACTAAATAAGTACTAACTTGTAAGAAATGTGTCTATTATAACAAATAGAAATCCCGCCGCTCACAATAAATGCACACCAAATACAATAAGAATGCCCTTAGATATTACCTACAAAGGGGTCAGAATTACCATCATTTCACCAGAAGACATTGAAATTTTTTTGAAATGTTACGAACAAGATTTAATCAATCCTATTCCAGAGCAGAAGCAAGAACAAGAATAAAGGAAAGAAGCTCCATCTTTGCAACTTGGACAAAAAGAAACAAATATAAGAAACTCTAGAAGTGGTGGAAAAACTAAAATCCATGGCAAGAACAAATCCAAAAGGCATCGTACAACCTATGGGTGAAAGAGAGACTTTCATTACTGTGGAATTTAGTAATAACCAACAAATTTTAGTTATTATTGATCTAATCTTTTTACTTTAAAGATAATCTTTGACAATAACCTTTCCACTATTATTTTCAGTTAAAAGATAATATATAACTGTTATATCTATTATAGTGATAGAAAACAGAATTGAAATTACAGTTTGGAATATCCTAGTAGGATTAGAATTTTAAATACAAAAGAGTGTACAAATTTATAGCAAGACGGAGGAAGACAAAAGGGAAGTCTTTTTATTACATTATATTTTCTTAACAATGAAAGAGCTTTTCGACAATATTGTTAAATTTCTCCTTATTCTACCTATTCATAAAATGTATATGTTGTTGAAAAGTATTTCCTTACAGTATAATATTTTGAAAAATAAAAAAGTTATATATATAAAAAAGAACGCCCTTAGATAAACAGGTAGTACTGCTGTACATTATTTGCCTTTTTTCCTTTGGGTCTAATTTCGATGCTTGTTGGTGGCCATCTATGCTGTTGTTTTGCTGTTAAGTATTGTGTTTCAGCATTTGATTTCTTCTTTTTTGCTGGTCCATGTAGTCCAGCATACCATTTCACAGACTGGCCAGACACCCATTGGTTCGTCTCACGCGCTGTTTCCCGGTAACATACTGGGAGCTGATTTTTCGTCATTCAGCCGTTTGCAAACAGTTGGAGCCCATTCATCAGGTTATTTTGTGTGCGCTCAAATAGTACAATGCAATGACAGTGTTTTATGCCTGTATGTTCTCACCCAGCCTGAGGAGAGTTCTGTTCCCTGCACCACAGACCTGTCATCGCTGCACACCGCTTAGCTGCCAGCTGTATAAATGGATCGTGAGCAAATCAATCAGTCAGCCCGTGATCGTAAATAAAGTCTTTGTTTTTAAAACAAGCCCTACCATTTGGTGTTCCTTTAAGTCTGTGTTATCGAGCTTATTGCACACATAGGCGTTTTCACACAGCCTTATAGGAGGTGTAGTCCCGTTCCCACATCTATTTAATTACCTGACCCGAACAGCCATGACCCTGAGGGGCGGGGTGATCAATTTTACCCACTGCAGAGGGAAGCAAGTGAAATTCTACTAACAAAAGGAATAGAGTTGCCAACCTCCAGGTACTAGCTAGAGATCTCCTGCTGTTACAACTGATCTCCAGCTGATAGAGATCAGTTCACCTGGAGAAAATGGTCGCTTTGGCAATTGGACTCTATGGCATTGAAGTCCCTCTTTCCCCCAAACCCTGCCCGCCTCAGGCTCCGCCCCAAAAACCTCCTTCCGATGGTGAAGAGGGACCTGGCAACCCTACCTCGGCCTCAGACTGGGTGCCGGTCCCTGCAAATTTAATGAGTAGTCCCTTAACCCCCTCATCCAGATCATTTATAAAAATACTGAAAAGTACCAGGCCCAGAACCAAGCCCTGTGACACTAGGGTTGCCAGGTCCCTCTTCTCAACCGGCGGGAGATTTTGGGGGTGGAGCCTGAAGAGGGCGGAGTTTGGGGAGGGGAGGGACTTCAATGCCATAGAGTTCAATTGCCAAAGTGGCCATTTTTCTCCAGGTGATCTGATCTCTATTGGCTGGAGATCTGTTGAATTAGCAGGAGATCTCCTGCTACTACCTGGCAGTTGGCAACCCTACTCACAGAGGATGCTTTATACCTATAGCATGAAGCACCATTACACAAAAGCATTGTTGGCATCATTCTCATGGGAGTGGGGTTAGGCTTGCCAACCTCCAGGCACGAGCTGGAGATCTGCTATTACAACTGATCTCCAGCCGACAGAGTTCAGTTCACCTGGAGAAAATGGCCACTTTGGCCATTGGACTTTATGGCATTGAAGTCCCTCCCCTCTCCAAACCCTGCCCTCCGCAGGCTCCACCCCAAAAACCTCCTACCGGTGGTGAAGAGGGACCTAGCAACCCTAGGTGGGGCTGCAACATGTGAATCAACTCCTCTTCCAGCAAAAACAACAGGAGTTAAATTGCATGGCTTCTGATAAAGCTGAAATTGTTTTTATTCCTGCCTTTACTGGATCTTCTCTTTCTTTTCCCAAGCATGTTAATCCTTGTTGGGGCGGGGTGTGAGTTTGTGAGCCACTTGCTCCAGGAAATTGTCTGCTCCCCCACCAGTAGTCCCGGAAAATGCAGGGAAGTCAAACAAACTTCCCATTCCCGTGTTTCACTCCCAGCACCTGAGGTAGGGGAGTTCAACGGGAGTTTCTTTTCCTGCCCAGTTAAAATGACAAATTGGTACATGAGTGTTTAATGAAAGATGCTGGAAACGTCCATGAGGATCAGAAAAATCACCTCACGGAGCTGACAGGCGGGCCATCTGCATTCCCGCATCCCTATTAATTCCCTAACGATAAACGACAGGAGAGCCTAGAGGGTTAACAGCTTAATTCAATCTTCCTCAAACTCCCCTTCCAGGGCCCTGTCTGTATCTAGGATTAGAAAGTCATTTATAAAGCATTATTTGCACACTGGGTATTTTTTTTCCAATCCGGCTGCTTGTGTCAAGTATCAATCATACCCTTCCCCCATCTTTACCATTACCCTCATACCAGGTCCTCCTCAGCAACAGAGGCATGGTGTTGTCATGCATCCCATGTTCTGCTCAGAGATATCTGCTATCTAGATAGGTGACCTCACAGATTCTGTGTGTCACATGACAATACCCACCTATTGGTAACATGACCAGGCTTTGTCTTGGCTGGCAATGTGCAGCCCACCTTTATGCACATTTACTTGGAAGTAAGAACCATTGAGTTCAACAGGACATTCCTCCAAGACAGTGTGCATAGGACTACAGCCTGAGTATACTCAGCATACAGCAGGTGGAATTCAACCTCAATCATGTTTGCACGTTACCTCCATCACCTGACAAATGTACATGTCATTTATGACTAGGGTTGCCAACCTCCAGGCACTAGCAGGAGCTCTCCTGCTAACAAGCCTGGGGCTTTTCAGTTTAGAAAAAAAAGCGTAACTGAGGAGGGACATGATAGAGCAGGGGTCCCCAAACTTAATTTAGAATTGCACAGTGGCATACTATTATAATACATGTGCAAAGTTCATCCTGCTGCAACATCTCCGTGCATTTCCCTTGCCTATGCATGCACATTTGCCTTGTTGCTCAAAGTCACATCTAATGAGGTTTAGAAGGCTACCCAATGTGGGAGAAAATCCTTTCAGCTGCATATTTGTCAGCACTAATGCAAAATGCTTGAACATTTTGAGCTGCATAGATTTTTTGGGGGAACTGCACATTAAAAACCCTGCACGTTACATATTTTCTCTCCCCTATGCATGTAGCTTCCTCTTTCTCATCTATTCCCTGAAGCAGCTTGACCAATAAGGGTCTAGGTAGCTGGCTGTTGCTGCTCTGAGGCATCCATCTTTTGATTACTTCCTATCCTCCTGCGATGAGCCTTGGCACTGACAACAGACTGTAAAGTAAGACTTTGGTTCAGCTGAAATTCTGCAGCCATCAACATATTTTTCTATTCTATCCATGCAGACAATTAAAAAGCAATTCCTTGTAGCTTGGGTCACTTGTTTGAGCCATCTGCCATTGTACATCTCATAGAATACTTCTGACATGGTCCCTGCTTTCCGCTCATCTGGACTGGTTGAGATAAATGCTGCCTCAGTGTGGTGTACTGGCTAGAGTTCGATCTGGGAGACCTGAATTTAAATCCCCACTCTTCCATGATGTTCACCAGGTAACTGAGAAAGTCAAGAGTTTTTATTTATGTTAGAGTAGAGGTAGCAGGCTGTGTAGTTTGACTAGAGTGGTCTCTACCTCAGCATCCACCTGACAGATTGAACCCATTTGATTTGGTCAAATGACTGTAAATTAAAGATTGATTGATTGAACCCAAGTGGCTTCTAAATGCAGTTATTTAAGTACACGTGAGGGAATGTAAGGTAAAGATAGTCCCCTGTGCAGTCACTGGGTCATTACTGACCCATAGGGTGACATCACATCACGGCTTTTACTAGGCAGACTATTTTACAGGGTGGTTTTCTATTGCCTTCCCCAGTTGTCTACACTTTACCCCCAGCAAATTTGCCACTCATTTTACCGACCTCAGAAGGATAGAAGGCTGAGTCAACCTAGAGCCGACTACCTGAAACCAACTTCTGTTGGGATCGAACTCCAGTTATGAGCAGAGCTTTGACTGCTGTACTGCAGCTTACCACTCTGTACCATGGGGAATTTACCATGGCCTAATTAGTGTTTAAGAGCCCCGTGGCACACAGCGGTAAGCTGCAGTCCTGCAGTCCAAGCTCTGCTCATGACCTGAGTTCGATCCCGATGGAAGTTGCTTTCAGGTAGCCGGCTCAAGGTTGACCCAGCCTTTCATCCTTCCGAGGTCGGTCAAATGAGTACCCAGCTTACTGGGGGTAAAGGGAAGATGACTGGGGAAGGCAATGGCAAACCACCCCGCAAACAAAGTCTGCCTAGGAAACATTGGGATGTAACATCACCCCATGGGACAGGAATGACCTGGTGCTTGCACAGGGGACCTTTACCTTTTTAATTAGTGTTTGGATCTCATCAGATCTCAGAAGCTAAGCAGGGTTGGGCCTAGTCAATATTTGGATGGGAGACCACAAAGGAATACGAGGGTTGTGATGCAGAGGCAGGCAATGACAAACCACTTCTGAACGTCTCTTGCCTTGAAAACCCTTGAAAATTGCCTTGCCTCACAGGACCTCAAATGAGACATGACGGAAACGGGGGAGGGGGGAAGCAGAAAAAAACCTATTAACCTTTATTCATGGCCTGGGGAGTAAGGATGTGCAGAAAAGAAGCGTAAAACTATTTGAAAGTGAAACACACAGCATTTGCTGGGTTCATTCAGTTACCGGCATAATGCTTCCGTTGACAATCACTGCATGCAGACAGCAGTTATCCGCCAAGCTTTTAAAAATCTTGAGGTAAAGCTTTGGCTTTTCTACAACTTCGGGAACTTCACCGCATAAGTGTGCACTCTTCCTAGAAACCCCAGATCTTTAGCCATCTTTCCTCAGAAACTAGGCTTTGAGTCTTCTCCTAAATTAGCCTGTCTTCCTTAAATATAGCCAGGCTCTGAGACCTGTATAGTCTCCTGTTGAACCATCATCTCCCCCCCCCTCCCCAGCCTTACCCTCTGGAGGCACAAACCCTATCTGACTTGAAGTGACAGGTTTTCTTCTCCACTCCCCCCTTCCATCTGGTTCCTCTTGCATTCCATGGGTCCTGATTGGCTGTTAGCTGCTTTGCACACCTAATAGACATACAGGGGATTGGTGGTTGATAGAAAGGGGCTGTACCTTTGCTCATTGTCACAGTGACTGCAGAACATTCACTATTTATGAATAGTGCCTTAGAACCATAGAATCATAGAGTTGGAAGGAACCACCAGGATCATCTAGTCCAGCTCCCTGCACAATGCAGGAAATTCACAACTACCTCCCCCCAACCACACACACCCAGTGACCCCTACTCCATGCCCAGAAGATGGCCAAAATGCCCTCCCTCTCATCATCTGCTTAAGGTCATAGAATCAGCATTGCTGACAGATGGCCATCTAACCTCTTCTTAAAAACCTCCAGGGAAGGAGAGCTCACCACCTCCCGAGGAAGCCTGTTCCACTGAGGAACCGCTCTAACTGTTAGAAAATCCTTCCTAATGTCTAGATGGAAACCTGCCTACCTCGCAGGGTTGTGATGAGGACCAAATTGGTGAAGGGTTGGAATATGCATGTTGCTGTGAGCTCCTTGGAGGAAGGGTAATAATGTTCCCGGGATCGGTGCTGCCTTTGGGGCAAGGACCCCACGAGATGGTTTTTTGTTTCCCTATCAACTCTAAAATGCTTTTTTTTACCTCCCCTCCCACTGTACGTCCCCTCTGCATCGGTCTTCTCTGAAAAAAGATAGCTAAGGAAGAGCGAAAATGTGAACCCTTTCAGCGGCTTGGCCAAGTTGGCAAAGCCTCTTTACCTTTAAATATCAGCCACCCATGGTGAAACAACTCTGACTCCATGTTGGCAGTGCAAGGGGTTTCCATAGAGACAGAAGTGCAGGTCGCAACCTCTGTAAATGTAATCAGAGTACTGGAGCTGTTTGTGTGTGTGTAGACAGGTTTAATTCTCTTGGTAGTAGGAGTTCAGTAATGCAGCATGTATGTAAGAAGCAGTTCTCGGTGAGTGACAACCTGTTATCTTCAAGATGGCTCGGCTCAGAGCGGAGCCGCCAGTCCATCTTTGAGAGCTGTCTCCTCAGCTGCCTTTTCATACACTAATTCCAGCACAGGCCCCCGTTGGGCCCGCTTGTCAGCATGCGAGGGCTTGAAAATATAATAACCATTCCAGCTACACTCCATCTGTCTGGGTTTACAGCTGCCTCTTCACAATGCCAACTTCATGACATCAGGTCACTGCCCACCTCTTTGGGATCAGCAAGGGACAGTGCTTGCAAGGGACTTGCCATTTCTTCTCCAAGAGCTGCACATTTCCTTGTCCGTCTTTTCTTTCTTCCGTTGTATTCCCCCTTGCTGTTGCTCCCGTGATTGTTTCTCACCACTGTCTGACAAACTGTAGACACCTTGGTAGCAGGGACCTGTCTTTTTCCACTCAGTCTTTATGCTTACAACGACAGCCGCCCTTCAACTGACCCACTTTCAGCTTGATGTGCGAGTACCAATACAAATTTGTGGGAGGGGGGACTCTCCATCCGATTCTCCTAATATGAATTTTACTGTGGAAAACGGAATAGTGGTTTAAGAGCGGTGGTTTGGAGCGGTGGACTCTGATCTGGAGAACCGGGTTTGATTCCCCACTCCTCCACATGAGCGGCGGAGGTCATTCTGGTGAACTGGATTAGTGAGCTCCTGTACACAAAGCCAGCTGGGTGATCTTGGGCTAGTCACAGCTCTGATACAGCTCTCTCAGCTCCACCTACCTCACAGGGTGTCTGTTGTGGGGAGGGGAAGGGAAGGTGATTGTACGCCGGTTTGAGTGGTAGAGAAAGTCGGCAAATAAAAACCAACTCCTCCTCCTCCTCCTCCTCCTCCTCCTCCTCCTCCTCCTCCTCCTCCTCTTCTTCTTCTTCTTCTTCTTCTTCTTCTTCTTCTTCTTCGTTTTAAAAGTTGTTGGATTCAGGGGTTTTTAAAAGAAAAAAACACAAGACCTAACAGCATAGAACTCAGCAGTTCAACCATCAATCCAATAATAATCCATCAACAAGAGTTAACATTCATCCAGATATAACATTTCAGTCTTTTTATACAAAAATATATATCCTCAAAAGAATTCCAAACTAGGTAGTATCAGTACTTGCATGCTAAATCCATACAGTGCCAAACAACGCAGGAGTAAAATGGAGAGTGGAAAGTGCTGGTGTGGTGTGGTGCAGTGGTTAGAGTATCAGGCTAGGATCTGGGAGACCCAGGTTCAAGTCCTCACTCTGCCATGGAAGCTTGCTGGGTGTCCTTGGGCTAGTTGGTCTCTCTCCACCTAACCTACCTCACAGGGTTCTTGTGAGGATAAAATGGAGGAGGGGAGAATGATGTATGCCACTTTGAGTTACTTGGAGGAAAGGCAGGATAATAAATACCAAAATAAGTTAAAAAACAACAACAAGCAGCTTAAATGTAAGGTTTTGCAACCCCAGAGCTGCCAGGCATTTGAACAACACTGTAGCGGTCTTTAAAAATCAACCCAAAACACTTGAGTAATCTTTTTTTCCCATTCAGGGGAAAACAGCAATCCTGGAGCAATATGACAATGTTGCGACTACCCACACACACTTAATACATGCTATGGGCTCCTTTCTTATAAACTGGTTTTATTTCCTAATGGAATAGAACACATCACAGTACACTAACTGATAATTATATTCGAAGTCTTCCAGGATTCATTTTCCCTTTCCCTTCTCTTTATATCACAACGAGCAAGACTTAGATATTTATGGCTTATCGAATACAGTGCATTTCGTAACTACTTTTAGCATTTGGAGACATGGATAATCTCTCACAGCACACAAGCCCATGGAAACTTAAAATACTATTAACATTTCAAACCGGAGAGGGTGTTTTAAGTCCGTGAAATGGGATTTGAAATCAATGGGACTCGCAAGTGCTTCCCTTTGGCTGGATTGTGCCCTCTGTGATTTTTTGGGGAGATATCAATGGAATATTTTTGTTGACTTGAATGCGGAGTCTCTGTATGTACCGCTTGAGTCCTTTGGAAACAAAAGCAAGGATACTTAAAAACAACAACCGAACAATAAACTTGTAAGAAGGATAACACCCCTGCTCCTCTCCGCAGGATCCTTCGTGATGTGCAGAGTGCGGAAAGAGGCAGGACTGGGACAGAGGGACAAGATGGCTTCCTTATTCGCGAGTGAGGCCTACAGGCCCTTTGTGTAAGAAGAATTGGTGGGAAAAGGAGGAAGGCCGGGGAACAGAACAGCAGGTGGATGGCCACGGGGAGATTTTTCCACCTTTGATCTCAGACTGTCCTGTTCAGCTGAGTGGAATACAAAGTGAGGGTGCCGGGGAGCCAGCGCTTCACCTCCGCCGCGCAATCGACGAGGGAGAGGCAGTGAGCGAGACCGACAGACTGTCACTGGCAAAATGAACTGTCACCTCCCATTTTTCAGCGGCGGCGGAGGGATGAATTGCGGCTTTGAACCGTGTGGCCCGTTGTTGATTGAGTTCCGCTGTCTTCGAACCCCAGCGAACAAGGCAAGTTCATTTCAGGCTGACGCTCCCGCTGCTTATCAATTTGGGAGCCCGGGAAATTAACTGCTTCAGAGCTGATTTCCTTCCAGGCTCTTTGGGAAGCGCCACATCCTCCTTGCGTCTCTGTCCCGTGGTTCTCTGGTCCTTTTCTCTTGTAAAACCAAAGCCAGGGTGGTTGGTTGGTTGGTTGGCAGGGGCGGACTGGCCGCTTAATCTTACAGGGAAAGTTCCTGGTGGGCCCCTGCGGCACTGCTTTTCGTTCTCACCGCGTTTGTTCATCTCCGTTTTTCGGAATACCACCACCATGCGGTTTGCCCGCTTATACTTACTATCTGACAACTCGTCTTTCTAGAGCCTTCTGTTTAGCTAGACTGGATGCTAACCCCTCTATGGTTATGCAGGGCAGGATTTTGAATATTCCATACCCAGACAGGACCTGTCCTTGCTCTTCTGGCTCTATTCATTCATTAGCTCCTGCCCTCTGGAATGCCACTTTTATGAGGAACTTCGATCACATTATATCTCTCCCCTTTTGACATACAAATCTAATGCCTCTATCTCTGACATAATGCCTTTTTTATTGAGTGACAGGGATCCAAAGGCTACTTTGTCAGTGGCAAGATTTATTTCAGTCCTTATATCCCTCCAACATTAGATTTATGCTGCTCAAGATCAATGGATTAAGGAGCTTCTAAGGGATAAAGGAAAGGAAAGGTGGGCCGCTGCCCTGGAGAACGTTTGGCAGCCAGGAATATGCAGAGTGAAGCCCTAGTAGCTCTACTGGTGTTGTAGGGGCCAGTCTGAGAGGCAGCGTTGTGTAGTGGTTAAGAGCGGAGGACTCATCTGGAGAACCGGGTTTGATTCCCCACTCCTCCATATGAGCGGCAGATGCTAATCTGGAAAACCGGTTTTGATTCCCTACTCCTTCACATGAGTGGCGGACACTAATATGGAGAACCGGGTTTGATTCCCCACTCCTCCACATGAGCGGCAGACGCTAAACTGGTGAACCGGGTTGGTTTCCCCACTCCTACGCATGAAGCCAGCTGGGTGACCTTGGGCTAGTCACAGCTCTCTTAGAGCTCTCTCAGCACCACCTACCTCACAGGGCATCTGTTGTGGGGAGGGGAAGGGATGGTGATTGTAAGCCAGTTTGATTCTTCCTTAAGTGGTAGAGAAAGTCGGTATATAAAAACCAACTCCTCTCCTTCTCCTTCAGTACCCTGGATAGGTCCTTGCCTCTCAAAACTAGAATAAATTATGCTAAATAGTAGAAAATTGCACAGGAGGGGCATGCAAGATACAAGATGCTGTTTGGTCTAGCATGCATAATATGTACAAGTGGAAGAATTTTGCTTTTCTTAGTGCAGAATTTACATCGGAAATGAACATGGGAGGTACACAGGACCCATCATACCTATGGTGAGAGCCAGCGTGGTATAGTGGTTAAGAGCGGTAGTTTGGAGTGGTGGACTATAATCGGGAGAACCGGGTTTGAATCCCCACTCCTCCACATGAGCGGTGGATGCTTATCTGGTGAACTGGGTTGGTTTCCTCACTCCTACACATGAAGCCAGCTGGGTGACCTTGGGCTAGTCACAGTTTTCTCTGAACTCACTCAGCCCCAGCGACCTCACGAGGTGTCTGTAGTGGGAGGGGGGAGGGAAGGAGATTGTAAGTCAGTTTGATTCTTCCTTAAGTGGTAGAGAAAGTTGGCATATAAAAACCAACTCTTCTTCTTCTTCTATGGATCTCTGTGTGTCATCTGGCTGGTTATTACTGGGAGACGGAATTTGGGTGAGATGGGGGTATTGGACAGAAGTATTATGCTTATTTATTTAGAAAAGTTATATGGCCCATATCCATAGACCTGCTTGAGACAACCCTAAAAGTAAAAAAGCAGTAATATCATAAAAACAGCAAACATAACAATTATGTACATTAAAACCAGCCATAAAACAGTCTATGAACCTTCCAGGGGTATAAAAGTAGCATTAAACACCATTGAGCAGCCTAAACTAGAATCCATGAAACAGCCTTCCGGCTAGAAGCGGGCCATTAAAACACAGTTAAAAAAGATGGAGCCCCTTCAGTCACACATCTGGATAAAGATAATTTTTTTGGCTTGAAACGTAAAAGACTATAAAATAGGTGCCAGAAGACCCTCAAGTAGGATTGCCAATCCCCAGGTACTAGCTGGAGATCTCCTGAAATTACAACTGATCTCCAGCTGATAGAGATCAGTTCACCTGGAGAAAATGACCAATTTACCAATTGGAATCTATGGCTTTGAAGTCCCTCCCCTCCCCAAACCCCGCCGTCCTCAGGCTCCGCCACCAAAACCTCCCGCTGGTGGCAAAGAGGGACCTGGCAACCCTACCCTTAAGGGGGAGGGCATTACAAAGGGTTTGTAATGTTTTTTGGAGTGGTGCGAAAAAAATCTACTAAAGTTCCTACCGCCACCTACCCACTCAAGAACTACAATTCCTAGACTTCCCTGGGAAAAGGGAATAATTATTTAAAGTGCAATCTTAAGCAGAGTTACACCCTTGTAAGCCCATTGACTCAATGGACTTGAAAGGGTGGAACTCTGTTTAGGATGCCACTGTAAGCCAATTTAAGTCTGCAAGTTGGGCTTCCTTCCTTCCTTCCTTTAGTAACCTAAAGCAGCTCACAAAAAAGAGAAGAAAATCAATTACGTAAAAAGGGCAGCATCCATTAAAGCATATCAACAGTGATTAAGACCAAAAGCTTAAATCAGTAGCGTAGCCCATTGATTTTATAGGACTCGCTGCCCGGTCAACGTGTGTAGGGTTGCAGTCCTAAGGAATAAAAAAACGATCCGTTGTCCTGTATTTATCGGCTCTTTGTATCATTGATATAATTTACCAAGTTCATCCTTTCCATTTATTCTATCTCATTCATATTTATGGGGTGCTCCATTCCTTACTAATCAATTACTTATTGTATCATATAAATTGTAATGTTTTAACTTTGCTGTCCGCGGGAGGCTTTTGGAATGCCAGCTGAACTCAGTTAAGGGATAAATTAGAGGTAATCTCTGAACTCTGGCCTTCTATAAATATTGCACAGGGATGTTGAGGCCTAACACAAGAGAGGTTGATGCTCTACACTCTTGCTTCCCCCACCCACACATAACACAATGGTTTTTGTTATTGTGCACCTGGAGTGCTTTGTTTTTATACAAACATCCAGGTACCTCCAAGTTTGCTTTGAGGCTGCCTTCTTTTAGATCAGACTGGCAAACCTCCTGTGACTTACTTTGCCAGGTTAATCCCCAGCGGTATTGCCAGGGTGTTTTCCCATTTGTTTATGAAATACAGGATTATGCACAGGCATTCGCTTCGGGGAGGCGTGTTCAGATTTCAGGTGGACTTGGGTCTAGATTTATCAGATGTGGAGTGCAAACTTTATGAAAAACTCAATTCAAGTCCTGTAGCATCTTAAAGACCAAGACAATTTTCCAGGGTATAAGCTGTATAAGCTGTCAAAGGTCACTTTGTCAGATTCAAACAGAATGAAGCTCTATCAGCCCTTATATCCTGGTCAGAAGGTGGGAGGGGTGTTAATGAGAAGGGCCCGTTGGTAGGGTTGCCAGCCTCCAGGTACTAGCTGGAGATCTCCTGCTATTACAACTGATCTCCAGGCGATAGAGATCAGTTCATCTGGGGAAAATGGCCGCTTTGGCAATTGGACTCTATGGCATTAAAGTCCCTCCCCTCCACAAACCCTGCCCTCCTCAGGCTCTGCCCCAAAAACCTCCTCCCAGAGGCGAAGAGGGACCTGGCAACCCTACCTGTTGGAGTCTGGGTCAGTCATTCTACTGCTACAGACTAATACGTCTACCTGTATTAGGGGTAGGGTTGCTAGATCCAGGTAGGGAAACTCCTGGAGATTTGGGGATGGAGACTGGGGAGGGCAGGGACCTCAGTGGGTTATAATGCCATAACATCCAACCTCCAGGGAAACTGACATCTGTAGTCTGGAGGTGAGCTGTAATTCCGGGGGATCCCCAGATCCCACCTGGAGGCTGGCATCCCCTATTTGGAAGTTCTGTGCTGCTCAGGCATGCATGGACTTAACTCAGATCAGGATCATAGGCACACAGAGAGAAGGGGCTTAGACCTTTCCCCTGTGCCATTTTCTGGCTTGGGGGGGGGGGGTATTTTATTTATTTATTTATTTCTAGTCCAACTTTTTTTGCTAAGACTCAAGGTGGCTTACAAAATTCAGCGATGCAACAGGAGCAATATAAGACACCTAACAGGAACAGTATAAGACACACAATAAACATGGCAATAAGACTGGATTACAAGCTAGAAAACAATGCAACAGAAAGATGAGATGACATACAAGAAATGTACATACTGGATCACAGAAAATGGAAAACAGTGCCATAGCAACAAGAAATGTATACAACAAACAGTGCCATAGACTGCAGCCCTTCTCCTTTCATTGAAGCATCCTCCTGAGCAGTAAAAAAGCCCTATTCTGTTTATGTCAGCCCTGTTTAGTACTTGGATGGGAGACCACCGAGGAATACCAGGATTATTTTCAGAGGAAGGCAAAAGCAAACCACCTCTGTTAGTCTCTTGCCTTGAAAACCTTTTGGGGTTGCCACCAGTTAGCTGCAACTTGACGACATTTTACACTCACACACATTTTCTTTATGCAAATGTCCCCCCAAACAATTCTATTTTATACATTTTGTGGAATGATAGAAAGTGTGGGAGCCTTTTCGACCTCCTCAGGCAGGCCATTCCAAACCCATTTGCCCTGTGTAGGAAACATGTAGCTCATCAGTCCACATTAGGGTTGCCAACCTCCAGATACTGGGAAAAAAACAGCACGTTGGGCTCTGTAAATGAACACAATATCCACTTATCTGAATTTATACAATAAAATTGTATTATTCAATTCACCAATAAACTATAATTCACCACTACAAATCCTACAATAACATACAGAAACATATGCAAGTAACAAAACTAACAACAAGCATGAAATTAACCAAAGCCTAACCGGCTATTACCTAAAATTAAAATGAAAGGGATGCACAATTTTACAAGCCTGACTGGCTTTTGCCTAAAATTAAGGCAAGAAGATGCACAATTCGGCCACTTTGGCAATGGACTCTATGGCATTGCTCCCCATCCTAAACTCTGCCCTCCTCAGGCTCTGCCCCCCAAGCTTCCTGCCAGTGGCAAAGAGGGACCTGGCAACCCTAGTACGCATTCATCATCTGAACAGGCACATAGACACCCCCCCCCGGGCTATTTCAGGACAAGAAAACAGTGCAGAGAGGAAGTCTCTCTGTGTACAACAGTCCTGATCCAAATCAAGTTCATGTGCATTTGGGAAGCATGGAATTTCAGAATATGAATCTACACCTGACTCTGGAGGGAAAATAATGTGAAGTTAGGCCCTAAATTAGTTTAGACTGGAGTAACTCTGCCTAGGTTTGTACTGTCAGTCTACTTCTATAAGGAATGAAATTATCATCATCAAGCCTTCCAAATCCCTGCTGTCTCACACTAAGGATTCTTCTACACATCATCTCTCCACACATTAACTCCTGTCATAGCACGGGACAAATGAAGAGCCGTCACAATCAAGATACAAAGGAGTCTATGGAACAGGCTGGCGTGAAATGACGCGAACTTGTGCGATGTGCCTCCTCTACCACAATACATTTTGTGTTTTTATTTATTTACGTACTTCATTCATACCCCACTTTTCTCCCCAATGGAGACCCAAGGTGGCTTACAATGATCCCTTCTCTACTTTATTCTCCCAACAACCCTGTGAGGTAGACTAGTAGGACTGCCAACCTCCAGGTAGTGACTATGAAAGAGTTTTATTTATTGTATTACATAGGAAGAACTGAGGAAGAATTGGGCTGTGTGCCTTGAAACGATCGTTTTCTCCTGCAATTAATTAACTGCTGCAAAGAAAAGAAGTACATCTTTAAAGACATTTCAATTGACTTTATTCCATAGTTACCTTACATAGGAATTGTTGTGAACTTGTGCTTTGGGGAAATTTTACATGGAAAAGAAATAAATACATATGCTTGTTGGGAATATATGTTGTTGGTGGGTATATTACCACGTACTGTAAATATATAGCCAGAATATTGTTGGCATTGCTCATAGCTATTCCTATACTGAATTTCTCATCTTATGATAAGTGTATAGAGGTGTCTGATTTGTTTTCCAACCTCCAGGTAGTAGCTGGAGATCTCCTGCTATTACAACTCATCTCCAGCCGATAGAGATCAGTTCACCTGGAGAAAATGTCCGCTTTGGCAATTGGACTCTATGGCATTGAAGTCCCTCCCCTCCCCAAACCCTGTCCTCCTCAGGCTCTGCCCCCTAAATCTCCAGGTATTTCCTAACCCAGAGTTGGCAACCCTTCCTCTCCCCCAGAAGCAGGATTTCAGTGGAAATTTAAGGCTGCTGTGGGAGGAGGGAGCTGAATCCTTGCTTTTTAAAACTTCTGGGCTGAATTCTTGCTTTTTAAAACCTCATAATAACCAGAGCTGTGTGATCTATTCAAGCCACTCACAAAGGGATTTGTGACTTTGACATGTAAGTCTGTAGCATACATCTGCATCTTTTACATGGTTCTTCCTTCCTCCATTTTACCCTCACAATAACCCTGTTAGGTAGGTCAGGCTACCTGGCCCAAGGTCACTCAGTGAGTTTCCATGGCAGAATGAAAATTTGAACCTGGATCTCTCCATCCTAGATGAAAGAAGGCAGAAGACAACTGCCAATAGTGCTGTGGGAAGGGGGAAAAATTACTGACAATACTAAAAAGGCCCTGTACGTTTCACTGTAGCTTCGGCAGGGGATCTGAAACATGCTATAGAATTATCATAAAGAAAATCAGATTAAAACAATCAAAATACTCTCCCACATGTGGTGGGAATGCCCAGAGGTTAGGGACTTTTGGACACAAACATTAGAAATTATAAGGAGAATATGTAAAGTATCCTTAACCATAGATTTTAAGCTAATGTTAATGAGCACAGCAGGGAACTCGGGGGTAAATAAGAGGGATCAGGCCATACTCAAGGCTATGCTATTAGTAAGCAAAGCAGTAATAGCTCTGGGTTGGAAGGATAAAAGTAAATGGACTATAGAGATCTGGCACAACTATCTGTTTGAATTTATACAGTCGGATATCGTCGAGATGATGCGCCAGAAGACTTCATGGGAAGACAAGAGCAGGGAAATCACGAGTAGATGGAAGACCTACTTAGAGTGGATATCAGTGGAAGGAAGAAAAGACATTCAGTGGAAGATCCAGACTTTGTGCCCGTGGCTGGGGACAAGAGACTAAAAATTACAAGGAGAAGGAGTGGGGCTAGGGAGGGGGATGGGAGGGATGGGAGGGAATGAGAAAAGTATGTTATACAAACATTGTATGTAGAATAAGAAATATATAATTGAAATTTGTATAAAAAGAAACAATAAAAAACAATCAAAATACAAGACAGAAATACAAGTACACATTAGAAGAAACCCAAATCAAAGAGCAAGAGTGAAAATGTTACAAAAGTTGAAAAATCCCGGACTTCCGGTGCTGATGCTGGGCTGAGTGTCACGTCCTCCCAGGGGCTCCTGGGGGGAATCCAAGTTTGCGTGCAATTTGGGGTGATTTACCGCACCCCAATCCAGCCCTTGCCAGTGGGCTGGGAACTCCCTGCAGCCATTTATGCGGTTTGATCTCCTGAATACTCCGAGGGAGCTTTATTAAGTCCCCCGGAGATTCAGACGTTGATCCCGTGGGCACGAAGGGATTGAAATCGCCAGAGCGCAACTTCGGCATTAGACTCTACCCTCCACCACCTTATAAACATCATAAGGACTACATTAAGATTAGAACCTCACCTCCAGACGCCCAAGTGAGTAGATAAGAATCTTTCGTTCTTCACTGGCGTTATCGAATAACAGGGGGTAGAAGAAAACATTCCTGGTAACCGTGTTCCTCCCTTAACTGAATTGGATGAGTTTGCTGCATGAGATCCATCAGACAAAGCAGCAGGAGCCTTATCAAACTGATCAGCTTAAACTAAAACAACGAGCTTGAATGATTGACTTAAGATCTGCCAATCCGACGCGTCCTTAAAGGAAGGGGAGGGAGAAACCTTTGAGAACTTGTCTGGTGTAAAAAAGGTCCTCCAGCCACGTTTTACAACAAAGAGGATATCTTGGACCGGAAGACTCTGTGCTTCTTTCAATATCCCTCTCTATTGTTCTGCAAGCAAATCAACAGGAAGCAGGTCGTAGGACCGGAAATTCGTCTTACTCGTGTTACACTAAAACCATTCCTGAAGGTAACAACCATAGAGAAGAGACGATAGAAGGTCCGCGATGAGGTAATTCCTGGAATACTTCCTGGTTCTGCCGATCTAGAGCGTCTGGTAAAACTCGTTGGTATTGTCAACTTTAAAAAGTTATTTTAAGCCTAAATACTTATTTCTTCAACCCGAAAAAAATATTAAGCTGGTCAATGAAGTATTCTTTATTAATTACATGCAATGGACTCCTGCTAGACGACCATCAATTTCCTAGCTAAGTTACTTATGTAAATGTCTGGAACTTCTCCCTGATCTGGCTTATTTCATAGCCCTGCCTTTACGAAATTAAAGGAAACTTTACAGAATTTAACCATGGGAAAAAAAGTGCAGGACATGCTTGCTAAACGTTCTGAGGCGACAATTAAACAATTAAAACAGATATCAACACAGATGGCTCAACTGATTTCAGTGATGATGACTCTTGACCAATCATCACAGATATGTAATCAGAAGTTGGATCTGGTTACAGAAGACATAAAATATGTGAAGGTTCAAATGATGGCTACCAATACAGACATGCAAGTAATGGACTCTTCTGTCAAAAAAGTTATGGAAGAACACAAGGATACAAAGAAGAAGACAGAAGTCCAAGAAAGTAACCAGCTTGTGACAATGAGAACAGACATGCAAGAAATGGACT
This sequence comes from Euleptes europaea, assembly GCF_029931775.1. NCBI lineage: Eukaryota > Metazoa > Chordata > Lepidosauria > Squamata > Sphaerodactylidae > Euleptes > Euleptes europaea. Next base: position 25,605,453 of record NC_079329.1, read on the forward strand.
TTTCACCTAAAAAAGTTATGGAAGGACGTGTGGATATAAGGAAGAAGAGAGTAGGTCAAGGAAAACAGATTGAAGCCATGATGGAGATGAAGGCCCGAAAGAACTATCTTTGGTTAAGCCAGAGGAAATGAGAGAGAATAAAGAGATCCTGTTCCCATACCTGACTGACTTATTTCAGATGCAGAAGGAAGTATTAGACCATGGTTAAAGGACTGGTTTAAATATTACTGCTGGATTGGAAGGCTTTGACAGTGTGGATGGGTGGCATGGCTATTTACGGTGTAGTGGAATTAAGATTTAGATATCATTTTGGGATTATGTAAACAAGTCCTCCTTATATAGACTATGGATGTGATATAAATATATATTGGAATTATCAATATTAATGTGATTATCACTTTAAGGAAAATGTTGGAATGTAGTAAAGATATTGGTTTTTTTTCCCCCTTTTATAAGGGGTGGACTTGTGATATGGATTTGGGATATGATTTACAATGAAATAAGATTCATTAAACAGAAAAAATATCCCTAAAATATTGGAGATGATGTTACTTAGCATGATTAAATTTATGTTACAATGGCTGCAAGATCATCTTATGCAGCCAAATGGAAAGGGACAAATGTTTCAGAATAAAGGGATTAGATCATTTAAATGTTAGAGCTGGTGGAGTTGGAGAAATTAGGGAAAATGGGAGGCTTGGATGAATCATTGTGACAATGTATAAGATCTGGGAAAAACGGAAGGTTACTTTTTACTCTGATCCAGAATGTAAAATTTTATATAACATGAAACTTTAGAATGAGATTGATATTAGGATCAGAATATGTTAACGAAGGATAGTAACACTTTATTAAGAGGTAGACGGAGGTGTTGGGGAAGTCGATTTATTTTTTATGTTTATTGGAAATTAAGACAACAATTGATGTAATTGTGACTTTGACATTATTTTTACATTGTTGTTAAAATTATGAAGAATTTATAGCTTTAAAAAACCAATAAAATTTATTTTTTTTAAAAAGTTGAAAAATCCCAGTGACTGTAAATGTTATCACTCTACAGACAAAAAACATACACCTTTTAGCAAAACAATATAGAGCTTTGTCCACCAACACACAGTTAAAAGTGTACATTCCAAGCATAAAATATCACATAATAATATATGGGCCTCCAGATTTGAAAAATATATGCAGTAGAACTAACCTCTAAATATGTTTACCTACAGTTCTTTCCCCCAGCTGCTGAACTCCTAGGAAAAAGAATGCAGAATACAGTGTGTCTCTTATCTATATTAGCTTATCTCTGTTATGGTAGAGATCCAGGTCCTCTCCATCCTAGGCCTTCACTCTAACCAGTATACCACTAGGGATGCCAGGTCCCACTTCGCCACTGGTGGGAGGTTTTTGAGGCAGACCCTGAGGAGAGTGGGGTTTGGGGAGGGACCTCAATGCCATAGAGTCCAATTACCAAAGCTGCCGTTTTCTCCAGGGGAACTGATCTCTATCGGCTGGAGATCAGTTGTAATAGCAGGAGATCTCCAGCTCATACCTGGAGGTTGGCAACCCTATATACCACTAGTATACATAGGGTTGCCAACTGCCAGGTAGTAGCAGGAGAGCTCCTGCTAATTCAGCTGATCTCCAGCTGATAGAGATCAGATCACCTGGAGAAAAATGGCAGCTTTGGCAATTGAACTCTATGGCATTGAAGCCCCTCCCCAAACCTCACCCTCCTCAGGCTCCACCCCAAAAATCTCCTGCCGGTGGCGAAGTGGGCAACCCTAAGTATACAGTCTCTTTTGATTGTTTATAGCAATAGTCACAGTGTATAGCCCCATGAGCCCTCACCTGGATGGCCCAGGCTAGCCTGATTTTGTCAGATCTCAGAAGCTAAGCAGGGTCAGCCCTGGTTAGTATTTGGATGGGAGACCACCAAGGAATACCAGGGTTGCTATGCTGAGAAAGGCACTGGCAAACCACCTCTGTTAGTCTCTTGCCATGCAAACCCCACAAGGGGTCGCCATAAATCGGCTGCGACTTGACGGCACTTTACACACACACACATAGCTCCATGAAGTGTAAACAGGCCTGCATGAATCTATTAACATGGTGTCTTGAGACATTTCCATCTAATACAGGGCCAGTTCTCATAAAATACGACGAAGACAGAAACCTGCATCCAATTAAGGGAGAGAGAGAGAGAGAGAGAGAGAGAGAGAGAGAGAGAAGTCCATGGTGGAATTGGGTTACAGGCTGAGGTGGCTGTTGGGGGGAAGTCAAGTAGTTTCAGCGCTTTCAATGCTTTTAATTAAATCAAGCAATACGCCATAAAAATGTCCTGGAGTGGAAGGACTCTATAAAGGAAGCAGAACTGAGCAGTGATTTAATTTTTTACAGATTGTAAAAATGGATATAGTGTTAGGCTATCTGTTGACATAGGGCACTTAATTTATTTAAACACAAAGTAGACACAGAAGTTGTTCTTTATTGCCCTAGCTTCGGACAGGGAGCATATAAATGATGCATGGAGTTGGAAAGTGTATGAGAGCCCACGTGAACCCAGGCAAAAACTCTCGCGCAAGCTGCGACTTGAACTTTCTTGTAAAAATGCAAATGTATATGCTAAACAGATCTTCTTTTTTACAGCATTGGGTTTAGGACTTTTAAAGAAAACCAGGTGGGAAAAGGTTGAATTTTGGCAAGCTGAAAATTATTTACCGTTTGTTTGTTTAGAAAATGTATATGCCGACTCCTCAGGGACCTGCTCCAGACAGCTCACAATATAAGACATAGATAAAGGGATTAAAACATAAGACAGTTAACATTAGCAAACCATTAAAAACAGCCTATAAAAACCTGCAGCATAAAAGGTTGATACATGTCTTATTCAATATTGTTTGAAGTTTCCTTCCACCTTGGATGGTGTTTGGTGGGCTGCCTGTATTTGCTGGTGTATTTTTAAAATACCGTCCTTCCTCACAGGGCTCAGGGCAGCATATAAAGTTTTCCTTTCCCCATCACAACAATCCTGTGGGCTGAGAGAGAATGACTAACCCAAGGTCACTGCATTAGCTTCCTGGCACAGTAGATATTTGAACCTGGATCTTCAAGATCCTAGTCTGACGTTCTCACCACGTACAGTCTCTTATTGCTCAGTGTCTATTTTGGCATGCCTAATTGTCACCAAACAATAGAAGAGTAACCTGGCCATTTTACCATGTATCGTAATTAGAGTTGCCAACCTCCAGGTGGTAGCTGGAGATCTCCTGCCAGTACAATTGATCTCCAGATGACAGTTCCCCTGGAGAAAATGGCTGCTTTGGAGGATGGACTCTAAGGCTTTATAGACTGTTGAGGTCCCTCTCCAAACTCCACCCTCTTCAGGCTCCACCCCCCAAAATCTCCAGTTATTTCCCAACCCAGAGCTGGCAACCCTACCTGATCTCCAAGCAAGAGAGATCAGTTCACCTGGAGAAAATGGCTACTTTGGAAGGTGGACTCTATGGCATTATACCCCATTGAAGCCCCTTCCAAACCCCACCCCCACAGGCTCCACCCCCAAAATCTCCAGGTATTTCCTAACCTGGAGCTGGCAACCCTAATCGTAATAGATTTGGGATCAGATATACAAAGCAGCCCACCATGGCTGCTTTAAGAATCGGCCCGTGGATTCAAGATCACCATGGGTGTGGTGAGTGTGGGCTGAATGGTTCTTTTCAGCGCATGGTTAAGCAATTATACCATTGCTCTAATGCATCACTGGAAGCGGGATGTGTGGTGAAGCAAAATATTACACAGGCTTCAGAGTGTGGAAACATTTTCAGAGATCTTCATGGCCACATCCTCGACAACACATCAGGTGGGAACAGCCCTCAAACAGTGTTTTGAGCAGTGTACTGTATTTATCTGTTTAAATTCCCCCCCAAGACCCAAGTTTCCTTGCAAGATCCTTACTCAGTGAAGACCTGTTGGCTAATGGCAGTGATAGATAGGCTTTCCCATAGCCTGCAACTGGATGCCTATGCTATTCTTAAAGACGAAGACTCGGAGAGAGCTGATTTGAACATCAATCCTCACTGTCTCATTAGCCCATAGGCATCTCTTGAGTCATCAGGTAAATAAATACACTGCAATATCTGCACTAGAAGAACATTCTACAACAATTGACAAGGATTTTGGATGCTTCCACTTCAGATGTTGAACAATCTTGTCGATCCTGAGATGGGTTCAAACCAACAACCTTGGCCCCTTTAGCTGACTGAACTACCAAGAGGAACGGCTGTATTTGCAAGACAATTCCAGTAGAGGGCTCTATTCTGTTCTGTTCTTTTTTCTTGGCATCAAGTCACAACTGACTTATGGCGACCCTGTAGGGTTTTCAAGGCAAGAGACATTCAGAGGTGGTTTGCCATTTCCTGCCTCTGCACCACACCCCTGGTATGCCTTGGAGGTCCCCCATCCAAATACTTGCCAGGGTCGAGGCTGAGAATGTGATACTGGCCCAAGGTCACCCAGCAAGAATCCATGGCAGAGTGGGGATTCGAACCGGGGTTTCCCAGATCCTATTCGGACACCTTAACCACTACATGGTTAAGCCTTGTTCACTACATAATTGACCCCACTACCAATGCTCATGTCATTGGGTACGGATGACCTTGTCCTAGTTTCAAACATTTCAAGAGAGGCCCCGGGCCTTAGCAACCGTTCATTTTGGACCTCTGAGGATTTATTTTCAACATACTGCCCCTCAGCCATCAGGCTTCCAGGGTTAGTGATCAACAATATAAAATCTAATATATATGCAACAAACATTTGGACATCTGCAAACTTGCTCCTTAAGTCTTCAAATTGCCCTGCCTAAATCTATTGTTGCCTTTCTTCTCTCTGGCTCCTGCTGCCAGTCCCTCTTAGACCAACAATCTGGTTGCTCACAGTGGGGTCCTCAGGGCATCGTCACCTTGAGAGGGGTTGATGTACCATTTTCTGACTGGCTGTTCAGCTGGCATCAGGAAGTGGCGTTGCTCTTGTGGTCCGATTGCTTTCCTCCAACAGCGTGACTCACTGCTATCTCTTCTAGCTTGTAGAAGAAGAAGAGTTGGTTTTTATACCCTGATTTTTCTCTACCTTTACGGAGTCTCAAAGCGGTTTACAATCACCTTCTCTTCCCCTCCCCACAACAGATACCTTGTGAGATAGGTGGGGCTGAGAGAGTTCCGAGAGAACTGTGACTAGCCCAAGGTCACCCAGTAGGCTTCATGTGCAGGAGTGGGGAAACTCCAGATTAGAGTCTGCCACTCTTAACCACTACACCACGCTGGCTGAAAGCAGAGACTTTCAGAGTGATTTGCTCCTTGTGGAATCCAGCTAGCCAAGTATCCTGAATGGCAATTGGCTGCTCCTGATTTCCTTGCCCATCATCCAGAATCCAGAGAAGATGCCCAATTGCATATCTCTAAACAAGTAGAGCTTCCCTCTGTGCTGAATATAGTCAAGATCCATTCACCCTGTATATACTCACCATGCCAATTTGGTCAAGTGAATTTACTGGATCCTCTCCAGAGCCCCCGCTTGCCATGTCAAATGCAGGTAAATTATCCAGCATGTATTCTATGAGCCATCTTCAGCACGTCCTTCCATAGCCCAATCTCTCCCTCCACCCAGTTCTGTTCCCTGACATGGCGTGTAGAAACCATTCCTTCCTAGCAATCCTTAATGTCGCACATTGCAGACCTCCTCATTAAGACTGGGACTTGTCAATAAAAAAGTCATTATAGGCTATGTTGGGAGAAAGGAGTGGCGGTGCTGAAGACATCCAAGGGGAGAAGGAGACTCGGCTCCATCTCATATTCTGACTGCAAAGGCAAAGGATCAATACATTCCTCAGCTTTATACCGAGGGCCATCCGTCAGTGGGAGAGAATGAGAAGGTGATGGGAGGACTTATTGTGCTTCTCATCTCTGCCTACCATCTGTGGCATTCTGTCTATCCTTCCTTTCCCTTCAAGTGCCTGATCGATGCCAGTTTCTTTTGTCCCTCAACACTCATGGTATCTCAGCTTCCATCTTTCCCAGTTCCCCATTTTATTCTTACAGCTCCTCACAGATTCATGTGCAGCTGTTTTGCTGAGAATGATCTTAAATCTGTGCTCTCTGGTCTTTAACCGAGTGTTGGACCGTAAGACATTTTAAAACTATGACCAATATGAATTTTCTCATTGGCTGTTTGTGCCTCAGTACACTTTCATGCTGCTCAATCATTCCTTCTCAGCTTCAAGTGTAATTGAAATTGGGTTTTTACATGGCAGTTATTCAAGTTAACATATAGTTAATATGCCCTGACTTGGATAGCCCAGGCTAGCCCAATCTCATCAGATCTTGGATCCTAAGGAGAGTCAGCCTGAGTCAATATTTGGATGAGAGACCACCAAGAAATATCAGGGTCACTATGGAGAGGAAGGCAATGGCAAACCACCTCTATTAGACTCTTGTCTTGAAAACCCTATGGGGTCGCCACAAATTGGCTGAGAATTGATACCCAAAAAAAAGAAAAGTTAATACAGTTAATATATTCCCTGTAAAAATCCAGCAATTCCCATCACCGTGAGCATGATCCTAGTAGAAGTTTACTTATAATTATATCCTGTTTCTGCAATTTCCTTTTCTGTGTTTTAGTGTAATTGATGACTTCCTGTTTTCTCATAACCCTGACATAATCAATGATTAATTAGTTCTTATTTTTGGCGGAGGTGATTAAGTAGCACCTTTTATGCTGCAAATTGTTCAATTTTGTTTTGTTTTATTAATTTTTTAATTATGAAATTATATTAATAAAAAATTAAAAGAATAGGGAGCAATGACTTAGGCAGCAAAGTGAAAAACAGTACTCAATTTCTTCTCCCCTAAACAAAAAATGATAATTCACAATTGCTTCAGGTATGATGTGACTGGATGCAAGAGGACATTAAATAATTGATTAAAATGAAATTAAATTAGGAAGGAAGGAGCATAATGGATAGCCTTTAAAAACTTAATCAGCTCATTGCCTTTCATACTGGACAAGCTAGCATTGTAGTTGCATTTAAAGTAAACAGCAAGACTCAGGTCTCCAGAAAAGATGTGCAGACAACAGAGAAAGCATTAGAATGTAACAGGTTGCCAGTAACATTGTTTGGATACCCTTTTAAAACTGAGTGAATGAAAGACAATTTCAAATTTGTGATGTCATCCTAAGTAGAGTTACACCCTTTTATACCCCATCATTGTAAGCCACCTTGAACCATGAGGAAAGGTGGGTATAAATGTTTTAATATGCAATAAAATAAATAAATAAAATAAATATCCATTCACTTCAAGGGCCTTAGAAGGGTATAACTCTGCATACGATGTCACTGTAAGGGTTGAATCCACCCAGCTTTTTCACCCTTTGGCCACCCAAAAAGGCTATGCTGGGTATCATGGGACCTACATGGACAAAAACCATGTGGGATAGAGGCTGTAATAAGGAGGGGGAGATTGGAGGGGAGAAGGCTGGCCGGATTCAACCCTAAATGGCTAGTGTGGAAGCAACCATTATTTCCACAACTCTCCAAAACCCTAAAGGCTAAAATTTCGTTCAACTAAAACAAAAAAGAAAAAAGCTGAGATTCTCAGTTAGGTGAATCTGTGCAGGACTGATGTGGGGAAGATTCCTTCTCATCATCTTCACCCCTTTAGTATTTTTGTCCTTTCATTAACTCTAGATGGAGGTCTGAGAACTGCGGACTTTGCATTTACACAGTCCTATTTCAATGTGTGTTGAATGGTCACAATCATTAATGTTGTTAACATTCAAGGTTTTAGAGTGGAAAACATTACTTAAGAATACTGAATCCGGCATGTCAACATATTTCATTATAACCTTCATAATTATCAAGATTCATTTCAGTCTTTTAAACATCCCTTCCAATAAGATTTTCAAAAATTACGTTTTTTCTCTCGCAGTTTCGGTTTTGAAATTTTGCCTGATTTTTAATCTGTTCACAGTTCTATTTCAGCTGAAACGTGTTGGTCATGTCAGTCATTCAGGTCTGTGGCACTATGAAACAGCAGCTGAACCATGGCTGAATGACAATTATATGGATTTGTTGTGCATTGGACTGATTTTCCAAGCATTAACCCTGAAAATAGGCCTAAAAAATTCAGGAATTCCACTCAGAAGTGATGTCATAGTGTCAGCACTCCCCCCCCCCCCCGGTGTTGCAGCCTAAAACCTCCTGGGAGTGGCAGACAAAGGCCTGGTAACTGGGGTTGCCAGGTCCCTCTTTGCCACCGGCAGGAGGTTTTTGGGGCAGAGCCTGAGGAGGGCAGGGGTTGGGGAGGGGAGGGACTTCAATGCCATAGAGTCCAATTGCCAAAGCAGCCATTTTCTCCAGATGAACTGATCTCTACCGGCTGGAGATCACTTGTAATAGCGGGAGATCTCCAGCTAGTACCTGGAAGTTGAAATGAATAACAGCAGATAATTGCCCAGCTTTTTTAAATAACCAAAAGTATAATAACTTATGAGATAGTGTACATCAGCAACCAATACACATAAACAATCCTATAACATCATATATATGTGTAAATCAATCCAGTTAATAGAGTCCACATTGGAATATTATTATCAGCCACTCAACTTCCTTTTTGCAAAGTATCGCATTTTCCAAGCCTCAGGTAAGTTGATAAAGGAAATTCTTCATATGGTGCATTCATGGAGTAGTATCCTGACAGATGCACAAATCTTCATGGACAGACCACAGGTCTCACAAACCAGCCAAGTCAGCGCTGCAAAGCTGCAGGGGTCCGGGTATCGCCCTGTTTCAACCTGCGTCTTTTTCAGGAATCAACCATAGCAGCTACTATATCTGCTCCTACATTGATAGGAACGCTCTGTTCTCTCTGGAAGTTGGCAACCCTACTGGCAACCCTAGGCCCAATGGTTGTTCGCCCCATGCACCTGATGAAGTGAACTGCGACTCATGAAAACTTCTGCTGAAATAAAGTTTGTGCATCTTTAAGGCGCCGCTGGACTTCTGTTCAATTTTGCTGCGATGGACTAACACGGACATCCCTCTGGAATTATCTTTAATTACAAGGACATTCCGATTCAGGGCTGCCTGTTTCTCTTTCAAAAGGGGGCTGCTATTGAGCCTGGCTGGGTGGTGAAGTTTAACCTTGTCACACTCGGCTGTTAACCTTTCCGAAGAGGCAGTGGTGGAATGGGCGAGCCAAGACGGATGTAAGGGGGGGGGGGAGAGAGAGAGCAAGTGAGAAGACTGTGACCTGAATGCATTTGAGTATTCAGATGTTCTCCCAGCTTGTCTGGCAGGATAAGCTGGACTGCGTATTCCCCTGACAGGTGCCGGGCCTCAGCCGCAAAGAACACCCCTCACAGCCCCACGTCTGCCTGCCAGCCCCCTCTCTCCAGATCCTTCGATATCCCTATGCCAAAGCACTGGCAGACTTTTGATTACAGGAGGAGCTTGTGTGTGTGTGTGTGTGTGTGTGTGTGTGTGTTTTTAACCTTGCCGCTCTTTCAACTGCCTTCAAGTCTCCCCCCCCTTTCCCATGAGCTCAGTTTCCATAGTTACCCCCAATCAGATCTCCTGACTTTGTTGGGGGAAAATTGGATTTCAAAATCAAGAGGAGGTTTCAAAGGAATGTGTCCGTTTAATAGGCTATCGCTAAAGAGAGAGAAAGAGTCTGCCGGCCGATCGCAGGGCCCAAGATGAATAAGGTGGAGCGCTTATCGGGCTCTGTTTGGGGAGGCAGTTTGGCATTTCAAGCACAGGAAATGTTGATGGGATATGGCAGTAATGCCGGAGAATTTGCCAGTCATGACACTGCTACAAGCCTATTCCCCCCTCCCCCACATTGATCTCGCCTGCTCCAAATTGGTCCCTGATCGAGATTAATCTCTAAAGTGGCAAATGCTGGAGGCTCTAATCTGCTTGGAAGCATGCTCCCTGAGCCAGAAGGGTTGCTGGCTACCGTCATAATACTGAGGGAAATGCATAGGGTTGCCAGGTCCCTCTTCGCCACCAGCGGGAGGTTTTGGGGGGCGGAGTCATGGGGTTTGGAGAGGGGGGGACTTCAATGCCATAGAGTCCAATGGCCAATGCGGCCATTTTCTCCAGGGGAACTGATCTGTATCGGCTGGAGATCAGTTGTAATAGCAGATTTCCAGCTAGTACCTGGAGGTTGTGTGAAATAATAGTATCAAGCTCACTAAGTTATATGCAAAAGTGTGATTATATTACATACAAGTGCAAGGAGCCAACAATGATAAGGATACATACATGAACATATATACAAAGATAGAATGTAGCTAGCAAGCTACCAAACAAGATGGTCAGTTTCAACAATTTCAACAGTTTCAACAATTGTCTTTCAAAGGTAAGTACAATGACTTATTCTATATATTTCTTTCCAGGGAAGAAGATGGAGCCTGGAAAGAAATATATAAAATAAGTCATTGTACTTACCTTTGAAAGACAATTGTTGAAACTGTTGAAATTGTTGAAACTGACCATCTTGTTTGGTAGCTTGCTAGCTACATTCTATCTTTGTATATATGTTCATGTATGCATCCTTATCATTGTTGGCTCCTTGCGCTTGTATATAATATAATCACACTTTTGCATACAACTTAGTGAGTTTGATACTATTATTTCACACAGCTTGTCTATTTAGTATCGGTGCTTTATTTTTGCTAAGTACCTGGAGGTTGGCAACCTTTGGCCTGGTGGGGACAAAATGAAGCTCTGCATCTAACACAAAAGCCCAAAGGTCTCAATAAAGAATTACTTCATTCTTATATCCCTCATTGTTTCCCATAGTTCAAGCGTGGGTTTTTGTTTTGTTTTGTTTTGTTTTTTGGCCCTCATTCAGACAGCTTTAGTCCATTATTCAAATTATAGGACAAAAGAAGGACTGGGATGAGAAGCCTAGAAATGGGATCCTACAGTGGCTGTCACAGTTGGCCGTGTGCTCAATTTCTCATCAGTATCAAGATATTGCAACACCAACAGTTATCTTGAGTGGCATTCAATCTTATTTGGGACCTATGAGAATCAGGATTTTCCTCTTCTAGCTTGCTCTCTTCTCCAATAGCAGGACAGAGGTGGAAAGTGGAGTCAGGCTGGGGCTAAACTGTGTTCAGGTTGTCTTTATATGTTTAAACATTTTCATTGCACCTGGGGCAGCTCACAACAGAAAGAATTCAACACACACACACAAATAATAACAAAACACACACAAATCAAGGATGAATAACATAAGCGGATAAAAAACACCCAAATAAGTACCATTAAAAGTCAGTCAAAACTTGCTCTATTAAATAACCATCCAGTGACAGCAGTCAAGGAGCCCCGTGGCGCAGAGTGGTAAGCTGCAGTACCGCAGTTAAAAGCTCTTCTCAAGACCTGAGTTCGATCCCAACTGAATTTGGTTTCAGGTAGCCGGCTCAAGGTTGACTCAGCCTTCCATCCTTCTGAGGTCAGTAAAATGAGTACCCAACTTGCTTCGGGTAAAGTGTAGATGACTGGGGAAGGCAACAGCAAACCACCCTGTAAACAGTCTGCCTAGTAAATAGGGTTGCCAACCTCCAGGTACTAGCTGGAGATCTCCTGCTATTACAACTGATCTCCAGCCGATAGAGATCAGTTCACCTGGAAAAAATGGCTGCTTTGGCAATTGGACTCTATGGCATTGAAGTCCCTCCCCTCTCCAAACCCCACCCTCCTCAGGATTCGCCCCCAAAACCTCCCGCTGATGGCGAAGAGGGACCTGGCAACCTTACTAGTAAACATTGTGATGTGACGTTTGAGTTATTGGAGGCCAAAACTCCTAGTGTCCTGTGCAATACCGGAGCTTCCGAGGTACACCCAGAAGTGATGTCATTGCACTGCCCGCGTGGATTGCCACCCCCAGCCCTGCCTCCAAGATGCTCCCGCTGGTGGCAAGGGGGAACCTGGCAACCCTATAATTGAAGTCAATAGGCTTAGAAGGGTGTAACTCTGCTTAGGGTTGCACTGTATGTCACTTTATTTCATAGTAGGGCTGTGTCTGTCTCTAGTAATCTGTAAAATGGAGGCGGCAGAGTGACAGGGGAGTCCATTGCAACCTATTATACAAGACAAAGATGGAATTCATCTGCCATGTTTTACAGAGAAACAAACCAGTAATTATTTTTGTGCTTCTGCCCTCTAGAGGATGGAACAAGAAACCATCATGTGAGCTGTTTTTTGACTGGAAGCCTAAAGAAATGTTTGCAGCTCCAAAATGGGGGTGGGTGGGGGTGGCAGCTATGTGGGAATATTCAGAATGCTAAAAGAAGGCAGATAGGGTAAGGGTTATGTATTCTCTCTCCCCTCTTCTCTGCTCAGAACATCCCTCTCTTGAAATGGTTTGGCGATGTGAGTTTGTACAGAGGAAGAAGGAGAAGGAGTAGGAGTTGGTTTTTATATGCCGATTTTCTTTACCACTTATGGCTGAATCAAACCGGCCTACAATCACCTTTCCTTCTCCTCCCCACAACAGACACCCTGTGAGGCAGGTGGGGCTGAGAGAGCTCTAAGAGAACTGTGACCAGCCCAAGGTCACTCAGCTGGCTTCATGTGTAGGAGTGGGAAAACAAATCCAGTTCACCAGATTAGCGTCCGCTGCTCATGTGAAGGAGTGGGGAATCAAACCCGGTTCTCCAGGTCAGACTCCACCGCTCCAAACCACCGCTCTTAATTGCTACACCACGCTGGCTCCTCTGTATGTTGCAAAGGATACTGAGAGTCTATTCTAGGGCTGCATCCACACATTGCTGAGTATTGTGTTGCTGCTGTGCTACAGCAATGCTTCTCAGCTGGATTGGTTTGTCCACTCAAGGAAGTCCACTTGTGAATGACTGCTATAGCACAATGACCCCTGCATCATTGGACATTTCACTAAGCATACATAATCCATTTATGTGGAGTCCTGGCACCACTTGATACTTATTCTCACCCTGTGTGAACTGGGAGTGTTACGTAAATCACTCTTCTGTGGCCATACTCTGCGGGGGAAGATACAGCCCTGAGCAAGCTGTTTTTCTAAGAATTTTGCTGTAACTGAGAAAACCTTGATAAACTCCCAAGGAGCCCCCTAGAGTCTGAAAATAACTGATTTAGAGCATATTTATATCACAGATTTAAGGTTTAATAATCATTCTGTCTTCCCAAGGAATGCCAGGAATTGTATTTTCTTGAGAGGGTTTGTGTGTGTGTGTGTGTGTGTGGGGGGGGGGGGTTAAGTGCCATCAAGTCGCTTCCGACTCATGGCAACCCTATGAATGAAAGTCCTCCTAAATGTCCTATCTTTGACAGCCTTGCTCAGATCTTGCAAATTGAGGGCTGTGGCTTCCTTTACTGAGTCAATCCATCTCTTGTTGGGTCTTCCTCTTTTCCTGCTGCCCTCAAGGTTTAGGGACCATTTAACAGAATTCTCAGCACCTTCACCAAATGTCTTTTGGGAAAACCTTCCCTGTTAGTTAAGTTGGTATAAAACCAATATAGGTTTGTAGCCCAGATATGCCAGTAGGGCCGTGTTGGCGAACCTATGGCACGCGTGCCGACTCCGGCACGCGTAGCCCTCTCTGCCGGCACGCGCGGCTAAACTGGGCGACGAGGGCTTTGAACTGCTCTGCGCTGCAGCGCGGAGCAGTTCAAAGCCCCCGCCCCCTTCCCTGCACTCCCTGCCGCCCAGCTGGGTGGCAGGGGCTTAGTACCCCCCCTCCTCTTGGATTCCAGGCATGCGGTGGGGAGGAGGCACGCGCTCGGGCGGCTTCTTTTTTTCGCCTCCTCGGCGCGTGCGCGCACAATGGCCGGGGCCGGCCGCGACGGGGCTCCCTGGCTGACGCCTCTGCGGCCGATTGCTGCTGCTGCTGTTGCTGCTACTGGTGGCCAGAAAAGCCTCTCCAGCCTCCCCGCCCCCCTGCTCCAGTCTGCCAGGGCTGCTTTTGCATTTGCAAAGCCTCTCCCGCCACCCCGCCGCATCCCGGTCCCAACTCTCTGGCGGCTGGCGCAGGGACTGGCAGGAGGGGCCAGCGGCACGGCGGCTCCTTCCAGCCGCTTCCCACGGCGCGATCCTGAGCCCGGGCTGCTGAGCGTTTGCAAGGCCGCCCGGGCCGCCCGAGCGCTCTCTCTCGGTGCAAACGCGTTGCAAACAGGTGGAAGGGGGGCAGGGTTTGGGGGGGGGAATGGAGCAACGCGTGCATTTTGCAAAATAAAAAAGTGTTTGTGGGGGGGGGGGTTGCACAACTAGTGGCGAGCCCGATTTTAAAAGCCGATAAGAAAACCTTCGTCTCTAGAGATCTGAGAAAGAAACTGTTTTGTTTGCAAAATCGGGGGTGAAGGAAACGACCAGGCAGGATTTGAAAGGCAGGGATCTGCAAGGGAACATGCTGCCGGAAGATCTGGGGGGCGAAGGGGAGCGGAGTTAACGCGGCCTGGGGATCATCCCGTCATTTCTCCCCCCCCCCATGACTGTTGGGGGGGTTGTTTTCTTCAGGGGTTTGGCAGCGTTGCGAAGCGCCCAGGCCGACTTTAGTGGCGTGTCTATTGATCTCAAGGCTATTCCCAAGGCTGCATCCCCTGTGCGTGTGTTGGAGGGGAAGCGCCGTTAAAACTTGTTTCTGCGTTTAGGATCGCACTGCACCACTGTCGAGTTTGAAAAACGACTCGGAAAGGAGCCCCAGTGCAATAGCAGGGACTTATTTCCAAGTGAGTTTTTCTTGCTGTTTGTTTTTAAGGACTGCGCTGTCTTTAAACGGGCGATCCTAAGCCTGCTTACTTGCGAGCAAACCCGGTTTAACTTAGGGGCGCTCACTACAATAGGAGATCGGCCGTCCATCCGGCACCAGCCTGGGGATGCTTACTCAGGGGTAAGCCGCTGAACGGCAGGAGGAGGACCAGAGCGGTAAATCTTCCAAGGAAACCTGCGCAGGGGTGCCATTTGAACGCAATCCCCTGCGCGCTCCGCATGATCTGCGTTTTTACTCGGGAGTAAGGCCAGCGGGGTCCCAAGCAACCCGCTGCAGCAGAGCAGTTCAAAGCCCCTGCCCCCTTCCCTGCACTCCCTGCCGCCCAGCTGGGAGTCCAGGTAAGTTGTTTTTTCTAAACTGAAACCTCAGTATTCAGGTTAAATTGCCGTGTTGGCACTTTGCAATAAATAAGTGGGTTTTGGGTTGCAGTTTGGGCACTCGGTCTCTAAAAGGTTCGCCATCACTGCAGTAGGGAGTATTTTGCTCATAACATGGGGGAGGGGGGGAGGGAGAGGGGCTCTCCTTCATGCAAGCCTCTGTTTATGCAATGGAAACCCTCCAGTAGGTTCAGAATGATCATAGTCTATTCTCTGCTTCCCTACTAGAATAAAACCTAGCCATCCTTGGAGATGTAGAAGCTGTGTATAGACTGTGATGATTGTAAGACTTGAAATAGGTACAATAGAGTCAGAGACAGAGTCACAAATGCACATATTGTGAAAATTGCAGGGGGAGAGATATTCAGGGGAGTTTAGAAAGTCCACATAGTTTTGGGTTGCCAGGTCCCTCTTCATCACCAGCGGGAGGTTTTGGGGGCGGAGCCTGAGGAGGGCGAGGTTTGGAGAGGGGGGACTTCAGTGCCATAGAGTCCAATTGCCAAAGTGGACATTTTCTCCAGGTGAACTGATCTCTATCAGCTGGAGATCAGTTGTAAAAGCAGATCTCCAACTAGTACCTGGAGGTTGGCAACCATAATTGCATATTTCTGAACAGAGAGAAACTGAAATTCAAGCCTGCCTGGAGGTCCTGCAACTACCCTTAGCTGTGTATGGTCAGTAGAAAAGAGTAGGAGTCCAGTAATACCTTAAAGACTAACAAAATTTCTGTCTATGGTCAAGCAGTGATTTCTCAGAGGTGAAAGAAATGCAACCCACACTTTTGAAAAGGTGCTTTCTTTAGTTTGCATGTTGCAGGGCGTTAAATGAACCTAGGGCTGAGTTTGCAGGTCCCAGGCTTGAAGCTTAGACCGAATTATCCATGCTTTGCTATATGTTTTTTATTTTTTAATTAAGGGATGCTCCCCTCCTTAGACCCCACTTAGCAATGAATTTCTCACATTTTTTATCCTATTGAAACACACTTAGGGTTGCCAGCCTCCAGATACAAGCTGGAGATCTCCTGCTATTACAACTGATCTCCAGCCGATAGAGATCAATTCCCCTGGAGAAAATGTCCGCTTTGGCCATTGGACTCTATGGCATTGAAGTCCCTCCCCTCCTCAAACCCTGCCCTCCACAGGCTCTGCCCCAAAAACCTCCCACCAGTGGCGAAGAGGAACCTGGCAACCCTAAACACACTACATCCTTTCCCCCCTTCTTCAGAAAAAAAAGAAAAGAAAAGAAAGTGCAGAAATTGGGTCATGTTGGTTAATTGCAGTTATGCATGCTATCTTCAAAAATGTATACATCTTGGGCCCCAGTTCTAGTCACACTTCCTTGAGGCAAGCCCCATTGAGTTGAATGGGACTTACTTCCCTAGAAATCAAGCATGTCAACCTTTCCCTACTCTATCAGGAACATCTGCTCTCATGATTCACTGTTCAACAGAGTAATCCTAAAAACACTTTCCTTGTAGTAAGTCCCCACTGAGTAGCTTTTAGAGCAGGATTCTGAGTAGACCCGTTTCTCTCTGCATTCAGAGCAGACAAAGGGGAGTACTTCTTCATTCAAACAGTAATTACATTGTAGGATTTTCGGCCACAAGATATCGAGGTGGATATTAGTTTGTGTGTGTAAAGTGCCGTCAAGTTGCAGCCGACTTATGGTGACCCCTTTTTGGGATTTTCATGGCAAGAGACTAACAGAGGTGGTTTGCCAGTGCCTTCCTCTGCACAGCAACCCTGGTATTCCTGGATGGTCTCCCATCCAAATACTAACCAGGGCTGACCCTACTTAGCTTCTGAGATCTGATGAGATCAGGCTAGCCTGGGCCATCCAGGTCAGGGGGACATTAGTTTAGGTGACTTCAAAAGGGGACCAGATGACTTCATAGACAGGTGAACAAAAGTCTATTAGCTGTGATGATTGAATGGAGCCTCCATGTTCAGAGGCAGTAACCCTCTGAATATCAGTGCTTGGAGGTCATAAGCTGGGGCCTTTGTGCTCTCTTTCAAAGCCTTCTAAAAGCATTGGCCATTATGTGAAAGAGGATTCGGTGCTAGATGAACCATCGGACTGATCCAGTAGCACACTCTTCTTATTTCTGTACATGTTGAGAAACCTCAGCTAAATGAGGGTAGCCCTTGTTTTGACAAAGAATAGGTTTCTGTCCCATTAGGGTTGCAAAAAGATGGTTTAACTTTGCAC
The DNA here is from genome assembly GCF_029931775.1 of Euleptes europaea. Taxonomy (NCBI): domain Eukaryota; kingdom Metazoa; phylum Chordata; class Lepidosauria; order Squamata; family Sphaerodactylidae; genus Euleptes; species Euleptes europaea. The sequence goes on from NC_079329.1 coordinate 25,622,846, forward strand.
TTCCTGCTCTCTGGTAAGCGAATCTTTCTACTTGTGACCGCAAAAACTTGATCTAACAACAGAATACAGTCCCTTTTCATTTAAAAGACTATCTAGCTGCAGATAATGGTTTACACACCAGATTGCCTGTCATACAGCTGCCTAAGAAATACAAGCCCTGCCCCCCAAAAGACCACAAGCCTAGCTGTAAGACAAGTGTATACCCCTTGTGATTCCCCCAACATAACCTATGACAGTCCAGCAGCCATATATGCTAGCCCTTCGGTGCTCAGAAAAAAACCATTCCTACCCAACTACATTTGACTATTAAAGGGGGTAGGTGGGTGGGAAATGGAGTTGCCCAATATCCGGCAATCCACAGTCAGTGGCTGGTGTGCATACTTAAGCGTGGTGTAGTGGTTAAGAGCAGCAGACTCTAATCTGGAGAACTGGGTTTGAATCCCCACTCCTCCACATGAGTGGTGGACTCTAATCTGGTGAACCAGGTTGGTTTCCCTACTCCTACACATGAAGCCAATAGAACCCCATGGTGCAGAGTGGTAAGCTGCAGTACAAGCTCTGCTCACGACCTGAGTTCGATCCCAACGGAGGTTGGTTTCAAGTAGCCGGCTCAAGGTTGACTCGGCCTTCCATCCTTCCGAGGTCGGTCAAATGAGGACCCAGCTTGCTGGGGGTAAAGGGAAGATGACTGGGGAAGGCACTGGCAAACCACCCCGTAAACAAAGTCTGCCTAGGAAAAATCGGGATGTGACGTCACCTCATGGGTCAGGAATGACCCGGTGCTTGCACAGGGGACCTTTACCTTTACACATGAAGCCAGCTGGGTGACCTCGGGCTAGTCACAGCCCTCTCCAAACTCTCTCAGCTGCGCCTACCTCACAAGGTGTCTGTTGTGGGGAGAGGAAGGGAAGGCGATTGTGAGCCGGTTTGATTCTCCTTAAAAGGTAGAGAAAGTCAGCATATAAAAAGCAAGTCTTCTTCTTCACTTGTGCAAGCCAGTTGAAACTGTAATCCATCTGGACCCATGGTTAAACCACTTTAACACTGGATGAGATTAAGGGTGCAATACTAAGATAGCCTACACAGAAGTAAGCCCCATGCTATTAAATGAGGCTTACTCCCAAGAAAGCGTCTTTATAACTAAAACCAAAGAGAACCATTTTAAGCCTGTTACTTAGAATCTTCTTCTGGGCTATTTAAAGGGGCTTACTCCCAGGAAAAGCCCTGACCTGGATGGCCCAGGCTAGCCTGATCTCGTCTGATCTGATCTTTACTCCGGAAAGCTGCACCCTGCTTACAAGAGCAGCTGCCTTCTCTCACAGGTGTCTGTTGAGGCTTCAGCTTTGTGCCAAAGAGAAAGCGGGACTCGCAGCTGCAGAGGAGGGACCTTTCTAACCAATTGCCCCTCCCTGTTTTGTACCATCCCTGCTTCCTTTCCACTTCAGAGACAGTAGCTGAAGCAAAACACCACACAGCAGGCTTGTTTGTAACCTCAAGCATCTCCCCCAATGCAAGCGACCACAGGTGCTCTTCCTGAAGATGTCCAGAGACTCTTTCAAGGTAACTCTACGCCTCTTTGACTGTCTAGGCCCAGCTCCTAGTGTTTAGGTGCTTTGCAAGAAGAAGAGGCAAGATGGCTGTTGCCAACAAGAAACCTCCACGAGGGGTGTAGTGGTTAAGAGCGGTGGTTTGGAGCGGTGGACTCTAATCTGGAGAGCCGGGTTTGATTCCCCACTCCTCCACATGAGCGGTGGACGGTAATCTGGTGAACCGGGTTGGTTTCCCCACTCCTCCACATGAAGCCAGCTGGGTGACCTTGGGCTAGTCACAGTTCTCTTAGAGCTCTCTCAGCCCCACCTATCTCACAAGGGTGTCTGTTGTGGAGAGGGGAAGGGAAGGCAATTGTAAACCGGTTTGATTCTTCCTTAAGTGATACAGAAAGTCAGCATATAAAAACCAACTCTTCTTTTCACAATGTTTCTGCTAGATATTCACTTACCTTTTGCTCCTCATAAAAGTGTTTGATGGGTTTGAAGGAGCTTTCGTCGTAACTGTGTGGGTATGAGTGCTTTTTGGGGGTGCCCTGGAGCTGTAGAGGTGAACTCTGGGCACAGGTCAACGGTTTGCTCACAAGAAGTATTGGTATTTGATTAATTAAATTAGTACAGAAGCAATCATCTCTTAGATTTAATGTTGGTGTGTCTAAGGCTGGAAGTGACTTTAAAAGATGGCGTAGACTCCTTACTCCACTTGCATCAGGGCCTCCTAAACAAATTCAGCGGGCAATATCAATCTTATGAATAACTATTTCTGAACCTCAAATGGGACTTTCCATGAAGATAGTTTCAGAGGATGCGGCCATGTTGGTCTGCACTCTGCAGTAGAACTGCTAGATTCAGAACAACTAAGGTATCAATTGTACTGAAATCTAGCTGTTCAAATGGGATCTACTCCCAAGTAAGTATGACCGTTGTGATTTTTCAAACTTGCTTTTAAAAGTCTCCAGAGGAGATTTCACTGTACCTGCCCTCCTCCCCAGCAACCACGTTTCCACCATTCTGTAGTATGGGAGCCTTTCTCATAAGGTTGCCAACCGCCAGGTGCTAACTGGAGATCTCCTGCTATTACAACTGATTTCCAGCCAATAGAGATCAGTTCCCCTGGAGAAAATGGCCACTTTGGCCATTGGACTCTATGGCATTGAAGTCCCTCCTCTCCCCAAACCCTGCCGTCCTCAGGCTCTGCCCCAAAAACCTCCTGCCGGCGGCAAAGAGGGACCTGGCAACCCTACTTTCTAAGCTGTCTAGAGAAGAGTGAGAATCTGCTGAAATTAAGGTTGTTGACAGATTAAACATCTTTCCGCTGAGCATATGCTTTTGAACCAACTAATCCGTTCAGTTTTAAAACGTGAAACCTCAGTATAAGTTTTGGGATGCTCAAGGAAATGTGAGACAGTACGAGAAAGAGAATGGCCCATGGTCACCCAGCAAGTTTCCTTGGCAGCAGGGGGATTTGTACATGGGTGCATGGGTGTGTGTGTGATAGATAGGAGCCCCTCCTCCCCTTGTGTGGTGGTCTCAATCCAAACTGGGGCCCTGCTGCACCCTGCTGCAAGTCCCTCGACAGTCGCATCATAGCTGTAATGTATACTTTTGCCCTCGCTTTTAACAGTTTCCTGCAACGTGGAACCTGTTGCCTCTTGCCCTATTCTCCAACAGTACTCAAGTTTTATGGCCCTTCCTAGCACTGTGCTTCATCGAGAGAGACACCGTTTTCAATTAGAATCCAGTTTCTGTTTGTTTGTTTTTTTGCTTATTTTAACCTGTATTTACTGGATAGTTCTGTGCTTACGTAGGAACTGCCAGGTGTACTGAGGTTAGGGTTTCCAGGTCCCTCTCCGCCATCGGCGGGAGGTTTTTGGGGTGGAGCTTGGGGAGGGCATGGTTTGGGGAGGAGAGGGACTTCAATGCCATAGAGTCCAATTGCCAAAGTGGCCGTTTTCTCCAGGGGAACTGATTTCTAGCTAGTACCTGGAGGTTACAACAACAACAGCACGGCTGTGCTGTTGTTGTTGTAACTACATTGTTTTCAGCACAAGTACCTGGAGGTTGGCAACTGAGGTCCTCCAGCCAGACATTTCCCTCTGGGATGCTTTTCATATTGCTTTTGAGCCCTCCCCCATCCAAAAGAAAAGATAACAAGATGCTTGATTGGAACAGATATGCCGGTCAGCACTGTGCCTACGGTTGCCAACCTCCAGGTACTAGCTGGAGATCTCCTGCTATAACAACTGATCTCCAGCCAAAAGAGATCAGTTTCCCTGGAGAAAATGGCCGCTTTGGCCATTGGGCTTTATGGCATTGAATCCCTCCCCTCTCCAAACCCTGCCCTCCTCAGGCTCCACCCCAAAAACCTCCCGCCGGTGGCGAAGGGGGACCTGGCAACCCTAACTGTGCCCAGCTTCCTGGTCTTCTCCCTCCCTGGCATGACCTGGGCCCAAATACTGTGGTATCCCTGGTTAACCCCCCACCAAGCATCTCTGGGAGCTGCTTGGTTGTGCTGTTGTCCCAGCACAGTGGAGCCCACTTGAAAATTGTTGATTCTCGATGCCTAGCTTTCCTTTGGTTTTGTTAGGAACTTTTAATTGTTTTATCTTGAGTATTTATAAACCTCCTTTCTGCTACAAATGCAACAAAGCACTTCATGTACAAAACAAGCATCAGGTAATGAAATAAACTTACGTTGGTTTTATATCAGTTTAAACATCTTGGCTTATCAGACAAAGCAGCTTATGTCATGCTCCCCAGTGTGGTGTAGTGGTTAAGAGCGGTGGTTTAGAGAGGTGGACACTGATCTGGAGAACTGGGTTTGATTCCCCTCTCCTCCACATGAGCGTCAGAGGCTAATCTGGTGAACTGGATTTGTTTCCCCACTCCTACAAATGAAGTCAGCTGGGTGACCTTGGGCTAGTCACAGTTCTCTTAGAGCTCTCTCAGCCCCACATATCTCACAGGGTGTCTTTGTAGAGAGGGGAAGGGAAGGTGATTGTAAGCCGGTTTCATTCTTCCTTAAGTGGTAGAGAAAGTCAGCATATAAAAACCAACTCTTCTTCTTCTTCCATTTTATCCTCACAACAACGACAACTCTGTGAAGGAGGTTACACCAAGAGAAAGTGACTGGCTTGAAGTCACCTAGCACGCTTCTGTGGCAGAATGGGAGTTTAAACCTTGGTCTCCCATGTCCTAGTCCAACACAGTCACCACTACACCATGCTGCCCATTCAAGGTCATCCAGTGAGCTTCATGTCATGGAGATTTGATCCTGGGTCTCTCTGGTACTAACTAGGCATTGTAATCAGTACACTGGCACACTGCTGAAAGAAGCAGTAGTAGTATTGGTTTTTATACCCCACTTTTCTCTACAGTAAGGAGTCTCAAAGCGGCTTACAATTGCCTTCCCTTCCCCTCTCCACAACAGGCATCTTGTGAGGGAGGAGGGAATGAGAGAGTTCTGAGAGAACTGGGACTAGCCCATGGTCACCCAGCAGGCTTCATGTGGAGGAGTGGGGAATGGAATCCTGTTCTGCAGATTAGTGTACACTGCTCTTAACCACACCAGTAGGAGAACATATACACCTTGAGTTTGTACACCAGGCATTGTTGTTCAACTTCATTTTGTCTGCATAAGTCTTCAAGAGATGGTGTGTTACAAATGAAATTAAATAACAGTAAAAATAAATAGCTCACCCAGTTGGCCTAATTTATTCTATAAATGCAGAATGCATGGATATTCTGGATGCAGAATTTCTAAAATGGGAGGTGAAATCTGCTGGCAAGGATGGGTCAAGGAGGAGAACTGAATACTGGATGGTGTGAAGGAAGGATTTTGCATATTTTTTTTTCAAATTTCAAATACCTTTATTGGCATAGTACAATCTGCAGTATATAAAAGGAGGATTTTGCATATGTTTGTAGGCATTTTTTATTATCCCCATCCCACATGTCCCAGGGCTGAGACAAGGTATTATTAGAATAAGCTTCAGTGAACATAAGAACATAAGAAATATAATATAATTATAATAAGAACATAAGAAAAGCCCTGCTGGATCAGACCAAGGCCCATCAAGTCTAGTGTCTGTTCACACAGTGGCCAACCAGGTGCCTCTAGGAAGTCCACAAACAAGATGACTGCCGCAGCATTGTCCTGCCTGTGTTCCACAGCACCTGATATAATTATATATAATATAATTATAATAAGAACATAAGAAAGGCCCTGCTGGATCAGACCAAGGCCCATCAAGTCCAGCAGTCTGTTCACACAGTGGCCAACCAGGTAATACTAGGAAGCCCCCAAACAAGACGACTGCAGCAGCACCGTCCTTCCTGTGTTTAATGCACCTAATATAAAAGGCGTGCCCCTCTGATCTTGGAGAGAATAGGTATGCATCATGACTAGTATCCAGTTTTACTAGTAGCCATGAATAACCCTCTCCTCCATGAGCATGTCCACTCCCCTGGGATCAAATTTAAGACTCATCGTATTTGGCTCACAATATGAAAGCCTGGCTCTCTGCGTCCTTGTCTTCCTCGGCTGAACGTGTGGGTTTCCTCTCCCTTTTTAATTTAAAGCTGTGGCTCAGTCAACCCCTTTCACATTTTTTTTTAATGTTCAGTGCTTTATTGTTCCAAACTGACATTTCTCGTAAACAACTCATTTTCGGCACCTGCCACCTTTCCTTTAGCTTAGATTATTTTCTTGTTAGCTGACTGTTTTTAATTGAAGTCTTCGGATCCCCTTCTAAAGCGAGAGCCTTCCTTCCCTGACAAGCGGAGCAGGCTATGAATGGAGATTAATTGCGTGTCACGCTCCCCTATATCAAACTTGCAGCGTCTTTAACAATCCGCAGAGTCTCCGGGCCTTCTGACAGGGAAGGTACATTCCATCGACACAAGCTGGAAAGACAGGCACTTGAGTCAACTGCCACGTCCGCCTAATGGTTCGTCAGAAGCGATCATATCATTTAGAAAAACGCAGATCAGAAATAAGGAAGCCAGATTGCTCTGATACTCTGCATGTGCAGAATTTTCATTTTCTCCCCCCCTCCATTTTGGTACTGGGGGTTAGTTTACAACATGGCCAGGGTTTTAGAAGCTGATACGTTCCTAAAACAGGAGGTGCTCGGGTTCAAGAAAGGATGGAAGCCAGCCCTGTAATGCCGGCAGAGGTTTTAGGCAATCTGGATTTACTTGCTGGTAAGGCAAATGATCACAGTCTGCTCTCAAAAGGCCCTTCCCCACTTCCTGTTACTACTTCCAGTGTCTTATTGCTGAGCCCTGGTAGAAGAAGAAGAAGAGTTGGTTTTGATATGCCAATTTTCTCTACCTTTTAAGGAGAATCAAACCGGCTTACAATCTCCTTCCCTTCCTCTCCCCACATCAGATACCTTGTGAGGTAGGTGGGGCTGAGAGAGTTCGGAGAGAACTGTCACTAGCCCAAGGTCAGCCAGCAGGCTTCGTGTGGAGGAGTGGGGAAACCAACGTGGTTCTCCAGATTAGAGTCCACTGCTCTAATCACTACACCACACTGGCAGGAGAAACAGGTGCCAGGCATGAGCTCTGTCATTGAACACAGGCGAACACATGAAGCTGCCTTATGCTTAGGGTTGTCAGCTCTGGAATGGGAAATACCTGGAGATTTTGGGGGTGGAGCCTGAGGAGGGTGGGGTTTGGAGAGGGGAGGGACTTCCATTGGGTATAATGCAATAGAGTCTACCTTCCAAAGTGGCCATTTTCTCCAATTGAACTGATTTCTGTTGCCAGGAGATCAGTTGTAATAGGGGGAGCTTGGCAACCCTACTTATGCTGCGTCTGACCATTCATCGGTATTGTCTGCTCTCATTTGCATTGGCTGTCCAGGATCTCAAGCGGAGGCCTTTCTCATCACCGGCTACCTGATCCTTTTAACTGGGGATGGTGGGATTGAACCTGGGACCTTCTGCATGCAATGCAGATGCTCCTCCGCTAAGCCACAGTCCCTCCCATTTAATTTAATGTTTTAAATTGATCAGCGCTCAGTCCCACAAACTATCCTTAGATTGATAGCATTGCCTCTTTCATTGGATCCTGACGTGCTGAAGTTCAGCAACTCAATCCAAAGCAGAATTAAGCCTGTTCTTCTAATCCTGTTTAGACCCAGTGTGGTGTAGTGGTTAAGAGCGGTGGACTCTAATCTGGAGAACCGGGTTTGATTCCCAGCTCCTCCACATTAAGCCTGCTGGGTGACCTTAGGCCAGTCACAGTTCTCTTAGAACTCTCAGCCCACGCTAGGGTTGTCAGCTCCAGGTTGGAAAATACCTGGAGATTTTAGGGACGGAGCCTGAGGAGGGCGGGGTTTGGGGAGGGGAGGGACTTCAGTGCCATAGAATTCAATTGCCAGAGTGGCCATTTTCTCCAGGTGGACTGATCTTTATCGGCTGGAGATCAGTTGTAATAAAAGGCGATCTCCAATCACCACCTGGAGGTTGGCAACCCTAGCCCTCGTGGAGGCAGGCAATGGCAAACCACCTCTGAACATCTCTTGCCTTGAAAACCCTACAGGGTCTCCATAAGTCAACTTTGACTTGACTCCACTTTCCACCACCACCAAGCTTGTTGACATCAGTGGACTGAGAAGGGTGCAGCTGTGCTTGGGAATTGCATTGCAAGTGTGTGAATTCAAGCGGAGGCACTTCTGTCTTTTTTGTGCCACTGGAATTACCCCAAGCAGCGATTTTGTTCATTTTATTCCCTCTCTCCTTGGTTATTCTCTTCTCTTCCTCCCTGCTGAATCTTCGTAGGCCAGTTTCCTTGCTTGTCTGCGTTCTGGATATTTTATAACATTGCAGAGGAGCAGTAAAACTAATGCCGCTTAATCTCGAGCGGTTTACATAGAGCTCTTCCTGATCCACTCGGAAACTTTATGGCCAGGCTTTCTATCTCATTTCCTGGTGTTGTGATCGGAGAAGACAGCTCTGAAAAGAGAGGGGGGGTCTGGCTGGTGCTCGGAGCAGTTTGCAGAAGCGATTGCCGGGTTTTTTTTTTATTATAGAACATCCATCGCGTAATATGCTGTGGCACTGAATTTAGTACTGCTTTGAGAGTTGGGGGCAGGGCTCACGCCCTGACCTGGATAGCCCAGGCTAGCCCAATGTCGTCAGTTCTCGGAAGCTAAGCAGGGTCAGTCCTGGCTGGTATTTGGATGGGAGACCTCCAAGGAATGCCAGTGGAGGCAGGAGACACCTCCGAATGTCTCTTGCCTTGAAAACCCTACGGGGTCACCATAAGTCAGCTGTGACTTGACGGCACTTTCCACGACTATACAAGCGCATGCAAGTGCGAGGGTTACCCATGGTGGCAAATGATGACACCACACTGTGCTATGGAGGCCTAAGCAGCAAACTCAGAGAACGAGATTGATCTGCAGAGACAGATTTCCACGTACAAATCTGTTGCCCCATGTGTTCAGGACTGTGTGCTCCCCAGTTTTTTTAAAAAGTAAATGTTCAGTGATACAGTAAAGAAAATCTCGATTTGTGTCACAATTGTCAAGGCAATCAAGCGAAATCACCCATTCCCTTTTGTGCATTTTCCTTCGGAGTTTTCAGGGGAAGAGGGAAATGCTGTGAAGAATTATCATAGATTTTCAGTATATTGATTTGTTGTACTTGATTTCTAGGAAATGTATTACATTTTGTGTGTTTACTTTTCTTTTTAAAGGTAACTTGTGTTGTTTAGGTTTTGAAATCTGGGTGGGGGGTTTGCTTGAGAAGTCACCAGATTGTGTATCTGTACATAATTGAATTCCTCCCCCTCCCAATTTTTCTTCACAAACAGATGTTGAAGATTACCTGTTGGAGGGACTTCAGAACGAGAACCTCAGCGCTAGAGCAAGGGAAGAGGGAGATGCAATCTTGTTTGATATCGAACAACTAAAAGAGAGGTAAGTACAGCCAATAAATTTAATGGCAGAATTTCCTATAAGGTGGTGGAACTTCAAGAACAGTTTTCTGTGGGTTGCCCACCCCCATAAGTCCAGCCCAGTTTTCTGGGCCTGGTTGTGGGTAATTTCAACTGAAATTACTAAAATTGTCAGGACGAGTGATGGACGATCTGTTTGCTGTTTTCCACTTTTCTGAACAAGGAATGCCAAACTAGATGTGATGGCAACATGTCTGTATGTTTAAACACAGATCTGCCCCAGTTGTGAGAGCCAGCATGGTGTAGTAGTTAAGAGTGCTGGACTCTAATCTGGAGAACCAGGTAGGGTTGCCAAACTCCTGGAGATCTCCTGCTATTAGAACTGATCTCCAGCCAACAGAGATTACCTGGAGCAAATGGCCGCTTTAGCAATTGGACTCTATGTCATTGAAGTCCCTCCCCTCCCCAAACCCCACCCTCATCAGGCTCTGCCCCAAAAACCTCCTGCTGATGGCGAAGAGGGACCTGGCAACCCTAGAACCAGGTTTGATTCCCCATTCCTCCATATGAGCGGTGGACTCTAATCTGGTAAACCGGGTTGGTTTCCCCACTCATAAACATGATGCCAGCTGGGTGACCTTGGGCTAGTCCCCCTCTGAAGTCTGAGGTTAAGAGACAGTGCAAAGTCCTTCACTTCCAATGCAATGGGCAGTGCAGTACATGCACAGTGTCTTCAACTTTATATTGATTGTTATAGCCCACCTTTCTCGCTGAGATTCAAGGTGGATTACAGAATTTTTAAAATGTACTCATACAGCATAAGACATCTAATAAGCAATTCAATAGAACTATGGTTGCAGAATTAGAAGACAATGCCAACAGCTAACTGCCTAGGGCAAAATGTACTATAAACAATGTAGAAAGTAGAATTACAAAGGTGGAAGACAATGCAGTAAAAGTAAGATAATACTAGCGTAATCATTACAGTAGAGGACAATCCTATGCCATTATAAACACACCCTCTTGGACAGTTCTATTCTTTTACAGTTCTAATCTTCAACTCCAAAGGCAAGAATACTTCTTTTTTTTAAAGGAAGTACTGCCCAAATAAGAGAAATAGAAATACAAACTCTGGCAAAATCGTAAACTGGCAAAAAGACAAGGCAAGGAACAAAAATGAGAGCCAAACTATTCAAAATACTCAAGCAAACAAAAAATATTTCTTTAAACATACCAGACGTTGGAAGCCAGCCAAAGAAGTGTTTGGACTGCTAGACAGTAAACATTTGCAGGGATTACTGAAGGAGGATAGGGAGAATCCAGGCAAGCTAAATGAGTTCTCTGCATCTTCTTTCACTGTGGAAGAACTAATTTTGAGGAGGAGGGAATCTGAAGTGCTAAGTAAAGTAGAGGTGATAGAAGATGAAGGTCTGGAGGTAATTGACAAATGTCAAATTAACAGGTTGTTGGGTCCAGATGGTGTACGCATGAGAGTTCTCAAAAGAGTTCAAATATTTTGACCTTCTGACAGAATTATGCAGCTTTTCACTAAAATGGGCACCAGACGGTAGAAAGATAGTCAGCAAAGCACTAAATCTTTTGGGGGAAAGATATAGGGAGGAGCCAGGAAATGACTGGTCTATTATCCTATCTATTCTCCAATATAAATTCCAAAAGCATCCAAATGGAGTTTGCAGGCTTTAATAAGAGGAGAGGTCCACTTGCAGATTTGTAACTGGTCAAAAAACACACACACACAAAAAAAAACAGGAAGCAGAAGTAACGGATAGTTTACAATGGAGGGAAGTAAACAGTAGCATCCTCCAAGGATCTGTTTTGGAACCAGTGCTTTTTGACATTCTGTCGGGAGTTGGGGTGAGCAATGGAGATAATCTAGACTAGTATTCACAGATTTGGTTATCAGAAAATACAGACAGGAGTCCCCTGGCACCTTGGAGACCAAAATAATTTATTCATGGTGTCTGTGTGTCATGCTGGTGGGCTTTGTGCCTGCACATAGCCGCAGTTCAGAAACTGGTAGAACTAGCTTTTAAGCGCAAAAATTTCATCCCCGCCAAGATCCAGTTTTGGTGTGCATGCCCTGAAGAGAGGAGTCAGGCCTTCTGGCTCAAGTGCAAGCTTTCTTGCGTCAGAGCTCACTTCATCAGCTGCTCTGGTTCTCAAAAGCTTATACTGGAATAAAATCTTGTAGGTCTTTAAGGTGCTGCTGGACTCCTGTTTTTGTTTTGCTGCTACAGACTAACATGACTACCCATCTGGAACTTCCAGACGGTCATGCTGCTGAAACTCCAAGCAGAATCTCTCTATACTGGGGTGACAGACAACAAAAAGGCCTCTTTTTGGGAAATAGAGCTGGAAGAGACCTCAAGGGTCATCTAGTCCAATCCACTGCCCAACGCAGGAAATTCACAACTACCTTTCTCCCCAGTGACCCCTGCTGTATGTCCATACGAAGACAAAAAAACAAAACGCCAGGATCCCTGACCAATCTGGGCTGGAGGAAAATTGCTTTCTGGCTAGGGTTGCCAACCTCCAGGTGGTGGCTGGAGATCTTCTGCTGTTACACCTGTTCGCCAGCCGGTAGCGATCAGTTCCCCTGGAGAAAATGGCTTCCTTGGCAATTGGACTCTATGGCATTAAAGTCCCTCCCCTCCCAAACCCCACTCTCCTCAGGCTTTGCCCCCAAAATCCCCAAGTATTTCCCAATCCAGAGCTGGGAACCCTATTTCTGACCCTGAGATTCAATGTAAGCAAGCATGAGTCTGTATACAGTGATACACACTGAAGCAAAAGATCAAACTGAAATATGTATACTGATGGAATTAGAACTGGCAGCCACTATCCAGTAAAGAAATCTAGGGGTCGTGGTGGAGAGGTCAGTTGAAATGTCAACTCGGTGTGCAATGGCATTGAAAAGACAAATTCCATGCTGTGGGATAAATTAGGAAAGGGGCTGAAAATAAAATGGTCAGTATCATAATGCCTGTATATAAATCTAAGGTGCAGTGGCATTTGGAGTAATGTTCTGGTCACCCTGTCTTAAAATGGCTTCCGTAGTGCTGTAAAAAGGGCAGCTAAGGGGTTGGAACGCCTTCTTTACCAGGGAAAGCCAAAGTGTTTGAGGCAAATAGATTAGTAGTAAAGTAACATGGGGACATTGTAGAGGTTTGTGAAATTATGCATGGTGTGGAGAAAGCAGGTGGATAGTCCCCCTTTCCACATCTTACATAATGCTAGGTGCATCCAATGAAGTTGATAGTTAGTCGATTCAGGGCAGATTAAAGAAGGCATTTCTTCATACAAAGGATGATTAATTTACATCATTCGCTGCCACAAAATATGGTGGTAACAATTATCTTAGATAGTTTAAAAAAAGAGTGGACAAATTCATGGAGAACAGCACTGTAGTCCCATGAAGGGTGACTCAGTCTGCCCGTTGATTTTTTTTAAAAAAATTATTTTTATTTTTTTGATAAAAAACACATAACATAACATGCAGACACAAAAGCATACATGAAAACATTACAGAACAGGAGTTCAAGTGTGCCTCTTTTAAATCCACATCCGCTGTCTGTTACATTTTATAATATATTGTCACCCTTTTAAAATTATACTTCCTTAGTCTATGTTCCTGACCCTAGAAGCTAAAATGACTAAACTGAGGCTGTTGTACTTTGGACATATTATGAGAAGACAAGAATCACTGGAAAAGACAATCATGCTAGGAAACGTTGAAGGCAGCAGGAAAAGAGGAAGGCCCAACAAGAAATGGGTGGACTCTATAAAGGAAGCCACAGCCCTCATTTGCAAGACCTGAGCAAGGCTGTCAAAGATAGGACATTTTGGAGGATGTTGATTCATAGGGTCACCATGAGTCGGAAATAACTTGATGGCACTTAACACACACACACACAGTCTATGTTCACCAGTAATTTAAAGCTTTTTATAGTGTTATCTACTTAATCTGCTTAGAGACTTTTAAGGGCCGTGGCTCAGTGGCAGAGCATCTGCTTGGCATGCAGAAAGTCCCAGATTCAATCCCCGGCATCTCCAGTTAAAAGGACTAGGCAAGTAGGTGATATGAAAGACCTCTGCCTGAGACCCCTGGAGAGCCACTACCAGTCTGAGTAGACAATACTGGCTTTGATGGACCAATGGTCTGATTCAGTGTAAAGCAGCTTCATGTGTTCATGTGAAACATATTCAAGGGGCTTATACTGGAGTAACTCTTCTTTGGATTTGAAAGGTAGAAGTCTGGCACTTTTAACCAGGATAACTAAAGGGAACCTCCATGCTTAGAAGCAGTGTATCTTTAAACACCAGTAATAGTAGAACAAGGTTTGGTGGGGTGTGTATGTGAGATATTGCATGCATGTCCTGCTTGCCGGTTTCCAGGATGCATCTGGCTGGCCGCTTTGGAAACAGGATGTTGGACTAAGTGTAACCTTGGTCTGATCCAGGAGCGCACTGTTTACATTTTTAATGACCTAATCAGTGAACTGCTATCGCTGTTCCCCATTTATAATCACTTTAATATTTTTAGTTTGCAGAAGAGGTTTTTCTTCACAACAGTAGTGTGCATTCTGGCAGCAGCAGCAGCATCTCCATTTTATGGGTAGGGAGCTGAGGCTAAGCAAGTGTGATTCCTGGAGGGCCACCGGGTTGCGGTGATCTAGTGAATGCAAAGGGTGTACAACAGGGGTTCTCATAGAATTAGAGAGTTGGAAGGGACCACCAGGGTCATCTAGTCTAACCCCCTGCACAATGCAGGAAATTCACAACTACCTCCCTCCCCACACCCCCAGTGACCCCTACTCCATGCCCAGAAGATGGCCAAGGTGCCCTCCCTCTCATGATCTGCTTAAGGTCGTAGAATCAGCACTGCTGTTAGATGGCCATCCAGCCTCTGCTTACAAACCTCCAGGGAAGGAGAGCGTACCACCTCCCGAGGAAGCCTATTCCACTGAGGAATTGCTCTGTTAGAAAATTCTTCCTAATGTCTAGACGGAAACTCTTTTGATTTAATTTTAACCTGTTGGTTCTGGTCTGACCTCCTGGGGCAACAGAAAACAACTCGGCACCAACCTCTATATGACAGCCCCTCAAGTAGTTGTAGTACCCAGCTTCCTTGTAATAAAATCTCTCTGTCCATCTTCCTAAAGAAGCATCTGTCATGAGCTTTATTCTTCCAATTACCAACAATTTTCCTGGCACCCACCAATGTTTTTAAAAAAATATTTTTGTATTTTCTTTATTTTGACAAACACAAACATTAAAACATAAGCTCATTGTAGCAATATACGTGACACTTGCCCTTCAAAATTACAACTCTAATCTCTTCATTGCATCACATTACTCGTCCACCTATTCATCCATATCTATTAACATATTTATTACTTACTTGTTACTTAAATCTCTCTCATTTTATCTAGATTTATTTCACTTTTCCAAATTTCTAGCTATGTAACTGGGGGGAAAAATCATTCAATTTTTCCTGAAATTCTGAGATTGACCCATTATGTATAAAAGATGTCAGTTTTGCGTATTCTATTAGCATATTGATCCATTCGTCAAAATCTGGGCATTTCTCTGCTTTCCATTTTGCTTCATACACCACTCTTGCCGCAGTCATCATACACTTAAATAGTTCATTAAGTGTTTTTGAAATATTACTTGGTAAACTATTTAATAACATGCTTTTCAAATCCATCACAAACTTAATTTTGATGATCTTTTGCATTTTGTCATGTATCATTATCCAATATTTTCTTCCTTACCAAGTATCTTTTAGAATGTGGGTGGGACCCAGCAGGGCTTCTGATTGGCCACTGGAGATCTGATTGGCTGGGCTGATTAAAATAACATTCTTTCGGCAGCAGCTGCCACCACAAGTATTGGTTTTATCCTCTTTCACTCCTCTTTCCCAATGTATCTTTAAAAATTATCCATCTTCTCCCCTGTGCGTAGGCTTCTCCTGGGAGTGTGGCTCCGCCTCCTGTGGCAGCCATTTTTAAAAAAAATATTTTATTAACATTTTCAAAGTAAACAAACATACAAACACATACATCATTCACACAGTTTATACTCCTTCGGGGAGTTTACATCTCCTTTTGTACCTTGATTTTAAGTCACATTTTATATCCTTCTAACTATATGATAAATTCTGCGAAATTATAAACAATAGTCCTTATATCTAACAATCTATCCTTTCCATTTAGCATAATCAAAATAGCATTCCCATTTCTTTTGAAATTCTTCCATTGTCTTGTCTTTTATCAAGCTGGTCAATCTGGCTATCACCGCAAATTCGTCCATCTTTTGTTGCCACTTTTCCAAATCTGGAATATCATCTTGCTTCCAAGAAGCTGCCAAAATTAATCTAGCCGCCGTCGTCAAATACCCAAATACTTTTGTTTAGTTTACATCCAAGTTATCTGGTGGAATTCCTAATAGCATAGTTTCTGTATTCATAGGAAATTTGTCTTAAAATTTTCTGCATTTCTTGATGAATTTGAATCCAAAATTTCTTAACTTTCTTACACGTCCACCATGAATGAAAGTATGTCCCATCACTATCTTTACATTTCCAGCAACGTCCATCATAAGATTCATCTATCTTCTTAATATCCATTGGAGTAATGTACCATCTAAAAAATTGTTTGTACCAATTCTCATGTAAATTCTTACTGGCTGTCAATTTAATTGTCTTAGTCCACAGCCTTTCCCACTGTTGCATAGTAATCTCCTTTTTAAAATTTTTCATCCATTTTATCATGCATGACTTGACTTGCTCTTGCTCTGTTTCATATTTAAGCAATAATTTATATAGCTTTCCCAAAATATGGTCTGTGGCAGCCATTTTGTGGCTGCGCCGACCACCCTGTGTCTGAATTCCAAAGGTGTCCGCAGGCTCCAAAAAGTAGGGAACCCCCTTCCAGACCCCGATGTGCTGTACAGGCTGCGCAAAAGAAGAAATTATGTGAGCCACAGTTTGTGTGTGTGTGTTAAGTGCTGTCAAGTCGCTTCCGACTCATGGCGACCCTATGAATCAATGGCCTCCAAAATGTCCTATCTTTGACAGCCTTGCTCAGACCTTGCAGATTGAGGGCAGTGGCTTCCTTTATTGAGTCAATCCATCTCTTGTTGGGTCTTTCTCTTTTCCTGCTGCCCTCAACTTTTCCTAGCATGACTGTCTTTTCCAGTGACTCTTGCCTTCTCATAATGTGACCAAAATACGATAGCCTCAGTTTAGTCATTTTAGCTTCTATGGTCAGTTCAGGCTTGATTTGATCCATAACCCACTGATTTGTTTTTTTGGCAGCCCAAAAAAATAACACTCCATAACACTCTCCTCCAACACCACAGTCTCCTCCAAAACCACAGTTTAGCTATAAAAATTTTAATTGATGCCGAGGGTGGGCACCTATAAAAGAATAAGATGTTTGTGTCTCTGAAATTAGTAGACTACTTCTCACCACTGAGTATCTTGCATGTATTTGGGATTAGGGAAAACAGTTTCTGAATCATGGGGATTTGACTGGCAGGGAGGCTTAATTCTGGTATCTTTCACTTTAGGAATTAAGCTCTGTGTAAACACCCCACTGCAGTAGTGGGGAGGTGCGAGCGTGGAGTAGTGGTTAAGAGCGGTGGTTTGGAGCGGTGGAGTCTGATCTGGAGAACCGGGTTTGATTCCCCACTCCTCCACATGAGCGGCGGAGGCTAATCTGGTGAACTGGATTTGTTTCCCCTCTCCTACACATGAAACCAGCTGGGTGACCTTGGGCTAGTCACACTCTCTCAGCCCCACCTACCTCACAGGGTGCCTGTTGTGTGGCGGGGCGGGGGAGGGAAGGTGATTGTAAGCTGGTTTGATTCTCCCTTAAGTGGTAGAGAAAGTCGGCATATAAAAACCAACTCTTCTTCTTCCTTTTTGCTGGGGAGGGGGGAGAGAGAACATACTGTGTTCAGCAGTGTGCTGATGTACAAGCTGTATCCCATAGCTTCTCCTGCAACTTCTCTATATGGGATTTGATAGTACACATCCGAGATGGGGTTTGAACCCTGAGTACTCCGTGCATATTGCAGTATTCAATTCCTCTGCCAAGAGGAGATATAAGATTCCTCCGATCTGTGCTGGGTTCAAGGTGCCCTAAATTGGGTACGGTCACTGATGGGAAACACTTTGTTTACTGGCCAGTTCCAATATCTTTTTTTTTTTTTAATGAAGATACTCTTCTTAAAGTTTGCTCAAGTGGGCAAAGAGTTTTTATCCTTCGTAAGGTCACAGCCGGGTGCCAGCCCCTGCAGAAGAACATTGTGTGATGCCCCGCTGTAGCCAAATCAATCTTTCCTGCTGGCTAATTAAGCACCAGTTTTCTTACTTAGCAACTTGGGACTGTGTAATTAAGGGCCTGGGTTGCCGTGAATAATTGAAAGACCCAGGCACTTGAATGCAGGAGATGGAGGGGAACGTCCTGGATGTAGGAAGAATAGGGTGCTCGGAATCCAGCTTCCGCCTCTCCCTCCACCCTGTGTAAGTGCAGTGTAATCCTGTTT
Organism: Euleptes europaea; assembly: GCF_029931775.1. NCBI lineage: Eukaryota > Metazoa > Chordata > Lepidosauria > Squamata > Sphaerodactylidae > Euleptes > Euleptes europaea. Next base: position 25,640,878 of record NC_079329.1, read on the forward strand.
GAGAGGCATCCTGCTATTTCATGCTTTACTCCTTTGCTGCTGGAAAGATGGGGAAAGCATTTACAAGACGGACTTGTAGGGGAGGCTGACTGAGTGTCCTATCCGTTTACCGTCGCACACGTAGGGTTGATGTTAAGAGAACAGAAGAAAGCACACCGAGGATATTCTTTGTTCACTGCAAAAGCCATTGTTTCACCCTTACCCTGAGTCAGCTGTCTTAGAAATCTAGAGTTGCCAACCTCCAGGTACTAGCTGGAGATCTCCTGCTATTACAACTGATCTCCAGCCGATAGGGATCAGTTCACCTGGAGAAAATGGCTGCATTGGCAATTGGACTCTATGGCATTGAAGTCCCTTCCCCAAACCCTGCCCTTCTCAGGCTCCGCCCCAGAAACCTCCCACTGGTGGCAAAGAGGGACCTGGCAACCCTATTAAGAAATCTGTGACAACCAGGGCCAGTTTCATGTTTTGGGGGAGGGGGCCCCTGGGCAGAGAGGGCTTAGGGATCCCCCTATGGCCACTACTAGGCCCCCCTTCTTGCCCACCCACCCATGTGCCCCCTCCCTCCTGTGTGTCCTTCCTCTGTCCACTCACAAGCTCTTCTACCACCTGCAGTCACAGTGACCCGCACAGCCTTCATGCTGTTCCCCCTATGGTTCTGGGTGCCACTAGGAGTGCCATTGCCATAGCCGCCAGGAAGACAGGTGCTTTCTGTGCCACCCACGTGCCCTTCTCCAGCTCAGATCAGTTCACCTGGAGAAAATGGCCGCTTTGGCAATTGGACTCTTATGGCGTTGTGAAATGCCTCGTTGTCTTATAATGTCCAATGATAGACAACAAGGAGGGGGTTACGGTAAGTTAAAAGCAACAGTTCTTTATTTAGCTAAACACAGACCTGGGGTGAAATAACCACAGATAAGATGCAGGGTTACTCACCAACGAACAAAGGAAAGTCAGTATCATTTACGCATTCGGATGGGGCAGGCCCATAGCTGCTGACAAGCAGATTGATACACAAAAGCACCAATACACATTTGGTGTCTACGCCACATTAATTAGCATAGCCTATAGATATTGTCCGAAGGCGTCACTGAGCGAGTGCTTGATCTTGTGAGCTTGTAACCAGAAACCACATTCCTGAGGATGAAGGTAATTCAGAGCTTTCTCTCTATTGGTGTGAGGCCGTACCAGGCACAGAGAGCATGATTTGTTGGTTCATGGCTCCCGGATGCAAACTTCCCCAAAGCTTCCATGTGTGTGCATATGAGTACATAGTATTTTATACCAGTCCTTATATATGGGCATTACAGGTGGAGTCCCCAAACCCCGCCCTCCTCAGGCTCCGCCCCAAAAACCTCCTGCGGTTGGGACCGGGCAACCCTAGCAAGTTCACAGCCCTCTTTAGGTATACAAGGGAATCTGGTCATGCAGCGTTGGGCCCTGCGATTGGCTAGGCCTGATAGGGTTGCCAGGTCTAGGTGGAGGAATACCTGGAGACTTTGGGAGTAGAGCCTGGGGAGGGGAGGGTTTGGGGATGGGGGGACTTCAGCATGGTCCAGTGCTATACATAGGGTTGACATCCTCCAGGTAGTAGCTGGAGATCTCCTGCAATTACAACTGATCTCCAGCCAATAGAGATCAGTTCACCTGGAGAAACAGGCTGCTTTGGCAATTGGACTCTATGGCATTGAAGAGCCTCCCCTCCCCAAACCCCACCCTCCTCAGGCTCCACCCCAAAAACTTCCTGCCAGTGCCGAAGAGGGACCTGGCAACCCTCTCTGGCCCCTTGAGAGCACTTATCCGGCCCGCAAGCCAGCCGAGGCAGCCACCCCTCCCCCACTCTCCATCTGGGCTGGTGAGGCATGTCCCGGCCTGGCCAAGTGACATTTATGTCATATCTGGCCCTCGTAACAATTGAGTTTGACATTTCTGCTATAGAGTCTACCCTGTGAAGGGAACTTATCTCTGTTGTGTGGAGGTCAACTCTAATAGCGGGAGATCTTCAGCCCCCATAGGGTTTCCAGGCCCCTCTTCACCACCAGAAGAGCCTGAGGAGGGCAGGGTTTGGGGAGGGGAGAGACTTCAATGCCATAGAGTCCCAATGCCAAAGCAGCCATTTTCTCCAGGGGAACTGATCTCTTATCAGCTGGAGATCAGTTGTAATAGCAGGGGATCTCCAGCTACTACCAGTAGGTTGGCAACCCTAAGCCCCCACCTGGAGGTTGGCAACCCTTCCTTCTGCCTCTGCTTGATCTGTGGAACCACCTACTTGCTGCATTTCAGTCTCTGTCTTTCCACTCACAAATTTGACCTTCGAGGCGATGATCAAGAAAGACACACTTTGGGGTAAAGCTGGACCCGGGCCTGATCCCAATGGTTATGCACGAAGGTGGCTAAGAGAGCACCACACAGATGTGCGGAAACCAGTTATACAAAAACATTTACTGGTTTAATGAGGTGTAACATTTTGAATGTGCTGGGAGGCGGGGAACCACAGAAATGGGACTTAAATAGCGAGAGGTCTTGAGATGTATCAGTTGCTTCCCCTCCTTGCGCGAATACAGACTGTGTTCTTTGTGCCGCCTTCTGTTTTGCCACCCTGGATGCCCACTTACGCTCTCATGCTCCCAGCTGGTCTCTGATCTTTCCCCTCCTAATGTTCTTCTTAACCGAAACTTTTGGATTTCTTTGAATAACGTGTGCAAAAGATGAGCTCTTTCACGTGGTTCCCGATAACCGGCTGCAGTTAACTGTAGAATGGAGATGTGCCGCCCTAAACATGCAGCGGACTGAATCTACGTGAGTCCCCAGCATGATTGATTGATCTTTATTACGGTCAATGACCAGCGCAGGTAAACATATAAAGCACCAATTTACACAAAAATACTGTCGCATCACATCAGAGTAAAACATGCTAGATCATTTGTTGACATAAATAAAATAACTTCGAGAGGAGGGGAACATATCATTAAAACTGTCGCCCCTCAATTTTCAGGGCTGTTGAACAGCGCAAACCCTCCTCCGTCGTAAGACAATTGCAGCAGCACAGAATCTAGCCACTGAGTATGTTGTATCGGAGTATGCATCTTGTAGCAGGGATGGAATATAGAGATGTCCCATGTAGCCAGATAATTTGTAAATTAATGGCAAGATGAACCTTTCTCGAATAGCTGTATAATATTGACAGTCAAGGAGAAGGTGTTCAAAAGTTTCTATGGCTCCAGAACCACAGGGACATTTTCTCTCCTCATATGGTGTCTTCCTGAAGCGGCCTTCCTGAATGGCTGAAGGGAGGGCTTGACATCTGGCCAAGGTAAAGGCTCTTCTGTGTTTTGGAATTTCCAGATTGGTTAGATACTCCATAGGAGTAGTAAGATACCTGCTGGATTCACTAATAATAAAGTTTGGTGTTTTGGCTAGGTCTATTTGTCGTTCTATATCAGTTATACGCTGTTTAATCATTGCCTTGGCCTGAGCGTAGCCCATGTCAGTTAATGCCTGCGGTGTGAAGCCTAATGTCGATGAACATGCGTGTCTCTGTCCGACTTCATGTTTCCATTAGGAAATACCAAGGAAATCTGGTTGCCATATTAATTGGCCCCAAGTATATGCAGACTTCAAGCATGCAGATGAATTGTTTGCCAAGAAAAACTAGAGAAATTGCACAGATTTTTGTTTAAACTAACACATACATGAAGTCACTGGTTAGCTAAAAAGAGGGGTGCCTTCTGCCCAAGCATGTTGATTATTCAGGGAGTGAGTGCTGGCTTTTGTTGGTTGGGGTGAGAAAAAGAGTCTCTTTACCATGCTCAGAGGTGCATATCAGGTTGTATCCATCTAGCTTTGTGGGCTCAATCTGAACTTTTCTGCTTAAGATCTCATGATTCCCAGCACAGCCTTTTTGGGTGTTTTTTTTTTTTAACAAGTTTTATTAATTTTACATATAAATGGTAATACAAAGAAAAGAAAAAGACAAAAAAAGGGGGGGAGGGAGAAGGGGTACCCCCACTTTGTCTAACATCCTAATTGAGTTACAGATATATTCCCTTTTTCTGGTCATAGTCAATCTAAATACATTTATGCATACATATTTGCTTGAGTTTAAGGTTAACCTCCATCAAACATTGATTTAATTAACATTTATTCCCCATTAAACCAGTTTTGTGTTGTTCAAGAACTTTTTTTTCCTGTCCTATAGTTACTTATGAGTTATTCTTACTCTTTTTTATTTCCTTGTTCTCCCTTATCCTCTCTGGTTTCTATGTAATTTTATACATCAAGGGTTTATCGTTTCATCGTTCACAACCTTTCAGGAATCTATAAAAGGGTTCCCAATGTTTTTGATGGTATTCATATGTTCTGTCTTTTAGAAGATCGGTGAGTCTCGCCATGTTGGCATATTCGCTCGATTTTTCCAGCCAGGTTGTAGTGTCCGGGTTACAATCAGATTTCCAAGTTGTCGCTATTACTATTCTTGCCGCTGTTACTAGATAATTAATCATGATGTGATGGTCTTTTTTGATATTCCTTGGCATCATGTTAAGTAGAAACATTTTAGGATCGAAATCAATATGCTGTTTAAGTATTTTTTTGATATTTTTATGTATTTCTTTCCAAAATATCTGTACTCCACAACATGTCCACCAGCAATGATAAAACGTGCCCGTATTACTGTGACATTTCCAGCACATTCCTGATGTTGATTTGTCTATATTTTGAATATCATCAGGGGTAAAACATTTTAAACCAGTTCTCTATGATGTTTTGACTAACGGTGAATTTCATCCCTTTCTTCCATACATTTTCCCAATTTTCCAGTGGAATACTTTCTTTAAAAATTTCCATCCACTTGATTACACAAGTTTTTATCTGTTCTGCTTCCGTGTCGTATTTTAGAAGTAGTTTGTATATTTTACCCAACAGGTGCTCTTCGGATGTTATTATTTTCTCAAATTCTGTTTCTTCTTTCCACTTCGCTGCTATCATGCAATCACTTTTAAGTCTTGATATCAGTTGGTAATGAGCTAACCAGCTAAGTTTAGGATTCAATATTGCTACCTCTTGCCATGTTTTTATCTTTCCGTTTTTGTGCAATAAATCTTGGTACCTGATATGTCCAAATTCTTTTCTTTCATTGTTATTTCCATAAGCATTGTAAGGAGCCGTTAATAAAGGAGTGGGGCTGAGTCTGTGTTTGTTCTTATTCCATGTCCGAATTAAGCTTTCACCAATAGGATGTGGAAGATATTGTTTCATTTCCTTTGTTACATTTTTGGGTGGTTGTCAACCAAAGCCAGTGCCTTTTCGGGGCTGGCTTCAGCCTGGTGGAATGCTCTGTCGAATGAGACCCAGGCCCTGTGGGATTTAGCACAATTCTGCAGGGGCTGTAAGACGGAGATGTTCCAAAAGGTCTATGGTTGAGGGCACCAAGGGTTATATCATGACTGGCCTCCCCTCACTCACCTGTACCATCCATATGATTTTGTTCCATCCTGGATAATGTACCCACCTCTAGGGTTGCCAACCTCCAGGTGGTGGCTGGAGATCTCTCGCTATTACAACTGATCTCTTGCTGATAAAGATCAGTTTCCCTGGAGAAAATGGCTGCATTGGCAATTGGACTCTATGGCATTGAAATCCCTCCCCAAACCCCACCTTCCTCAGTGTGGTGAGACCACACTTGGAATACTGTGTACAGTTCTGGTCACCACACCTAAAAAAGGATATTACATTGCTTGAGAAGGTGCAGAAAAGAGCAACCAAAATGATTAGGGGACTAGAGCATCGGTCCTATGGGGAGCGGTTAAGACGCTTAGGGCTGATTAGCTTGGAAAGAAGGCGGCTAAGGGGAGACATAATAGAGGTCTATAAAATGATGCATGGTTTGGAGAGAGTGGACAGGGAGAGGTTTTTCTCCCATGAAGCTGGAGGGCGAGAGATTCAAAACAGATAAAAGGAAGTATTTTTTCACACAATGCATAGTTAAATTGTGGAACTCCCTGCCCCAGGATGTGGTGATGGCTGCCAGCTTGGAGGGCTTTAAGAGGGGAGTGGACATATTCATGGAGGAAAGGGGTATTCGTGGCTATTAGTTGGAATGGATACTAGTCATGCTGCATACCTATTCTCTGCAGGATCAGAGGAGCATGCCTATTGTATTGGGTGCTGTGGAACACAGGCAGGATGGTGCTGCTGCAGTCGTCTTTTTCGTGGGCTTCCTAAAGGCACCTGGTTGGCCACTGTGTGAACAGACTTGTGGACTTGATGGGCCTTGGTCTGATCCAACAGGGCCTTTCTTATGTTCTTATTAGGTGCTGTGGAACACAGGCAGGATGCTGCTGCTGCAGTCGTCTTGTTTGGGGTCTTCCTAGAGGCACCTGGTTGGCCACTGTGTGAACAGACTGCTGGACTTGATAGGGCTTGGTCTGATCCAGCAGGGCCTTTCTTATGTTCTTATGCTCCACCCCAAAACCTTTTGCCGGTGGCAAAGAAGGACCTGACAACCCTACCCACCTCGCCTTCCTTACCTGACTGGATGGATATCTCTGTGCCTGGATGGTGCCTGCAGATTTAAGAAATTGTGTAATTTTTAGATTTTACTAAAGTTTTAACAGAGTGCTATGTATCATGCTAAGGTTTTAAATTGAATGTCCTTGGTTATTGTTATTGCGAAAGATGTGAGCCGCCCTGAGCCCGGCCTCGGTCGGGGAAGGGTGGGTGACAAATCATTTAAATAAATACAAAGGAGTCCTTTTCTCTCTTGGATCCAGCCCATTATTTCACGTGACCAAGTGTCCTGGTTTAAATGGAGTCAAACACACTGCTTTCCTTTTAACAGGATCAGTGCAAGATGATATCCTCACCCTTTAAAAGGAAAAAAAAGAGAGGCATCTACTCACATTAACTGGAGTTAATTTTAATTTCCAAGCAATTTTTGAATAATCAGAGATGGGAGGAAATGGGAAAGTGGAATTTCACGGCAATCTTAGATCATTAGCTTAACTATGGCACATTTAATTCCCCAGCAATAAGAAGCTCATTAAGTCAGATGGCTTGCGATATCAAGATAAAAATGGTATTTAAGACAGTGACCTCCTGATCAGGCAGGTAGCTGAACTCTGTGTTTAATACCTTATCTTGCCCAGCCCTGTTGGATTACCTTTGATTAGCCAGAGCATTGGTTTTCATGTGCTGGTGACTCTAGCAGCTGAAATAAGCTCCATTCTGCCAATTGGAGTCTGTTCTGTCTGTTCAGATCTGGGCGTTTGGCCCACACACCCCATCCCCCCAAAGTATGTGCGACATGAACCGGCTGTGCTTGTGTCTAAAATAGGCTGAGGTGCTGGGCGTGTGTCTAATTTTCACCCCAACATTTGTAAATGGGAACGCAGTCCTTCATCTCTCCGGCTTTATCCTGCTATAGTACTTGAAGAACACGACTCTCTAGCTGGGCTTACTTCTAGTGGCTGGGCAGCAAGAAAACTGTATGCAGTGATGGAGTGCAAGGAGATACGGTGAGGGACCATTCGACATCCTCCACTAACAGAACACCGTGTTGTAGAAATTAGATGATGGGCACTGTGGTTTAGTAACAGAGCCCCTGCTTGGTATACAAAAGACCCCAGGTTCAATTTCTGGCATCTACAGCTAATAGGGTCAGATAGGAAGTGTTGTGAAGGACCTCTACCTAAGACCCTGGAAAGCCACTGACAGAGTAGACGATAGTGACCTTCACAAACCAATGGTCTGACTCGGTAGAAGGCAGCTTCGTGTGTTCAGAATACTTGTATAAGTGTTCTGACCCCACTTTAGACAAATATGGTTGTCCTCATTGTGGATAGTTTGACTGTGAATTTTGAGGGATTTTTGTTGTTGTTGTTGTTGTCAAGGCACAGCTAACTTATGGCTATTCCATGGGGGTTTCAAAGCAAGAAAGTTCAGAGGGGGTTTGCCATTGCCTACCTCTACGTCATGACCCTGGTATTCCTTGGTGGTCTCCCTTCCAAACACTTGCCAGGTTCGACCCTGCTTAGCTTCCGAGTTCTGATGAGATCAGGCTTGCCTGGGCTATCTATTATATGCAGAGCAATTATATGCATTCTTTATAATGTACTTTACTTTTACTTAAATGATATTGCTTATACAGCCAGTTTGGCTCTGAACACTGTCACACTAAGACTAAATGAATATATATTCTTTTATATATTCTTCTACATAAACAATCAAGAATTAATAATTTTTAATCTTACTCAGCTGGGGGGGGGGAACTTGGCAACTGCCAATGTAATATTAAAATCCACCCTTGCAAAAAGAAACCTCAAATTATCCAGTTCACACCTAGGATCCTGGATAAAAGGGTTTATCCATCAATTCTTTAAAATGTAATAATTCTATGTTTGGATTATGGCTAGTTGGACAGACGGCCGTCCCAATCCTTTTTTTTTTTCATTCTGAAAACTCTGTTTTTTTACACGCCGACCAGAAGTCTGTTATATACATTTAATAAAATATGTTTCTTCCCACACTATGTGTAACCTTCAAGGCAACTTGCAACCATATAAATAATTGAGCTTAAATCAACAATGAACAGAGAAACTAAAAGCAGTCAGAAGAAAGAGAAAAGCTGTCAGCCAAACATAGGAGAAGCAAACATTTTCAATTGTCTCCTGAAAGGCAACAAAATACATTCCGAAAGGGAAGGGAATTCTAGAGTGGGACACCGTCATAGAAAAGAGCATGACCGTCTTCACTACGGACCAAAGCTAGTACACACACACACACACACACACACATGTGGGGCGCTATACTATACTATACATACACACATGTGGGGCACCACACGGACTGACCTGTAGAGCCTCAGTGCAGTTTCTAGCTGGCTTCTTTTGAGTCGGGTGATGAGGGTTTTAAAATCTTGTAGTCTTTTGATAGCATGTTCTGGTGTCTCCCATGACCTTAAGATTTGCTTGCCACCATTTTTTAAAAAGTTGCCGTTATCTGCTTCTTCCACCATTGTCCATACATTTCATTGTTAATTCGTCATTAATTTCAAGCCTGTGGCAGAACAGTCCCGCTGACCTGCGGGCTGAGCACCATTTTGGCCCTCTGAGGTGTCTTAAGGCACCAGCAATTGTCCTGAGTCTCTGCCCGGTGATGGGCTGCTCTCCCAACTCACCTGACTCTTGGAGGGTTATCTCCTGCTTCTCTTTCAGTACACTGCCGTCAGCTGGTCAGTTTCAGAATTACCCACCCAGAGGACCAGCACTCCCAGCTTCCCTTCTGCATTGCTGATTAAAGTCTCCACCTAGTGCCTACTAGCATTTAAAATAGTAAAGAATTTATTAAAAGGCGAAAAGTCTTCTTCACACATACGCTGCACAGCAATGGATTGAGCAAGGAATACAAAGAAAGGGTACAATCACACAGTCCTCTGCCCCTTTGTTTTATACATGCCCTGGCTAGTCTTATTCTAAGGCAGGCTCTTTACACTTAGAAGTTACAGCATTCTGGATGCCTCCTATTAGTTTGGAGTCTTTGCCCAGTCAACCAGCCCTTTGTTTGCTCCACATGGCAATTTCTGCCATCCAAGATGTAACTCAATGCGAGAGCTCGTTCTTCTTAGTTATCCCCAGTTGGAATCAGCCAAAATGGACCCTTCTGCCTCTGTGCCAAGGGATCTTATCTCTTCTCCCTGCCCACCCCCTCTAGATCAGACCTCTTCTTCCTGGGATTGTCAGGAAGACCGTTTCTTGCTTAATGCATTCCAAGTCTCTGTCGTCTTCTGGGTGTCAGATTCCAGCCAAGGTGCAAGCTGGCCACTTCATAGTCTGCTGCCATAATGGTTGTTTGCATTTGCAAAGTTTTGATGGCTCTGTATGCGCTAGAGCCATTGGGAGGAGGGGCAATACTTGGTAGCAAGTGTCTTCCCCCTTCCTGCCTGTCTTCTGTTCACAGAGGAAAAAAACATTTTAACAGCCAAGAGTGGGGGTTGTGCAGAGCCCAAGCCTTGAAATAAAATGCACTTCTGCACAAAGCCTTGATGTGGTGAAGGATATATAGAATCTCTCCCTCTCCTCCCCGTTCCAAATCCTATACTATTTGGCCAAGGAATTGTGTTTGAAATGGGTTCACAGAGCAGTTCTTTGCAAGTGGTGCGTTCTTTCTTAAGTTTATCCTCTCCTTCTCCTCTCTTCTTCCCTCTTGCCTACTTGAAGTGTTGTTCAGCATTGATTATTTTTCCTCGGGTGGACATTAAAATAGCCGACAAGTTAAAGCTAGATTTGTCAAGATCTATCTTAAATATCCGCTGCGGTGGTTTTAGTGATCTCAAACGGCTGGAAGCGCAACGGAGTGTAATTATACCTTGACTTTATGGATTTGCCTCCCTCCCAGTCCTGATGCCCCCATACCTACTTGGTGCAGAGGAGAAGCAAGTTTTTTTTAAAATGTTAAGCAGAAAGCAGTCACAAATATGATGCTACCCCCCAAAAAAAAACAGGAAGTGGCTACTACAGGTGGCACGTTTTGGGTATTCTTGAAGACAGGCCTAACCTATAGACCAGATCCTGTTGGGAAGTTCTTTTGCAGAAGCTTCATAAGAACATAAGAAAGACCGTGCTGGATCAGACCAAGGTCCATCCAGTCCAGCAGTCTGTTCACACAGTGGCCAACCAAGTCCCTCTAGAAAGCCCAGAAACAAGATGACTGCAGCAGCACCATCCTGCCTGTTTTCCACAGCACCTAATAAAATGGGCATGCTCCTCTGATTCTGGATATAATAGGTATGCATCATGACTAGTATCCATTCTAACTAGTAGCCATGGATACCCCTCTCCTCCATGAACATGTCCACTCCATGAACGTGTCCATGAACATGTCCACACTTCATTGAGATGAACTAAAATGCTGTAGTGTGCCAAGGTAGAACATATCTTAAGACCGGTCTTGTGGGTCTTTGCCTTTTGTTTCTCTTCTGTCCCACTCAGCAGCTGATTGGCACTGTGTGTCACAGTTTTTCTCCCCCTGTTTATTAAATGTGAGATATGGACTCAGGAGCTATCAATAAACAGGAGTTTTGTGGTATCTTAAAGATTAACATGACCTTTCATAGACTAAAACCCACTTCTTCAAATGCAATGAGTGGATCCTCATTATGCAATCGTTTATATAGGGTTATGGAAAGAAACAAACTCCAGGGTCATAAGGTCATAAAATGCAAGATGTATAGGGTGAAATGTAATTATGTAACATTAAAAATCTAATCAAGAAAAACACAGAGGTCATTTGCTAATTCTTCAAGCTAATTAGTACCTATTATAAGTGAAGGAGTGCCAGATTTTGCTTAGATGGGAAACACTAGTAATGAGTGAGTGTGTGTTCAAGTTAGGAAGGGAGTTAGTGAAACCGCTTATTGTGCTAAAGCCTTATAGCAGTGGTTCTCAACCTGGGGGTCGGGACCCCCAAGGAGGTCGCAAAGTGTTTTCCGGGGGGTCGCTGCCACTGTCCTGGGACAGCCCCCACCCCAGGCTGTCCAGGACTAACCCAGACACTCTGTAACCCTGATCCGTCTGCGAGGGCAGGGAAGACCCCAAGCAGAGAGGTGAAGAACTGGCCGATCGACAGCCAGAAGGAGCTGGGCTGCAGAGACGCGGCGGCGTGCTGCCGCACACCAGCTGTAGCCCCACTGCCCAGCTGAGAGGCGGGCGGGCCAGCCCTGGGCGCAGTCGCACCTGCGCCGGGTGGATAATGCGGCAGGATGTGTGGGAAGCCGAGGAAGCTCCCCTGGCTCGGCCAGTTCAGGTCTCGGAGGAGAAGAGGGCGGTCCCCCTTGAGGCCGCTACAGCCACGTTGTTTTTACTTTTAGCCGCACTTGGGTGGGGCGGGAGCTTCAGCCTGGAATCCAAGTGCGCATGTCTGTAGTGTGGCTTCGCTTTTCTGCCCTGAGTCATCAGTTCTGCTCTGCCTTGAGTCATCAGTTCCGCTCTGGCAAGGCCAAGGGGGAGAGAGTCGAGGTGCATGCACAGTTCGGGATTTCCCCCTCGAGCGCGCAGGTTCGGTGAGGCGCAGAAGGAGTGGTGACTGGTGGAGGGGAGAAAAAGGCATGAAAAGTCCAAGCGGGATAAGCGGCCCTCGGCTCTTTCCTGGCCCTTCGCTCTCGTGAGGTGATTAAACAGAGCTCCGCTTTGAGGGATAACTGCAGTTCTGTGCACAAGCAGTGTCCCAGTCACAAGAGAGGGGGTTTCCTCGCGAGAGCCCCGGCCTGCTTGGAAGAGTTTTTGGGGAGAGAGGGGAGGACAAGGAACGCAGTGCATGCTCAGAGGCACTCTTTCCTCCGTGCCAGGAAAGGTTGTCGCGCCACACAGTCACAGCCGCTGCGCAACAGGTGGTAGTACCATTTGCTTGTTTGTTTTAAACTTTAAAGTAATTATATATATGGATACCCTGGACTGCCAAAAAAACAAATGTGTTTATCCTATCAAAAATGTCATTTATGCAAATGTATGCAAATGTATGCAAATGTGACAAGGGTTGCAGGTTACTTGGCAATTGTAAAAGGGGGTCGTGACTCGAAAAAGGTTGAGAACCACTGCCTTATAGAATCATAGAGTTGGAAGGGACCTCCAGGGTCATCTAGTCCAACCCCATAATGCAGGAAATTCACAACTACCTCCAACCCCCATTTGCATTCTTATGTATTGTTTAACGTAAATCATTTTGAAGCAATGTGAGAAAAATGGGGCAATTCTCCCTCCCCCAATAAATAAAATAACAGCTGTCCAATGAAAGCCAGAGTAATTGTATCAGACAGTCTTATTATCTTTTTATTATTATTTTTTAAACTGCAATCCTGCTGACAGGATGTTGGCATCTGTAGCCCCAACTGAATAACTGGATGTAAATTCAGGTCTCTAGTGCTAAAGAGCAAGTGGTAATTGCTATTTCATCTCCATTTCAGTGATGTATTTGGAGAGAAGCAACATCACTGTGCTAAATTCAGGCAGCAGAAAGAGGATGTTACCAACTCCTTGAGATGCTTCCTGCAATCCTCTCTTTAGATAGTCCAGCATATGCATACCCTTGGTCCAAGGCTCTCAAAGCGTCCCTTTCTGACATCACATTTGGTCGTGTGGATGAGCCTCCTCATGAAGACCTTGTGTTAAAGAACTGTGAATTTCACGTCTCATAGTGTGTCTCTCTGTGTTAAGTGCCATCAAGTCGCTTCCGACTCATGGTGACCCTATGAATCAATGTCCTCCAAAACGTCCTATCGTTAACAGCCTTACTCAGGTCTTGCAGATTGGAGGCCGTGGCTTCCTTTTATAGAGTCAGTCCATCTCTTGTTGGGTCTTCCTCTTTTCCTGCTGCCTTCCACTTTTCCAACTTGATTGTCTTTTCCAGCGACTCTAGTTGTCTCATGATGTGACCAAAATACGATAGCCTCAGTTTAGTCATTTTAGCTTCTAGGGTCAGTTCAGGCTTGATTTGATCTATAACCCACTGATTTGTTTTTTTGGCAGTCCACGGAATCCGTAACACTCTCCTCCAACACCACATTTCAAAGGAATCTGCTTTCTTCCTATAAGCTTCCTATCATAGTGTCTAGGGCGTCGGAAATGTTCTCCCAAGGGTTTCTGAATATTGCACTTCTTAAATGTCAGACTTCTCTCCATTTATTCTTTTAGCTTGGGATTGAAATATTCAATGTAGAGAGCAGAAGGGAATTTTTGACACATGATGGCAAGATGACACATGAGCCCAAGATGCTTTAGATCCTGTAATAGTTTTGCCTGAGTATATATGGGAACAGCGTTAGCATCTTGGTCGGTTGAGCCATCCAGTCCTTGCGATTGTGTCACTGTTAGGGGGCCAATTGTTGGAAAGAAGCTGTTCCAGGCATGGGGGGGCTGACTGTTGGCAAAAGAAAGGCTTGCTACCCAAGGCCTGTGCGAGAGTATCATTATCCAGGATGGGCTGTAGATCACATGAACACATGAAGCTGCCTTATACTGAATCAGACCCTCGGTCCATCAAAGTCAGTATTGTCTACTCAGACTGGCAACTGCTCTCCAGGGTCTCAGACTGAGGTCTTTCACATCACCTACTTGCCTAGTCCCTTTCACTGGAGATGCCGGGGATTGAACCTGGAACATAAGAACATAAGAGCATAAGAAAAGCCCTGCTGGATTAGACCAAGGCTCATCAAGTCCAGCAGTCTGTTCACGCAGTGGCCAACCAGGTGCCTCTAGGAAGCCCCCAAACAAGGGACCTTCTGCATGCCAAGCAGATGCTCTACCACTGAGCCACAGCCCCTAGATCCGTGTTGGCAAACCTATGGCACGCGTGCTGCAGCCGGCACATCGAACCCTCTCTGTGGGCACGCACGGACCCGTAGCGTCTGCCTAGGGCTGTGCCGTATTGCCATGGTGAGGGCACTGAGGGCGGTGCTCCTTCTCCCCAAGCCTAGCTCCCCAAGCCTGCGCTGGCGCCCTCCCGTCTTCAGTTTGGACGGGGGAGGCTGTGGCTGAGCACCTTGCCATGCTCCCCTCTCAGCTGAGCTGCAGTTTGTTGGGGCCCCCGCCCATCTTCAGTTTGTCTGGGGCCCCACCCTTCTAAAAAAGCATTTAGAAAATTCTACAACATTTGCAGACAATCCTACAAGCCATTAGGAAATCTACAAGGAATTTTCTAGCATTGTAGCAGCTGCAAAGGTGAATTTTAGTAACAGATTTTTACAGTTCTGTAAGATGGAGACAACCCTGTGTTTTCTTTCTTCTCCAGATAAAGCCAGATTTGAAGAACTTGATCTTTCCTGCCTACACTGGTTAGATTTAGAAAATCTGGAAATGGAGCTAATAGAATTTCAAGAAAGCTCTATCTGGAAAAATAAATTCTATGACCTGCGTGAAACACTTGAGAAGATAGAAGGGATGCCAAAGGACAGCACAGTTTGTTCTGAAAATGAAATCCTTAAAGTGTGGAATTCTCTGCCAAATACTTTTAAGTCAATGAAAGCACTTGGGATTGCTTTCCTTACTTTGTTTGGATCATCTTATGCTTGTGAGCAGCTGTTTTCAGCTTTGAATTATATCAAATCTGACACCAGAAACAGGCTAACAGATGACCTGAGTGCTGCATGCGTTGCTCTCAAACTTACAAAGTATGAGCCAAGGGTAGACAAATTATCAGAATGCACACAACAGCAAAAATCACATTAATTGTTCAAAAAATTTGACGATATCCTCAAAGATGTCACAAAAATGGTGAATGACATCATGGCTCGTGCGCTGAATTGTCGACAGTTTCAAGCACTTCTTGAGGAGGTTCAGGCACAGTATAATTGTTTACTTATGTACAATAATGTCCGGTGGCTGAGCAGAGGACGAGTCCTGGAGAGATGCATGACAAATGCAAACTTTTACCTTTCAATAAAAAGTTGTTTGTATCATTGAAAGCTCTGTTATTGTGTTTTTCTTTTAATGCAAAATATGTGAATGTATGAGTTGTTTTTTCTAAACTAAAACCTCAGTATTCAGGTTAAATTGCCATATTGGTACTTGGCGATAAATGAGTGGGTGTTGGGTTGCAGTTTGGGCACTCGGTCTCTAAAAGGTTCGCCATCACTGCCCTAGCTCATTGAACTGGTTTGAACTTAGAGCTATAGGTGGCAACAAATGGCCTTCCATTGTTATCTCTCTTGGGCCTTGTAGTTTGCTCTTTATGGATACCCGTCTGGCTTTGTTGAGCCGTGTCTTCACTTCTCAGGATTATAATACCCATCCAATGAATATCTGTTTTGAATCCTTGTCCAGGGAACTGGAACAAATGCAGTTGTAGTGCTTGGCTTGAGACAGTGAATTGTGTGGTATGCTCAGGGTGGTTGCTGGAAGCATATGTAGATTTGTGTAGTAGTAGGTGGGTTTTCAGTACAAGGTGGTGCTCATATAGCTATCACATAGTTGTACTGCAGTGCCCAGAAAATGGACCTCTTGGTTGGACTGATCCAGCCTGAGCTGCATGATGGTGTGAAAGCTGCTGGAGGCCTGATGGAGTGTCTTGGGTGTTTCCTTAGCATGCACCCAGCTGTTGAAAATGTCCACGAGAAACTGAGAGTTCAGGAAATGGGTTGGAGGGTAGGAGACGTGGTGCTGCTCTTAAGTCAGCCATGAATTTATTTGCCATTTTGGGTACTCACGGTTGTGCCATTAACTGGAAGGTACAAACTGTTTCCATATTTGAAGTACTTACGGGTAAGTTCCGGAGGGAAGGCAGCATGGTACAGCCCGATCTCGTCAGATCTCGGAAGCTAAGCAGGGTCAGCCCTGATTAGTATTTGGATGGCAGACCACCAAGGAATACCAGGGTTGCTATGCAGAGGAAGGCACTGGCAAACCACCTCTGTTAGTCTCTTG
This sequence comes from Euleptes europaea, assembly GCF_029931775.1. Classification (NCBI taxonomy): domain Eukaryota; kingdom Metazoa; phylum Chordata; class Lepidosauria; order Squamata; family Sphaerodactylidae; genus Euleptes; species Euleptes europaea. The sequence goes on from NC_079329.1 coordinate 25,657,287, forward strand.
CCATGAAAACCCCATAAGGGGTCGCCATAAGTCTGCTGCGACTTGACGGCACTTTACACACACACATGGGTAAGTTCAAAGCAGCATTGCTTGGACTGTGCAATGGTATTATCAGGAATAGTGTTCCTGATGGCTTGTAGTCTATCTTTGAATGTTAAGGCTGTATCCCACAGAGTGGCCAAGACAGTATTCTCTGGGAGACTTGTCAGTAGACTGTAGTTTTCCTAGGAAGTCATGAGTATTTTGCAGAGTTCTGGGGATGTTAATAGTAAGGCCTTAAGATAGCTCATAAAGGAGAAGAAGAGGAGGAAGAAGAAGAGGAGTAGTAGTTGGTTTTTATATGCCAGCTTTCTTTACCACTTAAGGAAGAATCAAAGCGCCTTACAATCACCTTCCCTTCCCCACAACAGACACCCTGTGAGGTAGGTGGAGCTGAGAGAGTTCTAAGAGATCTGTGACTAGCCCAAGGTCACCCAGCTGGATTCATGTGTAGGAGTGGGGAAACCAACCCAGTTCATCAGATTAGCATCCGCCACTCATGTGGAGGAGTGGGGAATCAAACCTGGTTCTTCAGATTAGAGTCCAGCACTCCAAACCACCGCCCTTAACCACCATGCTGGCTAGTGAAACACCCTTAAAATAATTTTGCTAGTGCTTGGAATGATAGGGCATCCTGAGTTCCCAGACTTGTATACTTCAGCTAGAAGGTTCCTGGTTGAAGTTCCTGAGGGATATCCATATAGATTGGTTCCTGTGTACATATGTGGGAAATGCCTTCATGATTTAATTCTTTCTGGTATTCCTATGTGGGGTCTTGAAAGAGTGTCTTGTTAAATACGGTATTGGAAAGTTGTCATCTTTGTCATTCTTAGCACAAATGTGATGAAGCATTATGAGGGATCCATGGAGAGTTGTTCTTCATGTAGCATTGGGAAGATGGCAGCTTATTGTTGGCGCGCTATTGCGTTGGAACGTTGAAAAGATGGACGCTGTTCAGCAACAACTTGTTCACTTTTATTTAAAGAGGATGCTGACTGACCCTGCACTGGCTGACATAAATGGGGAAATAGGCCTCCGGGGTAAAATGGTGTGGACTAGGGCTGGCTTGTCTGTCTTGACCCTTTCCTATTTGCTGTACAAGATGGGTGAGGAGCTATCGGGAGCTCTTTCTGCATAATGTATTATAGTTTATGGGGTAAGTGTACTGTAGTGGATTCTTCATTATAAGCCCTTGAGCACAATGTCCTGGTGTTTGCATTCAGATAGAAAGATGGTATATCTGCAAGTATAAGGAGCCCCGTTGCGCAGAGTGGTAAGCTGCAGTGCTGCAGTCCAAGCTCTGCTCACGACCTGAGTTTGATCCTGATGGAAGTTGGTTTCAGGTAGCCGGCTCAAGGTCGACTCAGCCTTCCATCCTTCCAAGGTCGGTAAATGAGTACCCAGCTTGCTGGGGGTAAAGGGAAGAAGACTGGGGAAAGCAATGGCAAACCACCCCGTAAAACAAAGTCTGCCTAGAAAACGTCAGGTTGTGACATCACCCCATGGGTCAGGAATGACCCAGTGCTTGCACAGGGGACCTTTACTTTTTATATCTGCAAGTTGCGGCTTCTGTTCTTATCTATAGTGTATCTCCTGTAACAATTGGAGCTATTTAGCTGGTCAATTTTATTGTTACTTACAAAGAACCAGGATCTTAAAATGAGCTCTGTTTTGATCTCAGGTTTTACAAGGTTTGTTTTTATAAGTTTGCAAAACAGTTGGTGTGTGTTGCAAAACTGCTTTGTTTTGATCCAATAAAGCTTAGTCTTTAGGAACTTTCTTAGCATCTCATAGGCCATTTTTGCATGGTAATTAGCAGCGTGTTCCAGGCTGAATTGCCCCGCATATTTTTTTTTTTAATTTTGCATGCTGAACTGTCATTCCGGAAGTGTCTGCGAAGGCGGCGCATACCTGCTTCGCATTAGTAAAGAGCCTCTTTAATGTGATCTTTGGTGTTTGCTCTGCTCCCGCCACAAAGAATCCTCTCAAGGAACTATGCAAAACAAAGAGGCGCGTTAGGAGCAGGCGAGTGGGGTGTGTGTGGAACAAAGGAGCAGGTGAGTGGGAGTGGTGGAATTTCTCCTTTTGCGTCGAGACCGTGAATAGGCATTTTGAAAAAGAGCTTTCCGTGAGCATCCAAATTGACCATGCAAAAATGGCCATAGAATCATCGAGTTGGAAGGTACCACCAGGGTCATCTAGTCCAACCCCCTGCACAATGCAGGAAATTCATAACTACCTCCCCCCCACACACACCCCGTGACCCCTACTCCATGCCCAGAAGATGGCCAAGGAGTCCTCCCTCTCATGATCTGCTTAAGGTCATAGAATCAGCATTGCTGACAGATGGCCCTCTAGCCTCTGCTATAAAAACCTCCAGGGAAGGAGAGCTCACCACCTCCTGAGGAAGCCTGTTCCACTGAGGAACCTCTCTAACTGTTAGAAAATTCTGCCTAATGTCTAGATGGAAACTCTTTTGATTTAATTTCAACCCATTGGTTCTGGTCTGACCTTCTGGGGCAATAGAAAACAACTCGGCGCCATCCTCTCTATGAGGATGCAATTTTACTTATGGAGTGACAGGAAAAATGAGGCAACTTTCTTTATGCCATGCATTTTTTTAAAATTTCTAAGTGATGTGAAAAAAAACTATCCAGTCACCAAACAGGCTCAGGGGAGCCCTGCAGAGAAATTTGCTATGGCTGTAATGTGCACACTGAATCTCAGATTTGCTTTGGAAAAACCCTCCGCTGTACTGTATTAAAAATGACAGAGGTTAGGGACAGAAACACCAATCCTTTTGGTCAAACTGGAATTGAAAATGACAGAAAATCATTTTTAGCACACAGAGCAGTATATGTTGCAAAGAAGACATTTTCAGGAGAGATTAGGTGCCCTTCTCAAGGAGAGGGGACAGTCATTCACTAAACAAGAACCATTTGTGACTCAGAATTGCTAATTGTGTGGGGAAAGAAAAGACTCTTCTGTGTGGAAAAAGAAGAGGCAGCCTGAACAAGTGGGAAAAGGAGAATAAAGGAACGTTGCTAGTCAGCAATAAAAAATTATTACAGACTGTAAAGAGGGGTTGTAGCAAAAGCAGTGTGTGACGGGATCTCTGCAGTTATAATAGACCCCACCAGGGCTGGCAGCAAGGTCATCTCTAATGGACAGAAAACTCATGCATAACTCCAAGGAACAACCGAGACAGACTGGGGGCAAACATGAGTGAAAGAACCCATGCATAAACAACCAAAGACAAATGTTTAAAACCCACATTTTCCCCCTTGGTCTTTTTAATCATGGGGAAATCATGAGAAGCATCGCTCATAATTGTCAAATACACCTCGTCCTTTTCTCAGGGCTATATTTTGCCCTCTTTCCTCCAGCAGCATTTGGTGGTTTCTTATCAGATGGGAAGATACTAACTATCTTGTACTTCTCTGCTGTTTCTAGGTGGTTAGAAAAAATATTCTCTATGGATAGCTGTAGCAGGTATCGGAACATAGACTTGCAGAGTCTCAAATCTTCATGGGGGCTTATTAGGCTTGCCAGGCCCCATAGCTCCACTGGCAAGAGCTTTCCAGGGATGTGGCTGTAGTGCGTGATGTGCGGGTGCACCTGGTGCAACACGCACGCTAACCCCACGCAACACACCTACGTCACTTCCGGTTTTACCTGGAAGCGACACGGACTCTAGCGATCTCGGCCAAAATTCTATGGTTTCTATAGAGTTTTATCTGAGATTGCCAGAGCATCTGCACGCGTGTGCATGCAGTGCCCGCTGGCCATCATCTGGCCGGTGGGCAGCCCGGTGGATCGGCAGGATTTTACCCGCCGCCACTGGGCACTTGGCAACCCTAGGGATTATTGTTGAGTTTTGAGAATTTGGATGGGAAAAATGTGCATCTAGAGAGTGGCAAATCCAAGGCAAAACCTCCCATGCATAAATGGCCTAAGACATTTTCTTTCTAATTCTTAACACTAAAAAATACTGAGTTTTTTTGTTTTTTGTTTTTCAGGTATCATTGGGAACTCCTGCCTCGAGGTGAGTATAACATTATACTTCAATCCAAGAAAGGGAATAAATATCAAGGATGTAGCATGTCATATGCAGAGTATATTCAGTAGTAGCACACATGAGAGATGAACCAAAACTTAACATGGCTTGGAAAAAAATTCAGACTTCTGCTTTGCTGTTGAAATTTGACTTTGAGAGATGCTTCTTGTATTAAGAATCAGCTTGTCAGATTTGTTCCCCTTCTCAGTTAAGGGTGCTGTCAGATTTTATGGTTTTAGGGATATTGAAAAATAATTGAGGAAAGAAGTTCAAGTTAAAGGAATTTGCTTGAGGAATGTTTAAATCAACTTCTTTTCCATTCATTATTATGATGAGGACAGAGCGTCGCTTGGGTAATGCAGAGCTGCCCAGTTTTCCAGAGGAGACATAGACTTGATTCCTTCGCTTCTCACACACATGAGACCTAGAACTTTCCTTAAAAAAAAAAAAAATCTAATATCCATGGTACCATTAGCGTGCATGGCTATATTCAGACGACCATGTTGCGTTCTGTTCCATAACATCCTTTAAATTGCTTTAAAAGCCCAGGATCGCTACAGCAACAATCTTGCTATATGGATGTGGGAAAACCGATTCAGGGCACCTTCTTAATTTGTTTCATAAAAATTTGCAAATGATACTACCACATTGTCAATCACTGTCTGTAAGTGCTAGAAATTTTTTTTTTAAGGACCCATGGGATTCTTACAAGTTTCTTACTGATCAGTTTGCTTTCTATGGTCGTTTCTGCATGGGTACTTTCACTCATGTTTGCCCCTGGTCTGTCTCGGTTTTTCCTTGGAGTTATGCTGCCAGCCCTCACCAAATCCTGGGACTTACCATTCCTCTGTTAACCCAACTCTTCCCTCTCCCTGAGCTCAGTCCAGGTGAAATCCCCGTGCATAAGGCAAAGTGTGGGACACATAAGGTTGGTTTCTCTCACAGTCAATTATAAAGCAGCGTCTAAAAAGGGGGGGGGTTCAAATGCTTCCTGCTTCCTTGGAGCTCTTTCTGAGCAGAAGAAAGGTTTTTTTAAAATGAAGGCTTGGATTTCTCCCTGCCTTTTCAGATTGCTGTTTTTTGTTCTTAAAATGCCTTTTTATGCAGCAATTGGGTTTTTTGGGGGTGGGGCAATTTTCTCTCACAATAAGCTCTTCTACAAAGTAAGCCAATTACAAAGCAGCATTTAAAGGGCGGGGACTTAATTTGAGCTTGGAGACTGCTGGTGCATAGATTCCCAACAGGAAAGTTAAGAAATGTGGATCCAGTGAGTAGCCAACCTCGGGTAAAACTCCCATGCGTAAATGACCCAAGTGTCCATGTGCATGATTTGTGCATTGTCTGCCTTTACTTAAACACTGTATGCATTTGGGAATGCTGAAAGGATGGAGACTGAAGTGGGCCGTGCCTGCATGTGTCTGTAGGTGGGGGAAGGGGGTTGTGAGTGTGCCCAGCCTGAAACCTGTGAGAGGAAAGGAAAATTGGGGTAATCTCAAGATGAGGGTGGTAGCCAGGATAGACATCTTTATTACACAGCACGAGATCCATATGGTGAAGGCCGCAGCCTGTATAGAGGCTTCTGGTGCTAATAGGGGCCAGTAATCCTACCCAAGAAAGGGGTATCTCCCCACACCTTTATCTTGAGTGTGTCGTTGCTAGACAGATTGCTCCCAGCCTAACATAAATAACTGACAACAAAATGAATGGGAATTTGACTGCTTCAAAGAATAGTAGCCGAAAGATCCGCGGTCTTGTTATCCTAGGTGGAGGTTGCAAGAGACTGCCTTTGTGGGGCTGTGTGCATGCAGGCTTACAGGTGGAATATGGAGTAAAACACGAGGGGTTGGATCCAACCAGCTTTTCTGCTGGTGAAAAAGAAATGAGGCATCCTCTAGAACCACCCAAAAAGACTGTTCTGAGAACCATGGGTAGGGTTGCCAACCTCCAGGTGGTGGCTGGAGATCTCCCGCTATTTCAGCTGATCTCCAGGCGACATAGACCTGTTCGTCTGCGGAAAATGGCCGCTTTGGCAATTGGACTCTATGGCATTTAAGACCCTCCCCTCTCCAAAACCTGCCCTCCTCAGGCTCCACCCCCAAAATCTCTAGGTATTTCCCAGCCCGGAGCTGGCAACCCTAATCATGGGACCAGCAAGTACAAAGGCCACGAGAGGCAGGGGCTATAGTATAGAGGGGAATTAGGTGAGACTGAGTTTGAAAAGTTGGTTGGATCCAACTCAAGGGTTTCACATGCCGGTGGATACAACGACGTATCCATCATTGGCTGATCCTGCATTGAGCAGGGAGTTGGTCTAGATAGTCTGCATGGCCCCTTCCAACTCTATGATTCTAAGGGCGAAAACGCATGGTCACTTTATTCCCTGTTTCAGCCAGGATTCAGCCAGGATCGAACGCACATTCGGCGAAATGCATGATCCTGGCTAAAACAGGGAATAAAGGAGGGCATGCAATCGGACCCTGGATAGCGAGGTGACTTTCGTTTCATCTCTCCTTCCCGTGGGAAGGAAGAGGCAACAGCCAAAAGGCTCGAGAGAGCTCCACTTCAAAGTGACTTCCTGATTGTAATCCTGCTCTGATCTTAAGGTGTGAATTCTCTCTCTTGGTATTGGGGAACCTCTGATGTTTTGCATTTCAAAGATGTTACTTGTAAACATGCTAGCTTGCGTACTCTATAAGAATACCCTCCAAATGATTTGGCGCCATTGTAACGTTGTGTTTCATAGGTTACTGTACCCTTCCTTTCAAATAAATTCTACTTTAAACTCTCTGCTAACGTCTGGAGTAAAGTTGATGATTCCTGAGAGGCAACGGAGTCCTAGAACCTGACAGTACGTTACAATCCCAACCTTTTTTGTTTTCGGGTTAGAAGTAGTACTAGGATGTCGGTACCACCCTCGGTCCCGCTCAACGCGGGAGAGGAGCTTCGGCAGACTCCCGCTGATATTGAGGTTGGTCAAGGAGCAGCGACCCCGGAGCCGCGCCCACCCGGGCCTACCGATGTCCCTGGGAGGCCGACGTGGACCCCCCGATTCTCGGAGACCGGGCAGCGGCAGAGAGCAGCGTCAGAACCAGGAGGCGACTTCTACCGGGGACCGCTGGCCGCTTGGTATGGAGAAGGGGAAGGGTGGAAGGACCCCACGCTCGCTCACACCCCGACCCTCACTGCAGAAGCGGCCACTCTGATACGCGGACAGAATCAGATGCTCGTTCTGCAGAATCGGGACCTGCAGACTCAGCTAGATACCTTGCAGCGAGACCTGGCAGCCGTTCTAGGGGCAGTGAGGGGGCTTGGACAGCCCGTGCAACAACCCCAAACGGGTTCACGGCCAACTACAGGGCCGCTCGTTGTTGGGGAGGCTCCCACGCCCAGACGCCCTACGGCCAGAGACCTGAAGGTATCTTTCGACGGGTCCAGCTCACAGTTGTCTCACTTCTTACTCCAAATCTCCGGCTTTATGAAGGACCAGGGGGAGACCTTTGCCTCGGAAGAAGCTCGGGTCAGATATGTGATCAGCCTGCTGGAGAAGGAGGCAGTGGAGTGGGCAGTGACGGCGGCAGAAACTATGCCCCGAGTTTTGGCATCCCTGGATGAGTTCTTGTGCGCTCTGCGACGCCGGTTCGAAGACCCCCACCGGGGGGAAAAGGCAAAGATTGCCATGCGTCGTTTGAAGCAGGGAACCCGCTCAGTAAGTGAGTATGCACAGGACTTTTTATCTTTGTCGTGCAAGATAAGGGAGTGGAGTGAGGCCACAAAGGTCCAGCACTTCCGCGAAGGGTTGCGGTGGGAAGTGCTGGATGGCTGTTTGACTTTGGGAGATCCAGAGTCAGTGGAAGAGTGGGTAAATTTGGCAGCTCTAGTGGAGAACCGCAAGCTTACCCTCCAGTTCTCCAAGGATCGTCCTTCGAAGACGATCCCTATCCCGCCCACGAGAGGGGACAGCGCAGCAGGTCCCCGGCGAGAGGGAAGACATCGAGGAGTCTACAGTCTCGACAGGGCACGTCGGTTCAGGGAGGGAGCTTGCCTTCAGTGTGGGAAGATGGGTCATTTTGCAGCAAGATGTACCAACACGCCGTCAGAAGGGACGAGCAACAGGGCGACACAAGAGCGGGAGGCGACACCACCTCGGAACCTGGAGCACAGGAGAGCGGAGGGGACGAACGGTCGCCGGGGGGCGGCGGCCCTGCAAGCGGAAACCTCATCGGATCTCCACAACCGTGGTACCCGAGATAGCTTCCGAAGCCCCTCACCGGCAAAAAACGAGGACGGCCTTCTGTGAGGGAACCGGCACAGAGGGCACCCTTGGAAGAAACCAAACCGGCTCCATGTAGGGTGAGTGACCAGGGAGAGACATTGCTGATACCTGTTGTATTACGAAATCCCCAAGGGGGGGAACCGGTGGCCGTTGTGGCTATCGTGGACTCCGGGTGCTCCCGGACCCTAATTGATCAGGCGGTGGTAGAACGTCTGAAAATTGGGACTCGAGAACTGGATCAGCCCTTACATTTCCATCAAATGGATGGGAGTGACCTGCGGGGGGGGCCGGTTCATTTGCACACTCGCAAGATGTGGCTGGGGGTGGGAAACCACTGGGAACAGATCCACTTCACGGTAGTGCCTAAGATTTCCTACCCGGTGGTCCTCGGCGTTAATTGGTTGGCGGGACATAACCCGAGCATTGACTGGAAACAAAGGCGGGTGGTGTTTGGAGCTCCTCAGTGCGAAAAACACAGCCGGGATGATTTACCCGGAGGCGAAGGGGGAAGCGCCGCTGCCTTGGAGGAACCCACGTTGCCCCCAGAATATAGTGATTTCGCAGATGTATTTGAGGGGACGGACTGTGACTTATTGCCTCCTCATCGCACTACGGATTGTGCCATCGAACTGATTAAGGACGTTAAACCGTCCAAGGCCCGAGTTTATGCCATGAGTCCTCAAGAGAAAGCAGTGCTGCGAGAATTTCTGGACAAGAACTTGGAGCGGGGCTTCATACGACCGTCCAAAGCTGCATTTTCTTCTCCCTGCTTCTTTGTGAAGAAGAAAGGTACATCTGATCTCAGACTGTGTGTAGACTATAGGGGGCTTAACGCGATTACTGAAACTAATGCCTACCCCCTTCCCTTAATCCCAGACCTCCTGAGTGTGTTACAGGAGGGTTGTATTTTCTCGAAAATTGACCTGGCGGAAGCCTACTACCGGGTCCGGATCAAGGAGGGGGATGAAGCTAAGACAGCCTTTTCTTGTTGTTATGGGTTGTTTGAATTTTTAGTCATGCCATTCGGTCTGTCTGGGGGGCCCTCGTGCTTCATGCAATTAATTAATGAGATTCTACACGATCTCCTATTTAAAGGTGAGGTAGTCTTTTTAGACGATTTGCTCATTTACTCCAAGGATCCCGCAGAGCACAGGGAATTGGTGCGGGAGGTGTTGCGTCGTCTAAGGGACAATCATTTGTATGCTAAGTTATCAAAATGTGCATTCAACCAGGACCAATTGTCGTTTTTGGGTTATGTGATCTCGCCACAAGGGTTAAGCATGGATCCGGAGAAGGTGCGGGCAGTGTTAGAATGGGAACCTCCCAGAACTCGCAAACAGGTTCAGCAGTTTTTGGGGTTTGCGAACTTTTATAGAAATTTTATTCAGGATTTCGCTCAAATAGCTTTGCCTATTACTGATTTGCTTAAAACCAAAGGGAAGGGGCAAGGGGCCACCTTTGCACAATACCAGGTACCTTGGACCGCCAGGTGTCAGGCGGCTTTTGAAACTCTTAAGGAGCTCTTTACCTCTGAACCCATTCTGGCGCACCCAGATTGCTCCAGGCCATTCACTTTACAGGTAGATGCCTCGGACAAGGCGATGGGAGGCGCACTCCTTCAGAGGGATGATCAAGGGAGGCTTAGACCCTGCGCATATTTTTCTAAGAAGTTCTCTGGTCCTGAACTAAACTGGCCGATTGGGGAAAAGGAAGCCATGGCAATTAAACATGCGCTCACGGTTTGGCGACAGTTCCTGGAGGGAGCGGCCGAGCCCTTTGTGGTTTGTACAGATCATCGGAATCTCGAATCGATTTTGGGTCAGCGGAAGCTGTCCGCCAAACAAGTACGTTGGGCGAGTTTTTTCTCTAAGTTTCACTTTACCATCAAACATATGCCTGGGAAAGAAAATTGCTTAGCAGACGGACTGTCTCGCATGCCGCAATATGAGTGTCAGGTTGAGCGGCCGGTGGGTTCTCTCTTCACACGGGAACACCTGGGTTTGACTCCAGAGGGGAATAGTGCAGGAGTTCTGACCAGAGCACAAAGCCGCGCGGCGGCACAAGACTCGAGTTTGAGTCTCCCTCGAGATGTGGTCGCTCCCACCTCCTCATCCCCAGCAGTCCCCGGAGAACTTTCAACCACAACCGCTGGGGAGGGGGGGGGAAAACTCCCAAATAGAGCGAAGGGACCAGGCTGAAGGGCCGATACCCATCTCCTTGCCGGGGTCGGATGTTGCCATTCCCCGCCTCTGGGCAGTTCCAGAAAGCCTCCCGGAGGTAGTCAAGAAAAGGTGGGGGGAGGCTCTTCAACGGGAGCGGGAGGAAGAATCTATCCCATCCCAGGTGACGGACAAAAACGGTATCTGTAAGAACAAACATTACGTGCCCAGGGAACTGAGGTGGGAGATATTGGAACGGAGCCACAGTTCAACAATAGGGGGACATTTTGGGTTTGCTAAATCCTTACACCTAATAAGAAGACAGTTTTGGTGGCCTGGGATGCGCCAAGACATCGAAGTATTTATCAAATCCTGCCCTGTGTGCGCAACTAGTAAACGTTTGATGGGAAAACCCCCGGGATTATTAAAGCCCCTAGAAACTCCCGAGGCACCCTGGCAAGTGATTGGGATGGATTTCATAACAGACCTCCCATCCAGTCAGGGGAAGACTGTCCTGTGGGTAATCACGGATCTTTTCTCTAAGCAAGTTCATCTCGTGCCGTGTGAAGGGATGCCATCTGCACATAAACTGGCTCGCTTGTTTGTGCACTGCATATTCAAATTGCACGGATTTCCACGGAAGGTCCTGAGTGACAGGGGCTCCGTGTTTGTGTCCAAGTTCTGGAAAGCGTTTTTAGGAATTGTAGGTGTGCAGTTGGGTTTGTCATCTGCCTATCACCCCCAGACGGATGGGCAGACCGAAAGGGTTAATGCGGTGATGGAATGTTATTTGCGTTGTTTTGTTAATTATCACCAAGACAATTGGGTTGATCTGCTGCCACTGGCAGAATATGCCTACAATAACTCGGTGCACTCTGCAACCGGGGTGAGCCCATTCAAAGCAGTTTATGGAATGGATTTTGGACCATTAGGGGCTGTACCTACCCCGCCAGAAGGCGATCCCCCCGAGGTGTCTAAATGGGCTCACACAGTGAGGAACACTTGGCCCTGGCTTGTAAAAAACCTGGAACAGGCTAAAGACAGGTACAAACTACAAGCAGACAAACACAGAACACCTCAGTGGGAATTGAGGGTCGGAGAAAAGGTGTATCTTTCCACTAAGAACCTCAGGTCTTTACGCCCGTGTAAAAAATTGAGCCAACGGTTTGTGGGCCCATTTTCTATCTCCAGAGTTATCAATGAGGTTACGGTAGAGCTGGAGCTACCCAAATCCTTACAAGGGGTGCACCCGGTGTTTCACGTGAGTCTACTAAAACCCTTTCTACAAGCACCAGAATGGCACCCCGAACCCGAAGCGGCAACTCCCATCATGGTACAGGGCGAACGGCACTTTGAAATCTCCAAGGTGCTCGATTCTCGGAGGTGCAGGGGCCGACTGGAATATCTTGTGCGTTGGAAACATTTAAATTCCAGTCACGATGAGTGGGTGTCCGCTGTTCACGTACAGGCTCCAACCCTTGTAGCGGATTTCCATCGCCATTACCCGGACAAACCAGGAAATCTGGAGGGGGGGCCTTTGGGGAGGCGGAGTGTCAGCGAGGGCATGCAATCGGACCCTGGATAGCGAGGTGACTTTCGTTTCATCTCTCCTTCCCGTGGGAAGGAAGAGGCAACAGCCAAAAGGCTCGAGAGATCTCCACTTCAAAGTGACTTCCTGATTGTAATCCTGCTCTGATCTTAAGGTGTGAATTCTCTCTCTTGGTATTGGGGAACCTCTGATGTTTTGCATTTCAAAGATGTTACTTGTAAACATGCTAGCTTGCGTACTCTATAAGAATACCCTCCAAATGATTTGGCGCCATTGTAACGTTGTGTTTCATAGGTTACTGTACCCTTCCTTTCAAATAAATTCTACTTTAAACTCTCTGCTAACGTCTGGAGTAAAGTTGATGATTCCTGAGAGGCAACGGAGTCCTAGAACCTGACACATGCGTTTCCGCCCTATGTCTTCCCCATGTGCAATGGTTTTTGCACTCACTTCACCTCTTCTACATTGTTTCTGGTGGTTTACTTGATAAAACCATTTTGCTAGTTTAGGTTTTTCCTTCTAGTTAAATTAGAGGGGATGTGCCTACAGGAAAGAAGGGACATAGAACATTTGCACATTTTTATAACAATTCCACCTTAACTTAATTCCTTGCTTTGGCTTCAGAAATAAAATTCCAGCATAATATTCACTCCCTCCCTCCCCCAGTCACTGTAGGGGCTCTGCCTCCAACACATGCTCATCTCTGGCAACACAGAAATGTCAGGAATGCAGCGGTGCCTGGAATTCCCTGCAGAATAGTGTTATCACATTTTAATATGAGCCTCGGTGCTTCTAATTGCTTTCAAATCATTGTTTCCCTGCATTTCCTTGATGAACTGGGCATCTGGCATCATTGGAGAGACAGTAAAGTAGACAGCTGTGTTCAGAATTTTTTTTTAAAAAACCCTGATTAGAACACATAAAAGGGATAAAAATTAGATTTTTCTTCCTTCCAGAAATGTTTGCATCCATTTTTTTAAAAAGCCTACTCTTCACCATTTGTTTCCTTATATTAAACAGTCACAGAGGTTTATATTAGGGGTATGCACATCAGCTGGCATTAGGGGGGCCAGGTCCCTCTTCCCCATCCGTGGGAGGTTTTTGGGGTGGAGCCTGCAGAGGGCGGGATTTGGGGAGGGGAGGGAATTCAATGCCATAGAGTCCAATTGCCAAGTTGCCATTTTCTCCAGGTGAATTGATCTCTGTCAGCTGGAGATCAGTTGTAATAGCAAGAGATCTCCTGCTTCTACCTGGAGGTTGGCAACCCTAGTTGGCATTTGGGTTGCATGCATTTCTGTTGCATAGGCATAAGAATTTAGGTGTAACTTGCTTATAACTTTTGGCATTTCTTCAGAGCAGCCGTTAAATAATAAACTATGGATCGAGTAACAGCCTTATCTTTACCAGACAGCAGATGGATTAAGTGATAGTCATGAGAAATTGTAGTTTCCAAGCACTGTTCAAGGGCAGACTCATTTACAGCATGTTGCAGTACTCTAGAATATTCTCAATTCAACATTGGTTCCAATCCAATCTTTTTCTGGTATAATATGAATATTTTTTGTCTGAATACAGTTCCAGCCATCTTCTGGAATAATAAGTAAGTATTATTTAATAGCCCTGACCTGGATGGCCCAGGCTAGCCTGATCTCGTCAGATCTCAGAAGCTAAGCAGGGTTGGCCCTGGTTAGTATTTGGATGGGAGACCACCAAGGAATACCAGGGTTGCTGTGCAGAGCAAGGCACTGGCAAACCACCTCTCTTAGTCTCTTGCCATGAAAACCCCCAAAAAGGGGTCGCCATAAGTCGGCTGCGACTTGAAGGCACTTTACACACACACATTATTTAATAATATTGTCGAAGGCTTTCACGGTCAGAGTTCATTGGTTCTTGTAGGTTATCCGGGCTGTGTAACCGTGGTCTTGGAATTTTCAAGACCACGGTTACACAGCCCGGATAACCTACAAGAACCAATTATTTAATAACCTCCTAAAAGGGCCCTTTCAGTAACCACCAAGACTCTGTTGTTTGCTTTAACAATTTAACTGAGGCTACCGAAAAATGTGGATGTCCCGTGATTTCTGGTGCAGACAGGTCTAGTCATGGTGGCCATCAGATATGGGAGAGATTGCTGAGAAAAGAGTCAGCTGCTGGAGCTTCGGCAATGCAGAGATCAACCACAGGCGCTCTTGTCAGAGCCTGTGATCGGCCTTGGAATGCATGAAGTCACGCTGAAGAAGGAAAACATTTCCTTAGGGAAGGAAAGGGGAAGAGCGGTCCTGCCAGCTTTCCATGTTTGCCTCACATTGCTAAGTAAACACTGCCTGTCCCTGGAAATCTGGCTTCCAAACAGAAGAGGTGGTTTTTATGTAGGGTTGAACCTCACTCCAGTATTTTTCCTTAAGAGAAAAAAGTCCTTCTGACTTTTTTACCTATAGTAATGCTGATTTTACACTGCCTCTTGTCATGTGCTCCCGATTTCAGGTACCAGTCTCTGTTAAATCACTAGATCTGTTTTGTTCCTGTTTTGCTGTGGTGTGTGTGTGTGATAAAACTTTCACTGATAAAAATATGTAAATTGCATTTCTGTCTTCAGGTTTCAACTCACTCCCCAAGGGCTTCTACAAATTCCATTTCCATCTCGTGTGTACATGTAGCGCTGCATTTCTACAGATTACATTTCCAGCACGTGTACATGTCGTGCTGCATTTCCTAGTACATACGTGTGCCAGAACACTGTTTTGGTCAGCGGCCTCCTGTAAATGGGCTAGGGCCAGACTAAACAATTCATGTAAGGCAAATTGACAAAAGTAATGACTACAGGAGAATTGCACAGCTTTAAAGTTGACAATGAGGAAATTGAAATTGTGGAGACTTTCTATTCCTTGGCTCCATCATCAACCAAAAGGGAAACCTGCAGCCAAGAAATCAGAAGGAGATTGTGACTGGGAAGGGCAGCCATGAAGGAGCTAGAAAAGATTCTGAAGTGTAAGGATGTGTCACTGGCCACAAAGATTAAGTTAATTCATGCCATTGTATTCCCTATTACTATGTATGGGCATGAAAGCTGGACAATGAAGAAAGCTGACAGGAAGGCTCTGCCCCAAAAACCTGCCACCGGTGGTGAAGAGGAACCTGGTAACCCTAGTGTAGCTTCGCCCTTGTACAAATCAGACCCATGAGTGTGTATGCCTCCCCTCCATTTCCTTATGCCGGTTATTTTTCTTTGTTAAATTTGCACAGTATCTAATTTGTGCATCCATTGTTTACAAACGACGTGTTGCATAAAAATGGCATAATGGAAACACGCAAATTCGGAATGCTAGCAACGAGAATGAACAAAATAAAAGACCATACAAAAACAAAGAGAAATGAAATAGGCGTAGTTGCACATCACTAGCTGAGAGTTCAGGCTTTGGTATGAGAACAGAGATCTTTGGTATGAGAACAGAGGATGTCCCTATTTTGACTTGGGAAATTTTGGAAAGTGAGTCTTGCAGGAATGCGCATAGCGTACAACTTTGTCCTCTGCCTGGTAAGAGAGCCAGCGTGGTGTAGTGGTTAAGAGCAATGGTTTGGAGCGGTGGCGCCTGATCTGGAACCGGGTTTGATTCCGCATTCCTCCACATGAGCGGCGGATGTTAATCTGGTGAACTGGATTTGTTTCCTCACTTCTACACATGAAGCCAGCTGGGTGACCTTGGGCTAGTCACACTCTCTCAGCCCCACCTACCTCACAGGGTGTCTGTTGTGGGGAGGGGAAGAGAAGGTGATTGTAAGCCGGTTCAATTATCCCTTAAGTGGTAGAGAAAGTCAGCATATAAAAACCAACTATTCTCCTCCTCCTCCTCCTCTATGGATGTTTGTAAATGGCACAGAAAAGGGCAGATCTACCTTATTACCATGTGTAGAGGTTTTAAAGCAGTTAACAGTTACGATTCTTCCCTGAAGAACCATGATTATGTAATTATCTCACCAAAAGATGCTGAGAACTCTCTCTTGGAGATCTCTAGTCTGTTTTACAGAACTGTACTTCCCAGGGTTTCTTGAGGACAGGATGCTACTGTTAAAATATGGTTTAGATAAACCCTTAAACTAAAGTGAGATTTTTGGAAGCAAGAATGGAATGTACGCTGCAAATACTTTTTATGTGTGTTAGGAATAGATTGACCCATAACCTAGTTAAGCTTTACATCTTAAAAAGACTGGCTACCATTCGTGATGTTTAGTGTATTGGCTTGAGTCTTAACGAACAAATGCTTTAGCGTAGAAAGAAGAGATTGGGAAGGGGGAAATTTCCCCTAGGTTGGATTTATGAACTAGGGATCTCTATCCAGCTCCAAGCCTGTAGGACTAAACTGCAACGGCTAGGAAGTGCTCTGTGTGTGTATGTTGGCTTTTCTTTGTGTATGTGCACACACAAAAGGCCTCATTCTGTAACTGTTTTTCTCTCTCTCTAAGCATTGTTGTAGTTATGACAAGGATAAGTGGCAAATCGTTAAAACAGCAACCAAGGACAGGAGGCCCCACCATAAGAAGGGAAAGAGCCCTCTTTGAAGCCAAGTAGGAGTGTTTTTGAATTAATGGGGTGTGCCGTGATTTCTTGGCTAAGTTCTGTTTACTCAAACATCTTTGCGCTCTTGACACGCCAAGGAGTTCCTGCTTCGAGCTGTAAGCAAAAATCAGAAAGCCAGGCCTGCCTTGGATTTATGACGTGCCTCAAGCTGCCAGAGACAAAGCACCAGATTGTCAATATTTATACCTCGCTGTTAAAATATATCTTCTGTTGAGTGCTTGGGATTCCTTTCGTCGTTGAACCCCTGGTAATGGAGCTGGAATCTCTACCTCTTCCTTTCTCTCTTTTTAAAATCCACTTTCAAAATAACGAACAGCCGATAGTAGGATTGCCAACCTCCAGGTACTAGCTGGAGATCTCCTGCTATTACAACTGATCTCCAGCCGATAGAGATCAGTTCACTTGGAGAAAATGGCTGCTTTGGCCATTGGACTCTGTAACATTGAAGTCCCCGCCCTCTTCAGGCTCCACCCCCAAAATTTCCAGGTATTTCCCAACCCTAATGGTTAGGGTTGCCAACCTCCGGGTACTAGCTGGAGATCTCCTGCTATTACAACTGATCTCCAGCTGACAGATCAGTTCACCTGGAGAAAATGGCCGCTTTGGCAATTGGACTTTATGGCATTGAAGTCACTCCCCTATCCCCGCCCTCCTCAGGCTCTGCCTCAAAAACCTCCCACCGGTGGTGAAAAGAGACCAGGCAACCCTAGCTGAAAGTGTTATGTGTAGAGAGCTTAAATTTAACTCGGCGGAGGAAGGTGGGCATATGTCTGAAGGCTGCTTGACAATGGGTTGGATCTGGTAGATCATTTCCACAGGCCCAAGTACAGCTTTTGCTGCCATGGCAGCCCAAAATACTCACCCGTCCCAGGGGCCTCCAAATGTTGGGCGCTGTGGGTGAAAGCCCTGGCACCCCTGGGATCGCTGTGCTGGATCCCACCCAGAATATAAAGGAATATGCCTCTAAGCAGGTGCAAAGTGTTTTTTGTTCCCAGTAAGTAACTGCAGCCACCTATTTGGGTTTAGGGGATACTGCCTCTTGGAATTAGGGTGATGCCTAGGGATCAGAGACCTGAACCTAAGGAACTCTATATATTTTAATAATTAACCTATTCTAAGAGAGTAAGAATTTTTGGGAGATTAACACCAAAGTCCACCTAATGCAATATTCTATAAAGCAGGCAGATGCCTCTGGATACTTGTAGGCCGGTATGAAGAGGATGTCCTACCCTTTGTGTTGGTCCTGGCGTTACCTAACTAGACATGAGGCCTATGATAGGACACTCACATTTTTTAAAAAAAATCAAATAGTTGTGTCCAGAGACCCATTTGAATCAGGGCTATGATGTTGGGGCAGAAGCATTTGCAGGGGAGTGTCTGTGCGGTAATTTCCCCTGGCACTTTCCTTGCCTCAGTCCTCTTTGGCTGCCCCGATATCATGGGAAGGCTTTTAAACAAGATCTGTAATTGACATATCACTATTGTATGCGTTGGGGGCGGGGATAGTGGCCCCCTCCAAGTCAATCAAAACAGTGGTCTTTTATGCATGGCTGTGTCACTCGCTGTCACCCCTCCAACGAGTTTGTGTTGATTGTGCATGCCGTTTCTGACCGTCAGAGGTTGCCTCGCTCTCCCCCTGCATTTCCCCACGTTTCAGAGACCCGTTTTATCTCGAATTTGAAAAAGTGGACAAAACGCGGGGAAAGGCAGGGGGAGAGCGAGGCAACCTCTGACGGTCGGAAATGGCATGCACAATCAACACAAAGACCCGAAGTCATCGGAGGGGTGGCGGCGAGAGAAACAGCCAAGCATAAAAGACCTCTCTGTCGGTATGTCTGGGAGATGCGAAGACTTTCACTGTCCCATCAGCACAGGGTGCCAAAGCCGATTCTCAAAAGATTGTACCGAAGCAGGTTTGAGAAAGATGGTGGATGGCAGAGAGGTACAGACACAGGACAAGAAAAAGGACAACATTTTGCGGATGCTCCTGAAAACAGACTGCAGTACTTAAGCTAAGGTGGATCAAAATATTTTGTGTGGAAGCAGCTCTGGAAAGAACAACAAAAGAAATCTGTGACTCCCCAATAGGGCCAATAATAACCTGAAGGATAGGGGGAAGAGGTCAACCTGTGCAGACCTGTGTGAGGGTGACGATGGAGGAAGATTTTAAACCCCCCTCCCCAGTGCTATCACTGTAATTGGTAGGGTTATCAACCTCCAGTTACTAGCTGGAGATCTCCCACTATTACAACTGATCTCCAGGCGACAGAAATCAGTTCACCTGGAGAAAAATGGCCACTTTGGCAATTGGACTCTATGGGTTGAAGACTCTCCCCTCTCCAAACCCCGCCCTCGTCAGGCTCTGCCCCCAAAACCTCCCGCCGGTGGCAAAGAGGGACCTGCAACCCTAGTGGTCTGCTCTGCAATCTCATTCAGCTGCTCTTTATCTACCTCTCGATCATATTTTTATCCTGCTTTTCTTCCGAGGAGCTTATGGTAGCATATACGGTTCTCCCTTGCCCTCACAACAATCCCGTGAGGTAGGTACAGCTGAGAGTGTGACTGGCCCAAAATCAATAGTTTATGGCAGCGTGGGGATTTGAACACAGCTCTTCACAGTCCTAGCCCAGCAGCTGAACCCCTCTCTCTTAGCAACTGGTTTAGCTAGCCCCCAATTATGTGTTACATGCTGCATAGAAGTCTCTGGCCAGAGGATTATTTGTACTGGAATGAGAAGGCAGCGGTAGAGGGAGAAGCGAGGAGGTTTCTTCATTGAAATCTATGACATCAATGCGACATTAAGTGCTTGTCTTCTAAAAGCCCTCGGAAGTATATACGCAGTGCATAAAACATATAATATATTGTATGTGGCTATAAAACAGCCTAAAATCCGAAGACAGACCTTTTCTTGGTTTTTCCTTGTAGAGTATTTTAAAGGCATGCATTAACTTTTACATCAGGTTTGATGAGAAGCATGTGTATTTAATACTCAGAAAGTGTAGTTAAGTGTCTAACGTAAAGCGAGAACTGGCCCTTGAAGAACCTTGACAGTTTAATGCTGAGCAGAGCCAACATGGTCAAGTAGAGTTATTCTTTTAAATCTCCTTCATTTATACCTCTCCTTTCTCCCCAATGGGGACTCCCCATGACTTGCATTTTTCGCCTCTCCTTTGTTTATCCTTGCAACGACAACCTTGTGAGGTAGGTTGGACTGAGTGTATGTGACCAGCCCAAGGTCACCCAGCAGGCTTCCACTGCAGAATGGGGATTTGAACCTGGATCTCCCAGATCCTAGTCAGACACTCTAACCACGCTGGCTCTGAGTCGTGCCTGGGAGATCCGAGTTCAGAATCCAGTTCAGCAGGCGACTGGCTAAACGGTTTTTGGTGAGTCGCTCCTCCTTTGCCAGGGTATCTAGTATGTAAAAATGGAGCAACAAGAACTCCAGGGGGGAGGAGAGTGGGGATCGCATTCGACTCTCCTCTCCTGCACCAGGGATGCCAGGCTCCGGGTGGGGCCTGGAGATCCCCCGGAATTACAGCTCATCTCCAGACTACTGAGGTCAGTTCCCCTGGAAAAGATGGCTGCTGTAGAGGGTGGATTCTGCAGCATCACCTGCCTGGGCCTTTCTCCACCTACCCTGTTAGCCTTGGGCGTAGATCAAGCATCACGTTTCTTGAAGCAAAGGGTGGAAGACATTGAACGTCTTACAGACCTTGGAAAATCACCACTTTTCCTAGTACCTGATAAATCTAGATACTTGGTCTCACCTGCAGCTTATTTTTATCATCTTGAGTGTATCAATTATAGGAAGGCCTTTACCCTTGCCAGATGCCAGGCCCTACCATCGGCTGTTTTAGAAGGGATAAGAAGATCCCTAGATCAGAGAGGTTATGTCTGTGTGGAACAGGGGACATTGAAACCATCGAACATGCATTGATATCTTGCCCATTTTACCATGAAGTTAGATGAGATCAAAGCTTATTTCCCCCCTACTTGGTAAATTCCCTGATGAGTCAGTTGAGCTTTTGGCAAAGAAGCTCCTATTAGGAGAAGACCCTCAGCTTACGCTCCAAACTGCCTAGTTCTGCGCTGTTGCTATTAAAATACGCAGATCTGTATTAGAGAATGATTGTTAGAATATTGTACAATGTTATCAATTTTAACGTGATAATTTTAACCAGGGGTTGCTTTTATTGACCTTACACCTTTATATGTACAGGCAGTCTGTGATTCTGTGGTGCAAAACTACTGTGTCTGGAAATTTTGATGTGTTGGCACGTGATTGCTCAGTCGACCGTATTAATAAATTTGGATCTTGATCTAAACTTGATCTTGACTCTGCGGCGTCATACCCCACTGAGGCCCTTGTCCTACCCAGGCTCCATCTCCAAATCTCCAGGAGTTTCCCAACCTGATTCTCTTGATTCTTTTTCTCTAGAAGAAGTTGAAAACATCATATGTGGAAAAACAGAAAATTAGCTAGAGGTCGTGGATAGTCGAGTTAGTTCAAAGCAAAATCCAAAAAGAAGTCTTGCAATATCTTTTACGACCCGCTGAAATAACACTCCGCAGTGAGGGAGGTTTCAGGTTCTTCAGAACTCTTCATCCAGAGGGATCTACAAAAGAATGGGGAGGGGAGAAGAAAATAATGTTTCAGGCTTCTTGTCTGCATCCAGTTCTAGAACGCCTGGTAGCTCTGAACAGATAGTGGTGGTGGGTAGACCTGGGCTCTGTTTGTGATTTTGGCCTTCTGGCAAGAAAGAGGGAAGACAATAAAGGCCTCTAATTGGAAATATCTATTTTTAAAAACAGTAATCTATGTGACATGCTGCACTGGGTGCAGAAGTAGGGTAAAGAGTGAAGATACTAAACGTACAGCCATTTCTTGATTTCAGAAGTTAATTTAAAAAAAAAACAGGTTCTTTAAATTGTGTGGATATGGTCATTTAATGAAATATTAGTATTACTTGGCTGAGCTTTAATTTATCCTGGCATGTAGCTTCTAAGGGGTCCGGCTGACTCTTTTGAACTGCCAGTCTTTGGGAGCTGAGCATGTGTGCTTGTGGGGGGGGGGGGGGAGAGAGAAAGCGCCCCTTGCTTTCAGTTTTATGATGAAATCTCAAGGGTTCCTTAAATGAGCACAAGGCCCTACCGTTATTCTGTGCTCATGATGAACAGGAGAGAGGTAAAGAAATGGCCCCTCTGAGGATTCTGCGCATGATATATTGTCTCTACACAGCATCACCTGAGCCTTGGATTAGCACAATGTGAGAGTCTGGGGAATTCGAAAGGCAGCAGGCTCACGCTGCATTTTAAACAGACGCTGCACTGAACAAAATTACATCAAACCTTCCTTTGTCTCCATGAGGGCTAGAAACTTGTCTGTATTTTAAAAATAAAATAAAATGCTGACCGTATTGGCTATCTTCTCGACAAAAGGAAGACTGTCAATAACAGTCGCATCTTACTAAAGGATTGTCGCCTTCATATTTCAGTTTACTGAGGCTGTGCTTTCTCCCTATCTATGGATAGGGTTGTCAGGTCCCTCTTCACCACTGGCAGGAGGTTTGGGGGCGGAGCCTGAGGAGGGCAGGGTTTGGGGAGGGGAAGGACTTCAACGCCATAGAGTCCATTGGCCAAAGCGGCCATTTTCTCCAGGTGAACTGATCTCTATCAGCTGGAGATCAGTTGTAATAGAAGGAGATCTCCAACTAGTACCTGGAGGTTGGCAACCCTAGTGCAGACAGTTTGTAACTCTGAAATTCTGAATTGATCTGAAGCAGTGATAGGTAACTGGACCAAATGTGATCCATTGTTGACCCCCAGTTGAGCCTGCTCCTCACTTGGCCTTTCGTCTCATGGAAACACAACGGGACTTACACAAAAAACAATATGTGTGTGCTCTTCTTGGCTACTAATCCTGTGCAAGCTGGGGGGCGGGGGAAGGAGGAGTGGGAGTTGGTTTTTATATGCCGACTTTCTCTACCGCTTAAGGGAGACTCAACCCAGCTTTCAATCACCTTCCCCTCCCCACAACAGACACCTTGTGAGGTAAGTGGGGCTGAGAGAGCTCTAAGAGAGCTGTGACTAGCCCAAGGTCACCCAGCTGGCTTCGAGTGTAGGAGTGGGGAAACCAACCCAGTTCACCAGATTAGCCTCCGCCACTCATGTGGAGGAGTGGGGAATCAAACCCAATTCTCCAGATCAGAGCCCGCTGCTCCAAACCACTGTTCTTAACCACTACACTACACTGGTTCCTTGAGTCACAGTCCCTCGCCATTCCGCCCACTGTCACCTTTTCTTGTCCCCCCCCACCCCACCCCCAAGTGTTTTTAAGATCTCGGTGGGGTCAAGTAGGGCTTTTGCTCTGGAAGGTTTCTGATTGACTATTGGGGATTGGATTGGCTGTGCAGATTTTTTTTAAAAAATCTTGCTTTGGTAGTACCCTGCACCACACCACAAGGATCTACACTATGTTACCGAAGTTATGCTGTGGCAATCGTTTCATGGCTTCCTCCGCCTTCTGTGGCTGCCATTTTATTGCTGCGCCCACCATGCCGTGTCAGTATTCAAGATGTGCCCACAGGCTCAAAAAGGTTGGGGACCCCTGCCTTAGCGACTAACAAGCTTATGCCCATTTCGTGAGGTGCAGAAGTTGGCAGTGTTAAAGCAACTAGGGCAGATGTGGGGCAGAATGTTCCCTGCAGAAGGAGCACATCCACTCACAGGAGACCACAGAAATGTGCGGAGCATGAAAAGGAATGAAAACCTACCTTGTGATTGGGCCTTTGTTTGAATTTTAAAAGGATTCCCCGGTCATGCCATTTATCATGCACTGAAGTCATGTAAAAGTGCCGTGAGAGAGTCTAAAAGTTCTTCTCATTGTTGTTTGTGAAAAGGATCATTTTCCAGTGGAGCAGGAATGGCACAAGAAGAGATTGCACCCACAGCGATAGTGCCTCATGCAAAATGTGGTTTCTAGGGGGTAAGGTTCAGTGTGTATGTTCAACAACTAGGGTTGCCTCTTTACCACCGGCGGGAGGGTTTTTTTGGGCGGAGCCTGAGGAGGGTGGAGTTTGGAGAGGGGAGGGACTTCAATGCCATGCAGTCCAATTGCCGAAGCGGCCATTTTCTCCAGGGGAACTGATCTCTATTGGCTGGAGATCAGTTGTAATAGCGGGAGATCTCCAGCTATTACCTGGAGGTTGGAGCAACCCAAAACAGCACTATAACACTATAAAGCAAATAAGTGAAATTTATAAAGTGCAAAGTGAATAAATATATACAGCATATACAAGGGGAGTACAAACAGATACAAAATTTACACTAACAATCCAATAAATATGACTTATCAAGAGGATGCCAAAGATCCTAATTCAACAGGTATGTTCAAGTATTTGACCAATTAAGGTATAATTTGATATTAGAGACGTGTCGTCTAGATCGGGACCACGTTTCGCATATGGCTTCTTCGGTGATCTGTATCAATAATAAATATATGTATAAGTGCCTTAGTAGGTGTTGTCTCATAGGAACCGCAAAGATTGGATACAAATCTTTGCGGTCCCTATGAGACAACACCTACTAAGGCACTTATACATATATTTATTATTGATACAGGTCACCGAAGAAGCCATATGCGAAACGTGGTCCCGATCTAGATGACACGTCTCTAATATCAAATTATACCTTAATTGGTCGAATACTTGAACTTACCTGTTGAATTAGGATCTTTGGCATCCTCTTGATAAGTCATATTTATTGGATTGTTAGTGTAAATTTTGTATCTGTTTGTACTCCCTTTGTATATGCTGTATATATTTATTCACTTTGCACTTTATAAATTTCACTTATTTGCTTTATAGTGTTATAGTGCTGTTTTGGGTTGCTCCAATTATCCTTACAGCACTGAGCCTTCTTTTTTTGTGGATTACCTGGAAGTTGGCAACCCTATCAACAACATTGCTAGTTAAACTATATAGCAGCCTTATGTACACTTGATAGAATAAGTCCATGTGAGGAACTCTGTTTGCATAAATGGATGGTATTCTCTGCAGCTGAGTGAGGATTATTAGCCACCCAATCTGTTTTGGCTACCAAAGAGTCCAGAACCTTTTCCCACATCAGTACTCATTTGGGGGAGGGGCCCCCTGGCACAGAGTGGTAAGCTGCAGTACTGCAGTCCAAAGCTCTGCTCACGACCTGAGTTCGATCCCGACAGAAGTTGGTTTTAGGTAGCCGGCTCAAGGTTGACTCAGCCTTCCATCCTTCCGAGGTCGGTCAAATGAGGACCCAGCTTGCTGGGGGTAAAGGGAAGATGACTGGGGAAGGCACTGGCAAACCACCCTGTAAACAAAGTCTGCCTAGAAAACATTGGGATGTGACATCACCCCATAGATTAACATTGGGATGTGACATCACCCGGTGCTTGCACAGGGGACCTTTACCTTTTTACTCATTTGGGGGAGGGGCCGTGGCTCAGTAGTAGAACATCTGCTTGGCATGCAGAAGGTCCCAGGTTCAATCCCCGGCATCTCCAGTTAAAGGGACTAGGCAAGCAGGTGACGTGGAAGACCTCTGCCCGAGACCCCGGAGAGCCGCTACCGGCCTGAGTAGACAATACTGACTTTGATGGACCAAAGGTCTGGTTCAGGATAAGGCAGCTTCATGTGTTCCTTTTTCTCCATTTCTTTCCAAAAACTGCTTCCAAGAACTTGAGTCACCCTGTTCCTGGCTTTTTTTTTACCATCCCAGAAGGCTGCATTTATTGGTTTTTAACAATAGTAGATTCCCCCCCTCCTTCCGTAGGGCTGGGATTTCCTCTTTCCAAGGCTAGGGGTGGCTTTATGAAATATGGCTGGCCGATGTTGATTTGGCTGTGTCTATTAGTTGCTACCATCTGCCTCCTTTGTGAATGCCAGGAAGCTTGTCAGGAGACTGTGATGGGGTTAAAATCTTGACTAGTTCATCTTAAATTTTCCCCCATTGTTGAAGGGAGATGTTTTTCCCCTTGCTTTTCCAGGCAAGGAAAATGTGGCACACTGCAGCTCCCCCTACTGGCACAACCCGGCCATTGCAACTTGGGATGAAAATATTTTGGCAAGAGGGAACTTGATCATTGCATCCCGGGCTTGACAGTTTGTCTTCCAATCACAGTACAGACATCTTCTGCCTCATGAATATTTAGCAGGGTTGCCCTTCCCAGGCAGTGAGGAGAGATCAACATTCTAGAAAATAGCATGGCAACCAGGCCATACTAAGGTCTTGCGGAGGCCCCTTGGGCAAGAAAACTGGAGAATTTTAAACAATATGAGCTTACCTTTAGGAAAAAAAGAAATTATGAGGTCGCCACTGTGTTTTCTTAAACTACAATGAATCAAGCATTCTACTGCTTAAATGCAGACTTCCAAATTTGGGCAAAGTGTACAGTGGCTTGCTTTAAAAAGAAATTGTTTTGCAAGAGCAAACTTCACACACTCCGACTTCCATGCAGTGCTGTGTAGCGTGTCCTAGCATTCTTTTCATAGTTTGTTCCTGATGCTGTACAGATTTAAAGATCTTGGAGCTGAGTTTCTCTGTTTTCTGCTCCGATGTTCACCTTTGCATCTTGTTAGAAGGAAAACAGCTGCTGCCGTGTTTGTGATGTGTGTAATTTTTCAGTAGCTGAGCCAGACAGTTTTTTGCAAACCTGCTTTGTTCAAAGTTCTCAAGTTTTACAGATTTGGTGCCAGTTGAGGTATGCGACATCCTTTCATATTAAGCCATGCGTATAGTTTGATTAAATACTTATGACTGAAGAGTTCTGTGTAATTTTGAAGCTTATGTTCAGGCATTAACAGTGCAGTTCTAAGCGAGGTTATTAAGCCCAGTCACTCTGCTTAGCATTGCACTGTAAGTGATCCACTGAAAGGTGATGGATAAGAACATAAGAAAGGCAATGCTGGATCAGACCAAGGTCCATCAAGTCCAGCAGTCTGTTCACCCAGTGGCCAACCAGGTGCCACAAACAAGACACCTGCAGCAGCATTATCCTGCCTGTGTTCCAAAGCACCTAATATAATAGGCATGCTCCTCTGATCCTGGAGATAATAGGTATGCATCATGATTAGTATCCATTTTTACTAGTAGCCATAAATAGCCCTCTCCTCCATGAACATGTCCACTCCCCTCTTAAAGCCTTCCAAGTTGGCAGCCATCACCACATCCTGTGGCAGGGAGTTCCACAATTGAACTGTGCGTTTTGTGAAGAAATACTTCCTTTTATCTGTTTTGGATCTCTCACCCTCCAGCTTCAGCAGGTGACCTCGCGTTCTAGTATTATGAGAGAGGGAGAAAAGCTTCTCCCTGTCCAATCTCTCCATGGATGATACTTAAGGGCCGGTGTAGGTACAATGGTGAATATTGTAATCCTAGTCTTATTTCCTTGGAATCATCCATATTGAATACAAATTCTGAGTAAATCTAGGGTTCGGCCGTACAACTTGTAAGTCCATATTGTGGGGCTGCACGTAAACTGAATGTTGCACAGATTTAGTTGTACAGTTGCTGCATATGATCAGGTTGGGTCAATCCCGATACAACTCATGCTAAGGCCATTTATGCTTGGTAATTAGCAGCACATTCCAGGCTGAAGTGCCCCGCATATTTGTTTTTAGTTTTTCATGCTGAACCATCATTTAGGGAGTGACTGCGAACCCGGCGCATACTTGCTTCACATTTCTTAAGAGCCCCTTTAACATGACCTTTTGTGTTTGCTTCGCCCCGCCTCAAAGAATCCCCTCAAGGAAGCATTCAGAATCACAGCTGCATGTTAGCAATGCAAATGGCGGTTGCTAATAGAAGGAAGGAAGGAGCAGGCAAGTGTGTGTGTGTGTGTGGGTGGAATTTCTCCTTTTGTGTTGGGACTGTGAATAGGCATTTTAAAGGTAACATAAAAAAAAAAAAAGCTTTGAGTGAGCATCAAAACTGACCCTGCATAAATGGCCTAAGTGTCTAGTTTGGCTCCTGGGATAAGCCTGTGCTACCTTAGGCCCCTATCTGCACTATGTGAGTGATAATACTGGCCTTACGGTACAAGGTAGTTGTTACGTTTTAACTGGGAGAGTG
Organism: Euleptes europaea; assembly: GCF_029931775.1. Classification (NCBI taxonomy): domain Eukaryota; kingdom Metazoa; phylum Chordata; class Lepidosauria; order Squamata; family Sphaerodactylidae; genus Euleptes; species Euleptes europaea. The sequence goes on from NC_079329.1 coordinate 25,685,049, forward strand.
TCCCCAAATCGCTTTGAACAGTGAAAAATCGGAATCCAAAGTATTATTGTTATTTCCCTGTTTGTTCTACGGGATTCACGTAGCAGCTGTTAGTAACAGATGAGGACTTATCACTACTGAGAGCAGCAAGCTGGTTCCTTTTGTTGGCTGCGGATACACTGTCAGCTGAGCCTCGCCACACTTCCATAATCTCTCAGAGATCCGCAAAAATGACATATGTGGTAACGGTCGGGTTGCAGGACGGTCGGCGCAATCAGTGCTAGCTGTGGATGTTTGCACATAAGGTTGCAAACCAGCCAGCTGGTATACATAAGACTGGCCCAATCAGGAAAACTGGTTTAACGTAAGAACATAAGAAAGGCCACACTGGATCAGACCAAGGTCCATCAAGTCCAGCAGTTGGTTCACACAGTGGCCACATCGTCCACACAGTTTCTATCAAGGTCTGCCATAATCTTGTGGTTTCACGCAAAATCAAAAGTCGGTTAGCTTGTGAACCTGAATGCTGTCGAGACGACGCCTGCCTACTAGTTGTGTGCGTGTATGAGTCCGTGTGATATGTGTAGTTAGGGACCTTAGAAACTTACCGGAATATTCCACTTTAGGAACATATTGCCTTAAGGTAAGATCTGTTCTGGCACCTACAAAGAATAAGAACATAAGAAAGGCCCTGCTGGATCAGACCAAGGTCCATCAAGTCCAGCAGTCTGTTCTCACAGTGGCCAACCAGGTGCCTCTAGGAAGCCACAAACAAGACGACTGCAGCAGCACCATCCTGCCTGTGTTCCACCGCACCCAAAATAATAGGCCTTCTCCTCTGATACTTGAGAAAATAGGTATGCAGCATGACCAGTATCCATTCTAACTAATAACCATGAATACCCCTCTTCTCCATGAATATGTCCACTCCCCTCTTAAAGCCCTCCAAGCTGGCAGCCATCACCACATCCTGGGGCAGGGAGTTCCACAGGCAGAGGTCTTTCGCATCTACCTACCTGCCTAGTCCCTTTAACAGGAGATGCTGGGGATTGAACCTGGGACCTTCTGCGTGCCAAGCAGATGCTCTACCACTGAGTCACAGTCCCTCCAATAGTATCAGACCCTTGGTCCATCAAGGTCAGTATTGTCTGCTCAGACCGGCAGTGGCTCTCCAAGGTCTCAGGCAGGGGTCTTTCGCATAATCTATTTGCCTAGTCCCTTTAACAGGAGATGCTGGGGATTGAACCTGGGACCTTCTGCATGTCAAGCAGACGCTCTACCGCTGAGCCACAGCCCCTCCCCAATACATTTGGCATTAGACTCAGAGTTAGATAGATCATTGTTTTTGCCGTCAAGGATTCTTTCCCCCAGCCCTGGTTAGAGTTGGTAGCTAACGCTGGCAAGGAAAGCCTTTCGCCCGTGGCTAGCATGGCATACTTGGACACTTTTAATGCTTTGCAGGAATGGTGCAGTACGAGTATAGTACTGCTACTAACTTCAGCTTCTTTCTACATCTTGCTAGGCCACATCAAAGTTTTGTGAGGCTTGTTTTGCCGATGAATATGTGCTGTTTTAGAATGTGTGAACCTTTCTCAGTGGTAGAGCATCTGCTTGGCATGCAGAAGGTCCCAGGTTCAATCCCTGGCATCTCCAGTTAAAAGGGACTAGGCGGGTAGGTGATGTGAAAGACCCCTGCCTGAGACCCTGGAGAGCCGCTGCCGGTCTGAGTAGACAATACTGACTTTGATGGACCAAGGGTCTGATTCAGTATAAGGCAGCTTCATATGTTCTCTGAAAGAGCAGGGCTTCCCACGGAGGAGGAGGGACTTGCCCTGTTAATACAAAATTGAGATTATTTTGCTGAAAGAACCTTTTTAAAGGAGGTGTTTTTTGCCACATAAACTGCGATGTGGTACCCCCTCTCTCTTCGCAAAGTCTTGTGGTGGTCTTCTTTAAAGGAGGTGAATAGTTTCACCTCTTCCTCCTCTTCCTCCAAATGATTGCTGAGAGACGGGGGGGCGGCGGCTTTTTTTTGGGAGTGAAATGTTTGGTAAAAAGGGATCTCTGGTGCCAGCTCAGGGTTTTGTTTTAGTGGGGGGCACAACTTAATAAACAGATATCCCTTGATGGGTAGGCTGAATGATCTCTGGACACATGTCAGTCATGATTCTAAGCTGAAAACCCGGTTATTCTCAGTGAGGTACCATGAAAAAGAGATTACACCCCTAAATTCCATTCAAAAAAAACAAATCCAAATATCGTGACTTGTATGTATTATGCATATGAGCTTAGTTTGTTTCATTTATTTGGAGATCATAGAATCGTAGAGTTGGAAGGGACTGCCAGGGTCATCTAGTCCAACCCCCTGCACAATGCAGGAAATTCACAACTACCTCCCCCCCACACACACACCCAGTGACCCATACTCCATGCCCAGAAGATGGCCAAGATGCCCTCCCTCTCATCATCTGCTTAAGGTCATAGAATCAGCATTGCTGACAGATGGCCGTCTAACCTCTTCTTAAAAACCTCCAGGGAAGGAGAGCTCACCACCTCCCGAGGAAGCCTGTTCCACTGAGGAACCGGTCTAATGGTTAGATGATCAAACAGCTGTCCAAGGCACTGAAGTTTTACTCCCTGAGAAATAGAAACTCTACTCAGGCCCCATTCTGACAGCAGAGGTTTTATTAGGTGTTGCCTACACACTGCCCATCCTACCGTTGCTGTCTTCAAGAGTTTGTTCAAAGGAACCCCTGCTCCCTCCCCCTTCCTGGTACCTTATGCATTATCCCATTAAATTAATTTTACTGGCTATTAAGCAAATACCCAGCTGTACAGAAATATGGATAGCCCTGGTGATGTCTCAGTAGGTGTGCAGATATTGGTGCATTCCTTTGGTGGTTTTTAACAAAACATCAGAAATTGGTACACTAAATTTCTGAACAGCCCACCTTTTGCATGGGGAAGAACCATGTGTGGGTAGGGAATTGCACAAAGCTTATTATTTATTGCAACAGCGTGGTGTAGTGGTTAAGAGCGGTTGTTTGGAGCGGTGGACTCTGATCTGGAAAACCGGGTTTGATTCCCCACTCCTCCGCATGAGCGGCAGAGGCTAATCTGGTGAACTGGATTTGTTTCCCCACTCCTACACACGAAGCCAACTGGGTGACCTCAGGCAAGTTACAGTTCTACTAAGAGCTCTCTCAGCCCCACCTACCTCACAGGGTGTCTGTTGTGAGGAGGGGAAGGGAAGGTTATTGTAAGCCGGTTTGAGTCTCCCTTAAGTGGTAGAGAAAGTCGGCATATAAAAACCAACTCTTCTTCTCCTTCTCCTCCTCCTCCCCCCCCCCACACAAAAGAATGGGGCAATAGACTTGCCAATTACATTTAAAGAAAACTCAGAATCTGGCTGACTGTTGTGGATCTAACACCACTGAATCCTTACATGAAAATTCTTTGCTTGGTTGGAGTCTACCATGCCTTTGTTGAATCCATTGAGGAGTCACAGATACATGAATCGGTCTTATGTATTCTTGAAACATCTGCATTCTTGCAACACTTACGTTAATAAAAATTCCAATCCAACTGTAATCTCTCTTTTAATAAAATTCCCTTTTCTTGTCAATGCTGTGGAACAGGGGCAAAGAAATGTTCAGCATTATGGTGCCAGGGCATGAAATAAATTCTGTTCAATAAAACAGAGCAGGAGGTAAAACTGGTTTTTTTTGGGGGGGGGAGCTAAAATCTGGTTTCTCTTTAAATTGCACAAGCACGAGGATGGAGCTACACATTATCTGGTTGCTTTAAATGCCTTTTCTTTCACAGGCTGCAGCTACTAGGCTACAATGTGCATTGTAGGAAATGTTCTCTTTAACCTTTCAACCCAGTGCCATTTTCCCTCTCCAAACTGGCACCTACAAGTTGTTCTACCCCGTCTGGGGAGTCTTGGGTGACTGTTTATATAGGCTTAAGACTACAAAACCTATGACGCAGTCTGACTACAAATGAAATGTGCTGAAATGAATGCATGACTGGAGTCTGCTGAAATTTGAATTGATAGTCAGATTACCTTCAGAAATACTTTGCTTTCAATAGGAAAATGGAATTGCAAATTAGAAGTGTGGCAGTGGGAAAATGTCAAGTAGCGTTTGAAGTGCTGTATGGCTGCTGGAGGTAGATAAAAGGCATGAGCTATTGGCATAAGCATGTAGCAAACTGATCTTATCTTAACCATTGCCCTCTGAGTAGATAATCCTAGTGAATCACCCAGGTGCCTTTTAGAGGCAGTATTACATAGTAGTTAGGGCTGGACTAGGAGACCTGGGTTTAATTCCCATTAAGCCATGAAACTTGCTGTGTGACTTTTGGTCCGTCCCACACACACTTTATCTCTCTCAGCCTAGCCTACCATGCAGGGTTGTTATGAGGGTACAATAAAGGAGGGGAGAATCATATGTGCCACTTTGATCACTTTGGGAGACTCCTGGGGATTTGGGGATGGAGCCTGGGGAGTACAGGGACCTCAGTGGGGTCCAATTGCATAGAGTCCACCCTCCAAAGCAATCATTTTCTCCAGGGGAACTCATCTCTGTAGTCTGGACATGAGCTGTAATTCTAGGGGATCCCCAGATCCCACCTGGAGGCTGGCATCCCTACTTACAACTGGGCCCCTTTAACTTCTGATTTTGTCCCTGGGCCCTCCCTAGGCCTTAATTTACAAGCAATTTTATTTATGAATTAAAATATTTATAATCCTCCTTGCCTTGGATTGGGAGAATTGGCACTGAAGCTTCCAACGATGAAATTTGTGTGTGCTTGGTTTTTTTTTAATCATTCTTCTTAATTTGAGTCCATTAGCACCTTACAGAATAACAACATTTCGCAGGGTTATTAGCTTTTGTGGGTCAAAGCTCGCTTCGTCAGATACAAGGTATGTCTTCTATCTGACGAAGTGAGCTTTAACACAAGAAAGCTTGTACCCTGGGACGTTTTGTTGGTCTGTAAGGTGCTAGTGGACTCAAAGGTTGTTCTGCTACTATGGACTAACAGGACTACCCACCTGAAACTATTATTATTTTGGTTTCCTTTGTACAGATTTCACTCCAAACAGAAACTGCTGTTAAAAAGAGGGGGGAGTTTTAAAAGGAGGGGAGGTTGGCAAGGAGGGCTCACTGTGGCCATTTTTGCATGGTCAATTTTGATGCTCACTCAAAGCTCTTTTTTAAAATGCAACTTTAAAAATGCCTTTTCACGATCCCAACACAAAAGGAGAAGTTCCACTCCCCCCATTCGCTTGCTCCTTTGTTCCTGTTTGCACAGCCATTAGCATGTGTATAGCTAATGTGCCTCTGTTGTTTTGCATGGTTCCTTGAGAGGGATTCTTCGCTGCAAACACCAAAGATTGCGTTAAATGGGCTCTTTAGTAATGCGAAGCAGGTATGCACTGGCTTCACAGTCACTTATGGAATGACGGTTCTGCGTGCAAAATTTAAAAAAATATGCGGGGCAATTCAGCCTGGAACGCGCTGCTAATTACCATGCAAAAAGGGCCTGTGAAAAATTACCTATGGGATAATTCTTCTGTTAAACCAGGACTTTGGATTCTGTGCCGGCTTCTGGAGCAGGACAGCAAACCTTTCTTTTCTAGTGTGTGGCTGTGTCTGCTTTTATGTGACCAAATTTTAAATGCAAAAGTGTAGTACCAAAAGGAAATGAGATGGCACCCCCTTTGTTGGCTTGCCTCTTTGGAGAGAAACGTTCTTCCAGTAAAAAGCCAATTGCTTCATCTGTTTTGCACGCATCTCTTTCATAGGGATTATCACAGCGACAATGCTATTAAACCCTGTGGCATTTTACTAGCCCGTTAATTTGCTTTTCACTTGGTTTGATTAGCAAACTGGAGTTACCTTAATGAAGAAAATTAGCTCTGAGACACCATTTTTATCTCTATTGCTGAATCCCAAGTCAGAAGGGACTGTTGCTGGATAACCCAATCCTGTCGGTTGTCCAGCATCTTGCCCTGCGTTATCTTGTGTGTACAAAACCATTATTGGGGTTATGCTGGGATTCTCTAGCGGTATCTTGTTTTTGAAATCTGGGCTTTTGTTTCCAGTGAACTTTTAGTCAGTTTATCCCAAGTTTCACGGTAAAACTATTACGAGTTGTTGAAAACATGTCACTATGGGAGAATTCTGCCCTGGGGACCAGGCTAGGAGCACTGCCAGCAAACTCTATAGTATCTTTCAGGTGTTGCATCCATGCATATAGTGTGGCCATCAACCATGCATGGATCCTTCCGATACATGCAGTCACTGTGTTGTTTGAATAGGAGGCAGCACATGTATTTCGCATGTGCATACAGCGTTCGTATACACAAGCTGGACACTGGATTTTCCAGGGTTCTGGTTCACATGTTCAAAGTTTCCTCTTCCTCCTCCTTCCCCTCATAGAATCACAGAGTTGGAAGGGACCACCAGGGCCATCAAGTCCAACCCCCTGCACAATGCAGGAAATTCACAACTACCTCCCCCCTCCACACCCCTAGTGACCAGAAGATGGCCAAGATGCCCTCCCTCTCATCATCTGCCTAAGGTCACGGAATCAGCATTGCTGACAGATGGCCATCTAATTTCTTCTTAAAAACCTCCAGGTTTTTAACCTGGAACCCTCCTCCTTCTCCTCCTCCTCCTTCCCCTCCTCCTCCTTCTCAAGTCGAGCCAAGTCACAGCTGACTTATGGAGACCTGGAGGGTTTTCAAAGCAAGAGATGTTCAGAGGTGGTTTGCCATTGCCTGCCTCAGCTCACTCCCTTGGTATTCCTTGGAGGTCTCCCATCCAAATACTTGCTAGGTTCGAGGTTGAGAGTGTGTGACTGGCCCAAAGTCACCCAGCAAGTTTCCATGGCAGGGTGGGGATTCGAACCTGAGTTTCCTGGATTCTAGTCTGACACCTTAACCACTACATCACGCTGTCTCTTCAAAGCTATACATCCGTGCAAAATAGGCTCCTTGCACACTGTGACTGTGCGTATTGGGAAGATTGCGGGTTGCATGTGCTCCCAATGCATGTGCTCCCAAAGGCTGTAGCTTTGTCAACTCAGGAAAATGGTTGAGCCAGACTCTACCTTATACACCTTAGACTGCCTTAGAGCCGGCATGGTGTAGTGGTTAAGAGCGGTGGTTTGGAGCAGTGGACTCTGATCTGGAGAACCGGGTTTGATTCCCCGCTCCTCCACATGAGCGGCGGAGGCTAATCTGGTGAACTGGGTTTGTTTCCCCACTCCTACACCCGAAGCCAGCCGGGAAACCTTGGGCTAGTCGCAGCTCTCTCAGCCCCACCTACCTCACAGGGTGTCTGTTGCGGGGAGGGGAAGGGAAGGTTATTGTAAGCCAGTTTGAGTCTCGAAAGTCGGCATATAAAAACCACCTCTTCTTCTTCCCTGGTTGATGTAGCTGCAAAGAATTGAGTCTAAGGCCTGACTAAAATGGCCTGGGGGGGGGGGAGTAGATATTAATATGGACTGTGTGAACATGGGAGGGGCCTTTCCAGAGGGGCTTGGTTTGGACTGCACAGTTCCAGTTCAGAACCACTGTCCTAACTCAGTGTCATGGCCAAATAGATTTTGTTGTTAACCGTCTCCTGTACCTTTTGCTGAGGCTTTTAATAGCAAATTTGTTTGTAAAATTAAAGCTCCTTTTTACATGGTGGTTTTAGCGCTGTTGTCCGGGCCCTAAAGCCCTTGGTGGCAGTGTTTAATTTCTTTAAAACAAAATAACTATGTTCTGTGGCTTCAGAAGGTATATCCTCTGACCCTGAACCTAGGGTTGCCAGGTCCCTCTTCGCCACTGGTGGGACGAAGAGGAGAGGAGCCTAAGGTGACCGGTGTTTGGGGAGGGGAGGGACTTCAATGCCATAGAGTCCAATTGCCAAAGCAGCCATTTTCTCCAGGGGAACTGAACTTTATCAGTTGGAGATGAGTTGTAATAGCAGGAGATCTCCAGCTAGTACCTGGAGGTTGGCAACCCTACCTGAACCCCTTCCCTCTAATTAGGTGTGTCCACCTCCAGGTGGGACCTGAGGAGCCCCTGGAATTACAGCTCATCTCCAGACTACAGAGATTGGTTCCCCGGAGAAAATGGATGCTATGGAGGGTGACCTGTATGGCACTGTACCCCACTGAGGTCCCCGTCCTCCCCAGGCTCCATCCCCAAATCTCCAGGAGTTTTCCAGTCTTTATCTGAAAACCTTACCTCTAATCCTGGAAACATGAAGTCTGGTTGCGTTTCCATTATCAGGTAAGTGAAGTGACGTCTGCATTTGCTCAGAGGCACTCCCTGTTTATTGCCACTTGCTTTAAGTAGCAGTTTCTAGACCCGGGGTATGAGGCTGCCCTGGTTGGAGTTGCCCCATAACGCTCAAAATTGGCTCTAAGATTTGTGCACGTTGGCGCCGAAAGCGAGCTAACAGCACCCATTCAAACGGGTATTTAGGAACCGATGAGGCCTACCAGCCATTCTCGCTGAGAAACGGTGTGCCGTTTTTCTAGTTCATAAATGTGTTCAAAAGGGGATGTAATTTATAATGGCAATGTTGACAGAGCCTTTAACTACAGCCCTGCAGAATGGGAGGCCGTGATATCATTTTTATGTGCGAAAAAGGTTTACAAGTGCAGCTGCATTTCTTCTCGATAGCCAATAATTCAGGGGAACGGCTGCAGTACGGGGTGTTAAGCTGCAGTATCAATAACACTTCTGCAAATCTGTTTTGGGAATGTGCATTATTGTTAAATTAGTCTCTGAAAATCTGGAGATACTGACACCGTGGAGCATGAAGGCAGATGGAGCCTGGATCATCAGCTTTTATTTCCAATGAGATACTTGAGGGTTCATTAGTTAGAAGCGGGAATTTTTTGGTTTCTTCCTATGGGCTTTCAAGTGTTCAGCCAAAGCAGGGGACTTTTTGCTTCCTTCCTGACAGGAACTAGTCCATCATAAAAGCATAAACTCGACCCAGTTAATATTGATTCCCCCCTCCCCCCCAACCTAAAAAGGCTCTTAATGAAGCTCCAGGTACCCAGATAAAGATGTTCACGGAAGGGAAATGTGGGCAGGGTGGGGGGGAATCTCTAATTGCCTCTCCCTTAACAATCTTCTCTTGGACGCGGATGCATTTTTCAATGCAGAAACCCTTTCAGGTATTTCAGAGATCAATGAAAAGATGTCTCTTCGAGTCACATGCGAAAGTTAGGGATGCCGAAATGAACGAGAGCTATCCAAGAGAGCAGAAACGCTCTTGCACGTTTCCTTCTTGCTTTTGGTGGGGGTGCCCCAAAGAACCTGTTGATGGAGAGCGCCCCGGCCCCAGCGTTTTTTTTTCCTATAGTAAAGTTTTTGTGTTCGTTTTCTTTGAAAGATAGCAATATTGACGGAGGCTCTCATGCTGTAGAATGCAGCAGCAGGCACCCCCAGTCTGCATTTTTACAGGCTATCGTACTTCGGTCACATTATGAGAAGACGGGAGGCACTGGAAAAGACGATCATGCTAGGAAAAGTGGAAGGCGGCAGGAAAAGAGGAAGACCCACCAAGAGATGGATGGACTCTATAAAGGAGGCCACGGCCCTCAATGAGCAAGATCGGAGCAAGGCTGTTAAGGATAGGACATTTTGGAGGACATTGATTCATGAGTCGGAAGCGACTTGGCGGCACTTAACGCACACGCAATATAGAACATCCAAAATGTGGGTGAGATGCATTTTTTCCATATATGTGCGAAATTTTTACAAATACGAAAGCCTGTATTGGCAATAAAAAAGAAATCTTACAGTGAAATTTACAGTAAAATCATGGCATAAGAGGAGCCCCGTGGCGCAGAGTGGTAAGCTGCAGTATTACAGTCCAAGGTCTGCTCACGACCTGAGTTTGATCCCGACGGAAGTCGGTTTCAGGTAGCCGGCTCAAGGTTGACTCAGCCTTCCATCCTTCCAAGGTCGGTAAAATGAGTACCCAGCTTGCTGGGGGTAAAGGGAAGATGACTGGGGAAGGCACTGGCAAACCACCCCAGAAACAAAGTCTGCCTAGTATACGTCAGGATGTGACGTCACCACATGGGTCAGGAATGACCTGGTGCTTGCACAGGGGACCTTTAACTTTACCATGTCATAAGGGCATGCAGGTATTATATGATAAAATTTACTATAAAATCATTTTTATAAGAACATACAAATCCCACTAAATTGGTTACTTGGTTATTCAATTCTGACTTAACCATTATATGGTGCAGAGTAACAATCACATTCTCTAATTACGAGCTGAAAAAACCCCTTGCCACCGAGTCAATAATGATCACACATGAACACATGAAGCTGCCTTACACTGAATCAGACCCTTGGTCCATCAAAGTCAGTACTGTCTACTCTGACCGGCAGCGGCTCTCCAGGGTCTCAGGCAGAGGTCTTTCACATCACCTACTTGCCTTGTCCCTTTAACTGGAGATGGCAGGGATTGAACCTGGGGCCTTTTGTACTGGATCCTGTGTGGTCATAAGGTGGGACACCTTTTTCCATATGTACATTTTGCATTGGATCGGCCTTCTTCCTCCCCCTCCACCCGTTTTTTTTTTTTTTTAAATTTCCACAGTTACCATGCTGCATACTTGTTTTCTCCACAAAGGCGTCTATTGTTTGCGGGTTGCCTGAAGTAACGGAAGTGTGAATCGGAGATCCATGGATACATCCTTGTGGTTGCGGCGGTTGGCAGACTGCTGTCACAATAGCTGCTGCATATGCATATAACTGTGCGTGTTTTCCATTTCCGAAGGCTTTCATGGTCAGAGTTCATTGGTTCTTGTAGGTTATCTGGGCTGTGTGACCGTGGTCTTGGTATTTTCTTTCCTGACGTTTCTCCAGCAGCTGTGGCCGGCATCTTCAGAGGAGTAACACTGAAGGACATCCTCTGAAGATGCCTGCCAAAGCTGCTGGCAAAACGTCAGGAAAGAAAATACCAAGACCACGGTTACACAGCCCGGATAACCTACAAGAACCAATTTCCCATTTCCATTTCTCCCCATTTTCCAATACAGTCAAGAGGAAGCTTTGGGCTGTGGCACTATGCAGCAAGTTGCTGTATAACCCAGAAAAGCCTCGAGTTAGTAAAGCATGTTGTTGGCCTTTGGACTGCAGAGCATCTTCTGGGGGGATTTTTGGAATTCAGTCCACAGATCTGCTTGGGAACTTTAAATGCAAGGGAGGTATCTGAGCATCTTTGCAGATACTGGCGTGAGTTGCGCGAAGGCCAGGTGGCGTGCCCAGCTGCATTCCAGGCTCCCCTAAGTTACAAGCCATGTAGTGCCATCTGCTGGCATCAGCGCACAAATCTGGACATGCCTGAAAGAATCCTCGCGTACAGAGTTTTTCCACTCTTGCCCATTTTATCCGGGACGATACGTGTGCCGTGCGGAAAAGAGGAAGAAGAAACGATCCGGATTCTGCACCAAGAAAAGTTACCTTGTTCAGGCTGTACAAATCTGGTTGTGGTTGTCTTGCAGGCGAAAGTATGAATTGCCTTCTTCAAAGCGCATTGTGCTAGACGGCAGGGGTCCCCAAACATTTTTGAGCCTGTGGGCGCATTTGGAACGTTGACACGGCATGGAGGGCGCTGCCACAAAATGGCGGCCACAAAATGGCTGCCTCAGGAGGCGGAGCCAGCTACAAAATGATTGCCACAGCTTAACTTCAGTAACACAGTGCAGATACTTGTGCTGTGCTGGCAGCTGCTGCCAAAGCAACCTTTACAAAAAACTGTATAGCCAATCAGAAGCCATGCTGGGCAAAAGGCCCACCCACTTCCTAAAAAAACTTGGTGAATACCAGAAAAGGTGTTGGCAGGCGCTATGGCACCCATGGGCACCACATTGGGGACCTCTGTGCTAGAGGCTGTATGAAGTAGTGACATGAAAACTCTGGGCTGTCTTGATTTGTGCTGTCTATGCCCTCCCTACCACACATATGGACACATACATGCTGCCTTTGCAGAGTTGTGGTCCTTACTACATCACAGCGTGGTGTAGTGGGTAAGAGGTGGGTTGGAGTGGTGGACTCTGATCTGGAGAACTGGGTTTGATTCCCCACTCCTCCACATGAGCAGTGGGCACTAATCTGGTGAACTGGATTTGTTTCCCCACTCGTACACATGAAGCCAGCTGGGTGACCTTGGGCTAGTCACCGCTCTCTTAAAGTTCTCTCAGCCCCACCTGCCTCAGAGGGTGTCTGTTGTGGGGAGGGGAAGGGAAGGTGATTGTAAGCCGGTTTGAGTCTCTGTTAAGTGGTAGAGAAAGTCAGCATATAAAAACCAACTCCTACTCCTCTTCTTCCTCTTCAGTGAAGTGTGACATCAGCCTCTGATTTGGCCTGCATCGCCCATACACACTCAACAAACTTTGTGTCAACAAGGGCTAGGAAGTTGGGATTTTTAGAAATGGAAGCTTAGAGATACCGCACCCACTACCAAATTCCTTACTTGTGTTAAGTCCAGGAGATGTCCCAGTTTCTTGTCTTTAGGATCTAGTACAGAGAGTTTTCTTTTCTGCTGCTAGCCAGTTTCTCAAATCTGGGTACCATTTCTCCAGCTCTGCACAGTCTTACTACTGTTAAGTAATAAGGTGCAGACATTTAAAAATGTTTTAAGTGAGGAGGCAGCTGAAAAGAGCTCATTTCCCACCCGGTCTGGGAAAAGCCTAGATAATTGCACCGCAGCTGGGCTGCAGATTGGCTGTAGCCGGTACGGTTTACGAGGGTTCCCTATGCCCAGGGCACAAGGAGCCCTTTCTCCTCCCAGCACTTAACATAATAAACTGGCCAGTGGCCTGTGTTGTGTTTTTTAAATCAATGTTAAGAAGCAGCACTCAGAGGGGAACTCTGGTCAACTCTAAACTGGCTTCTTTGTCCCCTGAAATATTTTTTGTCTCAACCTCCCCCCCGCCCCGCCTTAAGCCTAGGCATTTTTTTAAAACGTCCATGAATCTGGATGTGCAAAAAACGGGAGTCACAATCTGAATGGAATTCTATAAAAAGGACTAGAAGCCCCGCTAGGGTTGCCAACCTCCAGGTTCTAGCTGGAGATCTGCTATTACAACTCATCTCCAGCTGATGGAGATCAGTCCACCTGGAGAAAATGGCCGCCTTGGCAATTGGACTCTATGGCATTGAAGTCCCTCCTAGGGTTGCCAGGTCCCTCTTCATCACCGGTGGGAGGTTTTTGGGGTAGAGCCTGAGGAGGGCAGGGTTTGGAGAGGGGAGGGACTTCAATGCCATAGAGTCCAACTGCCAAAGTGGCCATTTTCTCCAGGTGAACTGATCTCTATCGGTTGGAGATCAGTTGTAATAGCAGGAGATCTCCAGCTAGTACCTGGAGGTTGGCAACTCTAGTCCTTCCCCTCCCCAAACCCCACCCTCCTCAGCCTCTGCCCCCAAAACCTCCCCCGGTGGCGAAGACAGACCTGGCAACCCTAAGCCCCACCCCCCAAATGAAAGGTGCAAGGGGCTCAGGCCTGCCTGGGAGTTGCAATTTTTGCCCTGAAGGCCATTAACCTTGGGTACGCAGGGCCTGGCTGCGAATACTCAGTGGTAAAAGGCATTTTGGGTACGCCCAGATATGCTGCAGTGCAGGAGTCCCTAACCGTTTTGAGCCTCTGGGCACATTTTGAATTCTGAAATGGCATGGTGGGCGCAGCAACAAAATGGCTGCCACAAAATGGCTGCCACAGGAGGTGGAGCCAGCCCCTAAGCGATTGCCACAGCTTAACTTCAGTGCAGATCCTTGTGCTGTGCTGGCAGCTGCTGCCAAAGCAACATATTCAAAAATCTGCACTGACAATCAGAAGCCTTGCTGGGCAAAAGCCCTACCTGGCCCCACTAGGGTTGCCAGGTCCCTCTTCGCCACCGGTGCAAGGTTTTTGGGAAAGAGCCTGAGGAGGGTGGGGTTTGGGGAGGGGAGGGACTTTAATGCCATAGGGTCCAATAGCCAAAGCGGCCATTTTCTCCAGGTGAACCGATCTCTATTGGCTGGAGATCAATTGTAATAGCAGGAGATCTCCAGCTACTACCTGGAGGTTGGCAACCCTAGGCCCCACCCACTTCCCAAAAACACTTGGCGGACTCCAGAAGAGGTGTTGGTGGGTGCCATGGGGACCCCTGCTGTATTGCTTCACGTGTCTCAGAGTCAAGTCCAGCCCTTGGGAGATGCAGTATTAAGGGTTCTGCTTTTGATCGGAGCCCCGTTTCATGTAGCCAAATGGTTAATGCTGTTCTCGGAGCGTCTGCTTTAGACTTCTGCCTTTTAGGCTCCTTGTCGCGAGAGACAGAATCCCAGGCCGATGCAGCTCACTTTGAATCAATATGGATCCAGCATGCGCTCTCCATTAATTACGCATTGCACCTTTGGGCCTGTCATTGCCGCGCAACAGGGGCACGGTGGCCTTATAAAAAGCACGCTGGCTAATAGGTACTGCGGTCTGCTTCTTTCCTTTTTTTTCCCCCTGCCATGCTTTAAAACTCAGAGGCAAGGTATGAGCAAGGCATAATATACTTCCGCGGAATTAAAGTACCGTAGCACTAGACCTCCTGTGAGATGTTTTCAGCCCGCGTTGGCTTACTTGTTCCTTCCCTGGGACTTTGTCTCATTTTTGTACGTGTGCCAGAGAGTGATAGTTTGGGGGATTTGGGGTACAAGCTAATTACGGGGGCTTCTATGCTATTACTTGTTTAATTCCCTGCATTTTCATTAAAAGCTAATGAGGCTCCCTCCCCCTCCCCAATTCAGGGACAATAGTTCCTTCGTCTCTGATAAACTTGTTCCTTTGTTTTTCTTTTCCTTTGTCACTTGGACTCATCTAATTGTTGCTGCTCCATAAACTTTATGAGGGAAGCAAATTGAATAATGAAAAACAAAACAAAAACAAGTTTATTTTTAAATTTTCTTTTCTGATTCATTTCGGGAGAGATTGGAGTCCTGCAAAAGAAACCGTGATGCAAAATACTCTCCTTGTGGCTTACCACTAGAAGTTGAGGTGTATCAGATTCATATTTGTGTCTACATTTTTTTGCCCACTGCTTGTAATTATATACCCAAGTACATAGCAACAGATAGTCTGAGCCCCTTAACTGCTTTTTGAATACCCAAAGTGGGGGTGAGTCAGGTACTCATCTCCGGCTCCCGCAGGTGGCTGCTTCATTTTAACAGATGCTCAGAATGGTTTTGCACATGACCTTAAACAGCTTTCCCCATGTCTAATGAGAGCCATTGCTGGTGTCGTGGTTAACAGCAGCGTTCTCTAATCTGGAGAACTAGGTTCGATTCCCCACTCTTCCACATGAAGCCTGCTGGGTGACTTGGGCCAGGCACACCTTCTCAGCCTCGATCCTGGCTAGTATTTGATGGGAGACCTCCAAGGAACACCAGGGGTGTGAGTGGAGGCAGGCAATAGCAAAACCACCTCTGAACGTCTCTTGCCCTGAAAACCCTAAGGGATCGCCATAAGTCTGTGACTTCATGGCACACACACACACACGTGGTGTGGTGATTAAGAACGGTGGTTTGGAGCGGTGGACTTTGATCTGGAGAACCAGGTTTGATTCCACACTCCTCCCCATGAGTGGCAGAGGCTAATCTGGTGAATGGGGTTTGTTTCCTCACTCCTACACACGACTCTGCAGATTAGAGTCTACCTGTGCTGGCTAGCTGCCAACGCTCAGGTCTCCACTTGCAGTGTCTCTGAGATACTGCACCAGGCGTTTGGCAACAGCAGGGAGAGGGTAAAACAGAGTCCAAAGAACCAATCCATGTGTCAAAGCCAGAAATCAGAGTCCAGTACTTGCCAAATCAGAGTTACAGTTCATAGTCCAGGTAGCCGGTCCAAGGTCGAGGGTCACGGAAAGTCAGAGGTCCAAACAGCCAGTCCAAGGTCTAAAGGCACAGAGAGTTGTTCAGACATGGAAGGCAGCAGGTTGCTCAAGTATGCACTACATTACTTCCTCCGCCCTGGGCTGTTCAGTTGAGGCTTATCTGGCTTCTCTGTCAGTCCTCCTCCTGCGAGGACTCACTGTTCTGCTGCTGTTGCAGCACACGCCGGTAGGCTTCAAGCCGGGCACTATGTCTTTTAGCCACTAGTGCCTTTCTCTGCTGTTGCTTCCACCTGTCAGCCTTTGCTGCCTTAGTAGCTTGAGGGCTCACAGTCGGGCCACTGGGCCCAGGCTCTGAGCAGGACGGGGTTGGTTCTGCCGTGACGTCTGACTGCAAGTCTCGTGCCAGCTCTGGAGAGTCCCCAGCTTTAGGGCTGTCAGCCTCCTCACCAGGCTGTGCTGAATCAGGCCCCACTTCAGGCTGCAAGGTCAGAGGCAGCTTCATTGGGGCTGAATTCTCCTGGTAGAGTTCCTCCTCTGAGGAGGACCCATTCTCCAGGGACTGCCCCATGGCACTACCACTCCAAACCACCACTGTTAACCACTACACCACACTGGCTCTATTACTTATCGTGGCCTAGAATCTGGCTCACTTCCGAGAATGTCTTTCTTTCTGTAAGGTTCTTGCCTTCTAAGAACACCAGAAAGCACCTTTTCCAGGATCCCGTTATTCAAAGACATTAGTTCAGTTGTGGGTGAAGCAGCCAACCACCTCCATGAGTGCCCCCACAAAGATTCCTTCTGGACTCCACCCCCACACCATATCCAATCGTTATAAGAAAAAATCTCATGACTTGTCATGCTTTATAGGCTCCCAGGTAGACCAGGGCACCTTGCGTTGTGGACCTCATGGTGCAAAGGAATAGAACCTTTTCCAAAGTAACCCTGAGGCTCTGGAATATTCTCCCCACAGAAATGTGGCAATGTCCTCCTCCTCCTCCTCCTCCTCCTTCTTCTCCTTCTTCTCCTTCTTCTTCTTCTTCTTCTTCTTCTTCTTCTTCTTCTTCTTCTGTGGCAAGCATTACATGAATGTCTTACATCTCATCCATAGACATGCCATAAGCCAGCTTGTGAGATTTCTACAAGGGATCTCTCCATCTTCTGTGATGGCTGACGTTTCCAGCTAAAACTGCGAGGGACTTGTTTGCTTTGTTGTTTGCTAAGGTGGGGAGAGGAGAAGCAATTAATAGTTGTTGTTTTTTTTTTGTTTAAGTTCCCTGTTGAAATTAGACAAAATCCCTCCCTCTCCAATCTTCATTCCTGTCTGCGGCGTTGAGTGAACTCAGCAGCTGTCTTTGCCCCCTTTATCAGCTGTCCAGCATCTGTATATATTTGAGCTTTTTCTAAAAAAAAAATAATTGAAGGAGGTTTTGAGCACAATATTTGCTTGTCAGGACCTCTCTCTTCTTCCGCCCGCAGTGATGAATGTTGTCTTTCTCCATCAACCATGTCTTTTAGCAGCACCTCCTCCTCTTCAGCCCAACATAGCCATGACACCTGCCCCAGAATATTTAACTTTCGTTCCCTTTTGAATGGGAAATCCTACCACTTTGTCATCATTTCCATCTTAGGGAGGGGCTGTGGCTCAGTGACGGAGCATCTGCTCGCCATGCAAAAGATCCTAGCTTCACTCCTTGCAATTTCCAGTGAAAAGGCTCAGGTAGTGGGTGATGGGAAAGACCCCAGAGAGCCAGTGTGTATCAGAGCAGACAATTGTTACCTTGAGAGACCAGTGGTCTGACTCCGTATAAGACTGTTTCATGTGTTCATACTCTCATCTGTCCCCTGTTCTAGGGGTCTATACTGTGTTACTGGAGTGTGGCAATCCTTTTGTGGCTGGCTCCTCCTCCTGTGGCTGCCATTTTGTTGTTGCGCCCACCATGCTGGGTCAGAATCCCAAATGTGCCCACAGGCTCAAAAAGGTTGGGGACCCCTGCCGTACGACACCTTAAAGAACAACAAAATTTATCCCAGCCTACGCTTTTGTGAATCAGAGTTTACTTCATCACCTGCATCAGAGTGTGCATCTGTTAGGCTGGTGCTTTTATGTTTCTCACAGAAATATGTCTGCGAGGGAGGAGAAATGTTAAAAAAGGAAGCTGTTTTAAAGCATGACCCATTAAAAACATTCTTTCACTCAAGAAGAGTTGGTTTTTATACCCCGATTTTCTTTACCTTTAAAGAGACTCAAAGCGGCTTACAATCGCTTTCTCTTCCCCTCCCCACAACAGGCACCTTGTGAGGTAGGTGGGGCTGAGAGAGAGCTGTGACTGACCCAAGGACACCCAGCAGGCTTCATGCGGAGGAGTGGGGAATTGAACCTGGTTCTTCAGATTAGAGTCCACACCGCTCTTAACCCCTACACCACGCTGGCTCTCAAAGTGGATGAGGGCCACCCCCATCTGTGTGCTGTAACTCACGAAAGCTGATGCTGGAATAAATTTTGTAAAAACAATATGGCAATAAAGGTACCTGAACTGAATAAATTTTGTCACTCTTTGAGATACCACTGGGCACCTGTTTTTACTGAAAGAGTGTGTTATGTGTGTGGGGTAGTGGAAGCCTAAATCGTATCAAGTTGTATCAGAAAGTTATGAGAAAAGGAAAGTTGTTTCTGAACGTTTATAGATACGCATCCTATCTTCAGTTGGGTATGGTCAGGATATGTCCTTCATGACTGTGAAAACTTTTTTGATAATTTAATTACAGAATGTGGCCATACCTGAAGGGACCTGGTTGTGTAGCAAAATATACTTCTGGCCCGAGGACTAGAGCTTCAGAATTCTCTGTGAGAACACAGAAGCTGGCCGGCCCTATGCTTTTGGGCTTTGCAAATTCAGACCAGTACCATGCAATGTACTTGTAGGATTAAACAATCTTGTGGTGATGGGTACAGAAGAAGTACTTGAAGGGCTGTCATATAGAGGAGGGTGCTGAGTTGTTTTCTGTTGCCCCAGAAGGTCGGACCAGAACCAGTGGGTTGAAATTAAATCAAAGGAGTTTCCGTCTAGACATTAGGAAGAATTTTCTAACAGTTAGAGCAGTTCCTCGGTGGAACAGGCTTCCTCGGGAGGTGGTAAGCTCTCCTTCCCTGGAGGTTTTTAAGAAGAGGCTAGACGGCCATCTGTCAGCAATGCTGACTCTATGACCTTAGGCAGATCATGAGAGGGAGGGCACCTTGGCCATCTTCTGGGCATGGAGTAGGGGTCACTGAGGGTGTTGGGGGTGTTGGGGGGAGGTAGTTATGAATTTCCTGCATTGTGCAGGGGGTTGGACCCTGGTGGTCCCTTCCAACTCTCTGATTCTATGAATCTAACTTGTAAAGCATGTGAGTAACACCAGATTCATTGTTGTTCAGGTCTAGTGATTGTATAGGCCCTTTCAAGACATTTACTCTGCTTTGGTGATTTGCAGTATTGGAACATGGGCAAATCCACAGAACCAGATTCTCCCATCTTGTGGAACATAGATTGTGGGAATTGGCCATCACAGATAGCTGTTTATAAGGCAGTGACAAAAGCGTCTACTAGGGAGTCTGCTGGAACAGATGTGGCTGGCAAGTAACATTTGTTCAGGTGAGCCAGCAGTGGGAGCTTCGACAAAGCTGGTTCTTCCTTTTTTTCCCCTTTCAGGCCGTAAATTCTTAGATCATTATAAGCAGGCTTGAGGGCTACTCAAATTTCTTTTGTGGGTTAATAGCTTGTGAGGATTTCTTTGAAAAAGCTGCCTCTTATCATTCTTATGCATTTCTGTTGACCCCCTTCGAGTAGGTCATTCACATTCTTGAGCTGTGCCATCCCAGAAATGGATATTTGGCTACCTTGATTAGAATCATCTCGCTCATCTTTATCTTTTTTTTGTTTTGTTCCCTGTTAGGGGTTCCTGGTGCATTTGGCTCAACACAGGATTCCTCTGATGATAGCCAGACCTGGAACTTCTCATCAGAAGCGCCTCTTCACCTCAGCTGCCCTGAGAACCGTGAGTCCGTCTTAATGGACTCTCTGTCTTCCACGTGTATGGATGGCCTTTTGTGCATGGCTGTTTCCCTCGTCGTCACCCCTCTGATGAGTCGGGTTGTTGTTTTGATTACGCATGCCGTTTCTGAACGTCAGCGGTCGCCTTGCTTTCCCCCTGCATTTCTGCGCATTTTGCCCGCATTTTCAGAGACCTGTTTTATTTCGAATTTGAAAATTTGGGCAAAACGTGGGGAAATGCAGGGGGAGAGCGAGGCGACCTCTGACGGTCGGAAACGGCATGCATAATCAACCCAAAGACCCGAAGTCATTGGAGAGGTGACGGCGAGGGAAACAGCCATGCCTAAAAGACAGATGTGTCCGGCCACATGCTGGCCATCAGGACTGGAGCATTGGACTGGGAATATTGGGTTGGATCCAGACATTTCTGTGGGTGCCAGTATTTCTACTCACAGTGAATGGTTTTTCCTGCCCTTGTGCTCCGCAGACAGAAGTAACAAAGACAGAAGTAATGCCATTTTAATGGTTTGATAAACAGATATTTCAGACTTGGGGAACCTTTGGCAAACGTGCAAAAATTGCATTTTGGCTCAATTCTGAAGCAGGCTGGGAGAGAGAGAAGAGTCTTTCATCTCTGTAGTCTGACTTGAAGAATGTGGAAGTGAGATAAGAGACCTGCCGTGCTGCTCTGGTTGTTTGGGGCTTTTGAAAGTTTGGAAATCTATTGGTTCAACGATTTTCATCCTGCTTGACTGAGTACAAGGTGTATAGGTTTGGCTTTTGACCAATGTGCTAGCGGTGTGGGACCCGGCAACTGGGTCAGGTCCAGGTCATTCATTCCTTTTGGCCTCTTGGAAGGGGTTAAAAAGGAATAGTGAAGGCTACAGCCGAGAGCGATGATGTTTGCCTGCTAAGGGTCGAATAACAGCATCTTTGCAGAATGGATACCTCCACCAGAGTGCGTGCGGGAATCAGAGTCAACTTTTGCTTCCAGACAATCGTTAAGGGCAACCCCTCCCACGGCTCTTTTCAGTAGTCAACGTGGTGAAAGTAAAGACAATTAAGTCTCTGGTATCATGGATCCTGCTTTGAAACCCTGCTGCCTCCTGGGGAATTTCCTTGATGGTCTTTCAAGGAGCCAGTCAAACTGGAAGGAGGCCAAGGCCATACCAGGAATAGATATGCAAGCAAATCCCCTTAGTAGCCTGTTCTGTAAAACCCTTTTTTTTTCTTTGCAGAGAGATAGATGCAGTTTTAAAATTGCTTTGGCATAGACTCAGATTCCCACAGGGAGGAAAAGGACTGCTTAAAGACTCTGGGAAAGCACTGTGTGTACACACAGCCGTTAAATGAAGATGTACAGGAATTGTTGCTCCAGGTTTGGTGACTGTGGGTGATCGGCTGCCTGGAAATAGGACACTCGTTTTATGTCGAGGGGTGGGGTGGCTTGCATAGAACTTTAGGGAAGAGGCTCTTTCCTTGAGGTCTGGCAGCAGGGTTTTGACTGCAGGTTTTGGAAATATTTATTTACCCGCTCGTCCTCTTGCCATCTGGTCGCCAGCAGCCGATCTGCTGGGTGGCCACACTTGCCTCATTTCTGGAGGGTGTTTTCATGCTACAGCAGCTGGGTTTGGCTGCTCTGATGCCGCAGAGCGCCTGTGTGGGACGGGCGGCGCTCGGGTTTAAATCCCCAGGTTCACAAGCAGTTTTTGTTACCCGAAACCGCATAAGCGTCTGACCTTCTCGAATCTGCGTGGCAGACTGTCCGGTTGGTTTGGTTGTAGTCTTTCGGGACAGAGTTCAAAATGGATGGCTATCTCTGCTCGTGACATGATTTAAATACTTTCTGCTAATCCCAACCCAAGTGTTTGGGGATAGGTTAAGATGTAAAGACTCTGCGGGTTGGATCTGGCCAGCTTTTTCACACAGTCTCGCCCAATTCCTCTTCTTACTGTAGCCCAAAGTGGGCAGTACCACTCCCTGGGGGGCGGTGGGATTACCTAGGGGGGCACTAGGAGGCAGGGGGGCAGCAGGGGGTACTAGGGGTGGGCCCCTTCAACTGTGTTGTTCACTAATTTACAATAGATCAAGCTATGGCACCATGCTGGCAAATTGGATGGAAACCATCTGAATTTTTTCCCAGACTTTGAAGAGCTGGTACCACTGGATCAAGTTAATCAGTTTTGTTGAATAAATTTCAACTAAAAAAGTTTTAATTTGATTTTGAATAGATGTGCAATTAATTGTTACTGTTTTGAAATTTTTATTGTTCTTATCTTCTTTAGTGCGTCATGCAAACCCCTATTTTGAATAATGCTTTTTATAGGTTAGGGTATGGGGCGCTGGGGTTGAGTTTGTGGAACCAAGGGGAGCGCTGGCCCGAAAAGTTTGGGAACCACTGCCATAGCCCCTTATCCCACGTGGCTTGTATCCAGGCAGGTATTTGGTGATGGAAGGGGACTGCCTCTTTCCCCCTTTCACCAGCAAAAAAGCTAGCTGGATCCAACGTAATATATCGAACACAGGCTTTGATGTTCAACCTCCTGATTCAGTGTGCAGGAGATCTTCTTGGGAGACCATGCCCCATTAACAGGGAAGGGTTGTCCCTGGAATTTTCCACCTTCAGCGCCCAAATGTTTTAGCCCTGTGTATTTGCACAGGAGAATCTCAGAGAGATTATTTTTTAAAAAAACAGTTACTTCCCTCCTTCAACACATGGCTTCTCTCTCTGGCAGAGGGAGACCATGATAAAGGGAGGCAATTCCACAAAGTTCGAGAGGGACGGCTTTATTCAATGAGCCACGACCATGTTCTAGATGATGGCCCCTAATGAGCGATTAAGGAGCTAATGTTTGTACGGCGCTGGGTGGTCCTGGAGCTGTCTTAAGTGCTAACTTCTGTTATTGTGGCAAAAGCTTTAGTTTTAGGGCCGTCGGCTCTGCAGAATCCTAGATGGATGTGCCTCGTCCTTGCGTTTTGTTAAATCATCATAAGAGGAATATTTGCATTGTCCGTTTATGTACAACTCTTTATAGATTCTAACCATTTACTCTCGCTAATTACAACAATACAATACCTTTATTGGCAGCTTAAAATAGTAAAACACTCCATACATAAAAGAATAGGATAAAATCATTATTATTATTAATTAAAAAAGGTACTTTATCAATTGGAGTTAAATGTTTGTGGTGTGTTTGAGCTCTCTTGAATTGAATGATCTTTGGACATTCTCTCAATGAGGGCTGTAGTTGAAAAGGAGGCTACTGAAGCAGTGAGATTCCTGCCCTGGTCTGTTAGGAGGAAGCGAATTAGATCACTTCTTGGTCTTGTACTATGAGAATCTGGCAGGTGGCTAAACATTAAATGGCGAGATCCGCTGTGGAAACTCTCGCTAATTTGCAGGTAACAATAGCAACATGTGTATATATTTTTTTCTCATTTGGGGTCCTGGAAATGTCTTCCTTAACATGTGTTTTGAAACGTGGTAAATTGTTCGGTGCATTCGTAAATGTTCAGGATGTGTGTGTGAGAGAGGAACCCTGCATTCAGTACTGCTGAATATTAATATGTTTTTAAAGAAGCAATCAATGCACACGTTATGACGTTCTTGTGTCAGGACTTTGTATCAAACTGGTTATGGGAGTTTTGTGCCTCCCAGATGCACCCGGGCCTGTCTCTGATCATGATAGTTGTGTGGATGCGAGTACTTGGGGGCATATAAATTGGTACTGGAGGTCCAATAGAAGTCGGTTAAGGGGAGACATGATAGAGGTCTATAAAATTATACATGGTATGAAGAGAGTGGACAGGGAGAAGCGTTTCTCCCTCTTAATACTTAAAACACGGGGTCATCTGATGAAGCTGGAGGGTGAGAGATTCAAAACAGATAAAAGGAAGTATTTCTTCACACATCGCATATTTAAATTATGGAACTCCCTGCCCCAGGATGTGGTGATGGCTGCCAACTTGAAAGGCTTTAGAGGGGAGTATTCATGTTCATGGAGGAGAGGGGTATCCATGGCTACTAATCAAAATGGATACTGGTCATGATGCATACTTATTCTCTCCAGGATCTGAGAAGCATGCCTGGTATGTTAGGTGCTGTGCAACACAGGCAGGATAATGCTGCTGCAGTTGTCTTGTTTGTGGGCTTCCTGGAGGCACCTGGTTGGCTGCTGTGTGAACAGACTGTTGGACTTGATGGCCCTTGGTCTGATCCAGCAGGGCCTTTCTTATGTTCTTATGTTCAAAAGTGGGAAGGATTCCCCCCCCCTTTCAAATAAATTTAAATGTTTTGAAAAATCTTCTGCTCTGAACAAGGGAAACAAAATCATTTTATAGTCTTATCACCCTGACGTGGATAGCCTAGGCTAGCCTGATCTCATCAGATCTCAGAAGCTAAGGAGGGTCTGCCCTGGTTTGGATGGGAGACCTCCAAGGAATACCAGGGGCGTGAAGCAGAGGCAGACAATGGCAAACCAGATGCCTCAAGGAAGCCCACAAACAAGACGACTGCAGCAGCATTGTCCTGCCTGTGTTCCAAAGCACCTAATATAATGGGCATGCTCCTCCGATCCTGGAGAGAATCAATCAATCTTTATTAAAAACAGTCATAGACCAGCACAGCAAAATTTACCATTAAAACCCTTAGTGTTACGCTCTACCCACAGGTTAAATCCTGGAAAGAATAGGTATGCATCATAACTAGCATCCATTTTAACTAGTAGCCATGGATAGCCCCTCTCCTCCATGAACATGTCCACTCCCCTCTTAAAGCCTTCCAAGTTGGCAGCCATCGCCACATCCTGGGGCAGGGAGAGAAGGCTCACAATGGGGGAGAGACATGGCAAACGTCACCATTTCTAGATTTGGACGTCCCAGGCGTTGGCAAGCTCATGTGACTGAGCCCTAGTCACAAACAGAATCGGGACAGAGTGCTGCTTGCCTGCTTTCTTCCAGTGCAATCCTATACCCAGTGGGTTTAGCTGGATACAGCTTTGTGGAGGATTGCACCAGAAGTGGATGCTGCGGGACCAGAAAACAGAATCTGGTCCACGTTTGAAAGCATTACATTGGTCCTTATGGCTGACCGACTTGTGAATCCTGCTGTCCCGTGTGTGAGCCAGAAAGGCTTTCGTTTAAAATCTCATTGTTCGAAGGCAATCTGGAATGGTAAATACCCATGTGTTTGTACAAGTAGATAAAAATTCAGTCAGTTTGCTCTTGGTCAGGTTCATTAGGGCAGGATAGGTTTTTAAAGACTGCTTTGTGGGGGGAGGAGTGGGGAGAAGAGGGGCACAGAGGTGTTCTGAGCCAGTTTCTCCTGCATCCTACCCAAGCTGCAAAAGGCTTTCTGGCTCTGACCCTGTACTTCAAATATTTACCCTCTTTCCACAGCTAATTCTTGTAACTTAATCTGTCTAGTACATTTTTTTCTTCCATCCTTCCTCCAAGGAGCTTAGGACAGCATACACGGCTGTCTTTTTCTTATTTTATCCTCACAAACAACCCCATGAGGTAGGCTGGGGTGAGAGAGAGGGACTCACCAAAGGTCACCCTGCAAGCTTCCATGGCAGAGGGAGGATCTGAACCCCGGACTCCTAGATTCCAGTCCGGTGCCAACCACCACACCACAATGGCTAAACCCTCTGATAGCTTCCTCGGACACAATCTGCAGGGTGCACAGCTAGGCTTCCAAGCCCTTCCTTTCTTAGAGAAGTCATTCATGACTGCCCCTTCTCCAGACTCTGGGCAGATTCACAAGTAGGGTTGTCAGCTCGAGATTGGGAAATACCTGGAGATTTTGGGGGTGAACACATGAAGCTGCCTTATCCTGAATCAGACCCTGGGTCCATCAAAGTCAGTATTGTCTACTCAGACCGGCAGCGGCTCTCCAGGGTCTCAGGCAAAGGTCTTTCACATCACCTACATGCCTAGTCCCTTGAACTGGAGATGCCGGGGATTGAGCCTGGGACCTTCTGCATGCCAAGCAGAGTCTCTACCACGGAGCCACAGCTGCTCCCCTCAGGGTGGAGCCTGAGGGGTTCTTGGTTTGGGGAGGGGAGGGACCTCAGCAGGGTATAATGCCATAGAGTCCACCTTCCATGGTGGCCATTTTCTCCAGGTGAACTGATATCTGTCAACTGGAGAACAGTGGTAATCCCAGGAGATCTCCAGCCACCACCTGGAGCTTGGCAACCCTATTCAAAAGTGATCTTTGACACAGTTGTGAGGAGCGGTCATTGAGGTGGGGCGAAAAGGTGCTCCGTTGCGCACGCCCTGAACCTGGAAGGGGTCTCTGGACCATGACCCTGTCTCTCCACGCCTGTGACATGTAGAGTTTTCTCTTGCCGTGGGAAAAAAATGCTAAAACGGCTCTCTATTTGGCTTTCTTCCGGAAGCCCATGACACGCAGTGTCATGCTTGGAGTAGGCCCTTGGAATTAGGCCTGCGACCGCGCGATGACAATATGTGGGCGGATATATGTTACATTAATGGCTTAACGCCTTGTGTTGTAATTGCCTATAAAGCAGCAGTTAAAGGGGGGGGGGAAGGGATTTATAGGTTGCAGGAAGAGAGGAGAGAGTTCTGCAGCTCCCTCTTGTGGCAAATTTGAATAATATGCTTTCCGTTTCCCCCTGCAAAATGGTTTGTGGAGTTTAGGGCTTGAAGGAGCCGCCTTATCCCAGTCGAGACTGAGTCCTTGAGGTTTAGTACTGCCTTCTCTGGCAAACCACCTTGGAACATCTCTTGCCTTGAAAACCCTATGGGGTTGCCATAAGTCAGCTTTGACTTGAAGGCTCTTTCCACCTTGGGTTGCCAGTAGGGTTGCCGACCTCCGGGTACTAGCTGGAGATCTCCTGCTATTACAACTGATCTCCAGCCGATAGAGATCAGTTCACCTGCAGAAAATGGCTGCTTTGGCAATTGGACTCTATGGCATTGAAGACCCTCCCCAAACCCCACCTCCTCAGACTCCGCCCCCAAAACCTCCCTCCGGTGGTGAAGAGGGGAGGGACCTGGCAATCCTACTGAGCCGCTCCCATACATTAAAGCCCATACCTCTTTGTGGTTTTCTGATCTGGCCGCCGCTCCCATACATTCAAGCCCATCCCTCTTTGTGGTTTTCTGATCCCAATCAACGCATGCAGCGGCTTTACCAAGTCAGAATAATCTTCCATAAAAGTCAGTCAAGTTAGAAAAACAATTTCAGGTAGGGTTGCCAACTGCCAGGTAGTAGCAGGAGATCTCCTGCTAATTCAACTGATCTCCAGCCGATACAGATGAGATCACCTGGAGAAAGATGGCTGCTTTGGCAACTGAACTCTATGGCATTGAAGTCCCTCCCCTCCCCAAACCCCACTCTCTTCAGGCTCCGCCCCCAAAATCTCCCACCATTTGTGAAGAGGGATCTGGCAACCCTAATTTCAGGGCTTGGTTTTTGAAGGTCGCACGGTCCCATAAATGCAGTCAAGGGTTTGGAAGCCAAGGGTTTTTCTGCTTAATGGGAGCAAACTGTGGGTCAAGCCGGACGAAGCATTGAGAGTTCCATGATTAGAGCTGCTGGTGGTTTATTTTAATACAGTTTCCAAGCATGTAGGTGCCCACCTCTGACCACTCTGTTACAAGGGTTTGTATGTGTGTTTAGGCCTTCTCCCCTACCCGCTTTTCCTAATAGAATCTGCTGTTTGCTCCATTGGGATAAACACATGGGTAGCCCCATGGCGCAGAGTGTTAAACTGCAGTACTGCAGTCCAAGCTCTGCTCACGACCTGAGGTCGATCCCGACGGAAGTCGGTTTCAAGTAGCTGGCTCAAGGTTGACTCAGCCTTCCATCCTTCCGAGGTCGGTGAAATGAGTATCCAGCTTGCTGGGGGTAAAGGGAAGATGACTGGGGAAGGCACTGGCAAACCACCCCGCAAACAAAGTCTGCCTTGGAAACGTCAGCATGTGACATCACCCCATGGGTCAGGAATGACCTGGTGCTTGCACAGGGGACCTTTACCTTTTATCTATGGTTTAATGGTTAAGAGTGGTGGTTAGGAGCGGTGGCCTCTTATCTGGAGAACTGGGTTTGATTCCCCACTCCTCCACATGAAGCCTGCTGGGCGACCTTGGGTTAGTCACAGTTCTGTTAGAGCTCTCTCAGCCCCACCTACCTCACTGGGTGTCTGTTGTGGGGAGGGGAAGGGAATATGATTGTAAGTCGGTTTGATTCTTCCTTAAGTGGTGGAGAAATTTGACATATAAAAACCAACTCTTCTTCTATATTGTTTCTTTCTGTTTGTTTTCTCCAAAGAATCAAGTAATGGTTTTGCAAGGTTATTTCAGGCTGGGAAGATGGGGGGGTGGGGGGAGAGAGCCTAAACACCCTCTGTCCTCACATGAACACATGAAGCTGCCTTATACTGAATCAGACCCTTGGTCCATCAAAGTCAGTATTGTCTACTCAGACTGGAAGCGGCTCTCCAGGGTCTCAGGCAGAGAAAGGTCTTTCACATCACCTACTTGCCTGGTCCTTTTAACTGGAGATGCCAGGGATTGAGCCTGGGACCTTCTGCATGCCAAGCAGATGCTCTACCACTGAGCCACAGCCCTTCCTTGCATGATAGCCTCAGTCAGAATCACACCCCTCACTTGCCTGATGATAATTGCATTAAAACACACACACACACGCACACACATTTTCCTGGGTGATTGGATGGGGGAACTGCCCAGATCTCACCTGGTTTACTCCTGTGAGCCAATAAGCTCTGTTTGCCTGCACTCCTAATTGGGTAGAATGGAGTCATGTGACATCCTTCCATTTCCCTCGTGCCAGTTAGGACTTGGGACGAGCCAGCGAGGTGTAGCGGTTAAGAGCGGTGGTTTGGAGCAGTGGACTCTGATCTGGAGAACTGGGTTTGATTCCCCACTAGCAGCGTAGGCTTATCTGGTGAACTGGATTTGTTTCCCCACTCCTACACACGAAGCCAGCTGGGTGACCTTGGGCAAGCCACATTCTCTCAGCCCCACCCACCTCACAGGGTGTCTGTTGTGGGGAGGGAAAGGGAAGGTGATTGTAAGCCGGTTTGAGTCTCCCTTAAGTGGTAGAGAAAGTGGGCTTATAAAAACCAACTCTTCTTCTTCTCTTCAGTGGTCAACCTGAGGCAGTCCTGTCTGCTTCTTCCATGTGGCTATTGGTGAGCAGGACCGGAAGTCATAAAAGGGCCTATGTCCGTACAGTGCCCTGGTCAGAGTAATGGTGGTGATCCTATTGAGGGAGGAATTTCATGTTCCCAGCAGGTGATGTGACAGTTTGAGGGGCAGTGGTGTTCACTTGCTTTGGAAGCATTTGCTGAGGGGAAAAAGTGTCATCTGGATAACGCTCAGCAAATCTGTAATTGGCATGTAATCTTTGCATGAAATGCACATCACTTGGAAATGCCCAAGCTAAATGGGCATATACTTAAGGTAAAGGTGGTTTCCTGTGCAAGCACCGGGTAATTACTGACCCATGGGATGATGCCTGAGGGCATATACTTAAGGTAAAGGTCCCCTGTGCAAGCACCGGGTCATTCCTGACCCATGGGGTGACGTCACATCCTGATGTTTACTAGGCAGACTTTGTTTACGGGGTGGTTTGCCGGTTCCTTCCCCAGTCATCTTCCCTTTACCCCCAGCAAGCTGGGTGCTCATTTGACCGACCTCGGAAGGGTGGAAGGCTGAGTCGACCTTGAACCAGCTACCTGAAACCCACCTCTGTCAGGATCAAACTCAGGTCGTGAGCAGAGTTTGGACTGCAGTCCTGCAGCTTACCACTCTGCACCACAGGGCTCTTAAGGATCTTAAAAAAAAAAAAAAAAGGAAAGGAAAGGAAATGGAGGAGCAGTTCACTCTCTGCTGTGAGGTTAGAGGAAAAAATAAATCATAACGGGAGAGGTTTAGGTGAACCATATTAGAGAAACCCTTGCTAACATGAAGAGCAGTTTGGCAAACAGGACATGCCGGCCTTGGGAGTGTGCAGCTCCATTCCACACATGAAGCTACCTTATATTGAATCTGACCCTTGGTTCATTAAAGTCAGTATTGTCTACTCGGACTGGCAGCAGCTCCCCAGAGTCTCAGGTGGAGGTCTTTTGCATCTTCTGCAGCCTGATCCTTTTAACTGGAGATGCACTGGGGGTTGAACTTGGGACTGCCCTCATGTCAGGCAGACGCTCTAGCAATGAGTGGCAGCTCCTCCCCACAAAACTCTTCCTAAGAACACATAAGAACATAAGAAAGGCCCTGCTGGATCAGACCAAGGGCCATCAAGTCCAGCAGTCTGTTCACACAGTGGCCAACGAGGTGCCTCTAGGAAGTCACAAACAAGACTGCAGCAGCACCATCCTGACTGTGTTCCACAGCAGCCAAAATAATAGGCATGCTCCTCTGATACTAGAGAGAATAGGTATGCAGCATGACTAGTATCCATTCTAATAGCCATGAATACCCCTTTCCTCCATGAATATGTCCACTCCCCTCTTAAAGCCCTCCAAGCTGGCAGCCATCACCACATCCTGGAGCAGGGAGTTCCACAATTTAACTATGCGTTGTGTAAAAAAATACTTCCTTTTATCTGTTTTGAATCTTTCACCCTCCAGCTTCAGCAGATGACCCTGTGTTCTAGTATTATGGGAGAGGGAGAAAGTTCCAGCAAATATGGGCAATACTTTATGCAATAGGATATCCTTTTGGGAGGGGGGCAACATGCTTGGTTCAGATGGCATAATGATCCAGTGGTTCCCAAACTGTGCACTTGGTGCTCCGCGAAACATCTCCTAGTAAACACATGAACACATGAAGCTGCCTTCTACTGAATCAGACCCTCGGTCATCAAAGTCAGTACTGTTTACTCAGACCGGCAGCGGCTCTCCAGGGTCTCAGTCTGAGGTCTTTCACATCACCTACTTTCCTAGTCCCTTTAACTGGAGATGCCGGAGATTGAACCTGGTACCTTCTATATGCCAAGCAGATGCTCTACCACTGAGCCACGGCCCTGTGACTCAGTGGTAGTGTTCTGTGAAGAGACTGGAAAGAAAAATACTATTGTCATTCTGTTTAGTATATAGGTGCTAGGTGAAAATTAGTGCTCCGTGACTCAATTTCTCTTCTGAAATTGACTCAAAAGGTTTGGGGATCTATGTATACCTACTGGAGTTGCTACTTGAACCGTTTACAAAACACCGCTTACAAAGCAGTCTTTGTGGTGCATAATTCAAGTTGTTTTGTATCTGTTTCTTTTTTTAAAAAAATATAATAAATACAATAAGATACAAAGAAGCACAACAAACATAGATACAAAAAGAATGTAAAATACAAAAAAATAAGAACAATCATAAGATAGCTAACAATGAGATTGTTACTACCCATAAAGTTGATCTCACATACCTAAACCAAGATATTTGACAACTGCTATCTCTAGCATCTTTAAAAAAAAACCCAATTACTATCCCGTTTTGTATCTGTTCCTATACAAAATCCTAAAGCACTTTTTAAAAGTTGGAAATGCATTAAAGAGCGCTGATAGAAATGCAAAATCAAATCATGTGGAGGATTTCTTTTTAAAAAACAGGAGCTTTTCTAAGAAGGCGGATAAAGATGAGAGAGAACATTTAACGTAAGGTTCCCTCTCCCCTCCCTGTTCACTTCAGATGTTATGTGACTATCTGCAAACAGCAAGTGCAGAAACCCTACAGCAGGGCTGGGAAACCTTTTTTCCACCAAGGGCCATTTGGATATTTATAACATCATTTGCAGGCCATACAAAATTATCATTGTGCAAGGGCAAAAAATGTTCCTTTTCTCGGCAAAACAAACTCACATCTGCCTTGAATAGAGGCTATTCCTGTCCACGGGAGGGGGTGGATTTCCAGTCTTAGATCCTTCTGAGCTAGAGATCTGCCAGGACCCACAGAGGGCCAGACCAAATGGTTTTGCGGGCCTTAAACGGCCCCCGGGCCTGACGTTCCCCACCTCTGCCCTACAAGGTAAAAACAGCCATACTGTGTAATTTCATATGCATTAAGGGGTATACAAAATGGCAACCGGACGCGTACTACAGCACAGCCTTTCCTTTTCCCTATTCTCCTTCTTGCTGCTTGGCTGCTGCTCAGTTATTTTGCTTTTGTCTGAAGCCATGTGGGTGGCTCAGTACCTGGGGCATTGGGCCAGAAACATCCACAGGTGTAAAACAATCAATGCTTCTAAAGTTCAGGTTTTGGGGTCAATGGCAGGGACTGGATGACCGCAGAAGCAATTACCGGTTTGTCTCCCCGACATCCAGATGCCCCCTTTGTTTTGACTGGATTGTTACAAATTTGCTGCTGACGTTCTTTATACTCTGTGCAGGCGGTGTTCTGGAACTGCAGAGCACGCCAGTTGCAATTTAATATTGACGTTCCAGCTGGCTTGTTTCCTTCAGATATTGGGCAATGTTGCAGACGAGGCCAGGAAATAAGCGGATAAATAAAGGGGGTATGTGATTGCCATAACTAAGTCTTCTTGTGCTGCCGAGGTGCATGCGGAACGTTCCCGAGAGAGTGGCGGGTGAACCCGAAAGGCTGGCTGCCCTCAGGCCCTGATCTTAAAAATGTATGGGAAGGGAAGGAAGAGGGGACGTTGTGCTCCAATGAAAATCTGTGATTTTTGCCGGTTTCCTGGCTGGGTTTGGCAAAAGCAACTTATAGATTGACCTTTAAAAGCTAACTTTGTAGTGTTCTGTGGAATTCCAGGTATTGATCTGCATTTTTTCCTGTTAAGGAACTGATGTGCCAGGTCCCAGATTCAGATCACAGCTACAGTGTGAGGAGAAGGGGAAGATTTCCGCCTCTTTCCTTCCCCTCATGCTTTTTTCCTGTCCCTCTGAAGTTTGCCCTCTTGGGCAAATGAACATAGATCCTGTACCCAGACCAGTATTTGCCCCGGGGGACAGACACTGATTCCCCTGCTCCATTAGGACCCATGGGTTGGTAAAGAGATTTGCAAATAGCTCACACTCGGATTAGGAGTATACATTCGGTATATCCGAGCTGAAAAAATAACTGAAAAATACTTAACTGGTATTTCCCAGCTATTTTTGGCCAAATATAAAACAAGAGAATCCGGCAGTGGCTGGCAATCCCGATCCTGAAACACCCCGAAAAAATCCAGTTTTATTTTGGGAACGCCAACTACAATTTGTAATAAAAGGGTGGGGGACTCTTCTTCAGCTGGGCTTGCACTGTCAGAATGTGCCTGGGTTCTGCAGGGCATCTGAACATTGCCCTAGGTTTGGCTGGGCTTGCAAAAGTGCCCCCTTGCTTGATTTTTTGTGTGCTGTGATTCTCTGGTTTGACATTGGTTCTGTTTGGCTTTGCCACATTGGCTTGTGGTTCTTCTGGATTCTTGGGTTCTGGTTTAGTTCTGTTGGGCGTGTTGGTTCTTGGGTTGGGAGGCACTGACCTATGGTTGCTCACAGGCATTCCTCTTTGCTTTTTCCCTGGAGGAAATAAGGCTGTTTCCCCCCCCCCCCATTAGATAGGGGCTCCTTCTTTGGGGGGCCATAAAATTGGACCCTCTCACTCAATCTTTACCAAACTTGGGGGTTCTTCTTAGGAGAGGCATGAGCAGCTGTGCTTCAAATTTGGTACCTCTACTTTAAAAAACAGCCCCCCCAAACCCCCAAAAAGATTCCTTATAGGGTATGATGGAGCCAAATATATTCGTATTCCCGAAAAAACCCAGGAATACTGATATTTTTCTGCTCTAATATATCTGCATCCGGAAAAAAAACAAATTTTTTTGATGCATGGCCCTAGCTGGGATACTAAAAGCAATAGGCCAAATCCCTCTTGAGAGTTGGGTCAACCCTCCCTTGCCCCTGGTCTATACTCCTGACTTCAGGAGTTGCAATTTGCCCTGCTGAGGAAAAAAACATACAAGTTTGTCTGTATGATTTCCCCCAGGCTCAAGCCCCAAATCAGAAATTTCCTAACTGGAGTTTGCAACCCTACTTACTATTACAAATCTCCAACAGGTATGCCTTCCAGTTGTGTGAGTGGAAGCTCCTTGTGCCAGAGGAATGTGGTGTGCCCCAGAAGGTTGCCCTTCCTCTCCAGCAAAAGAGCCCAGAGCAAACAGAAGCAAGGCTTGGGATCAAAGTGGGTGTTTTGAGGCCTTCCATGTTAGGTACGGTTGGCAGCTCTGGGTTGCAAAATTTCTGGAGATTTTGGGGGTGAGGGTTTGGGGAGGGACTTCAGTGGGGTATAATGTCATAGAGTTCACCTTCCGAAGCAGCCATTTTTTCCAGGTGAACTGATCTCTGACACTTGGGGATCAGATGTAATCACAGAATCATAGAATCACAGAGTTGGAACAGACCTCTAGGGTCATCTAGCTCACCCCCTGCACAATGCAGGGAATTCACAACTACCTCCCCCCCACACACCCCAGTGACCCCTACTCTATGTCCAGAAGATGGGGTGGAACCCTCCAGAATCCCTGGCCAATCTGGCCTGGAGGGAAATTGCATCCTGACCCTGGACATGTAGGAAAGGGCCACAAGAGCCAAACACTGACGCAACCCTTTCTGCCCTCCCTTTCATGACCTGCCTAAGTTAACAGAATCAGCATTGCTGACAGATGGCCATCTAGCCTCTGCTTTAAAACCTCCAAAGAGAGAGGGCCCACCACCTCCCGAGGATGCCTGTTCCACTGAGGAGCCTCTCTTACTGTCAGAAAGTTCTTTCTAATGCTTAGACAAAAGCTCTTTTGATTTAATTTTAACCCATTGGTTCTGGTCCAACCTTCAGGAGATCTCCAGCCACTGCCTGGGAATTGGCAACCCTGAACTTAGGGCTAGCTTGTTATATCTGTGAGTGTTAATTCGCCTTTTTAATAGAGGCTGTTTTTGAGGCAAAATGCTCTGGCACGCTGCTGTGCAGCACATATCCTGGTGATTGTGTTACCCACCCACCCCCGGTACTGCAGCCTTAGGAACAAATTCCTTTCCTGATTATTGTGCCTAGTAGCCAGTCATGCATCTCTGGTTTCTCAGTGTGGGGTAGATATACTTGGGGCTCACAGTTCTGCTCTGGACCCTTCTCCATATGGGTATGCCTAGATTTAGATGTAATGGTAATTGGAAAAATAAAGCTCATGACAGAAGCGTTTTTAGGAAGATGGACAGAGAGATTTTATTACAAGGAAGCTGGGTACTACAAGTACTTGAAGGGCTGTCATATAGAGGATGGTGCCGAGTTGTTTTCTGTTGCCCCAGGAGGTCGGACCAGAACCAATGGGTTGAAATTAAATCAAAAGAGTGTCTGTCTAGACATTAGGAAGAATTTTCTAACAGTTAGAGCTCTTCCTCAGTGGAACAGGCTTCCTGGGGAGGTGGTGAGCACTCCTTTTTTAAAGCAGAGGCTGGATGGCCATCTGTCAGCAATGCTGATTCTATGACCTTAGGCAGATCATGAGAGGGAGGGCATCTTGGCCACTGGGTGTGGGGGGGGGAGGTAATTGTGAATTTCCTGCATTGTGCAGGGGGTTGGACTAGATGACCCTGGTGGTCCCTTCCAACTCTATGATTCTATGAAAGAGACAGGTCTGGAGCCGGGGACAAAGGACAAGTACAGGTATTTGACTTAGGAGGTGTTAAGTGATGCAATATCCTGCCTGTGGATGTTGGGGGACAGGAAATTCTAAGAAAGCTGACGATGAAACCATCAAAAGGGATGGGATGGGAGCCAAGCTGAGGAGGGAACCACAAGAGCTGCAGATGCATTTAGTTTCCTCTGAACTGGTTCCAAGTCCTAGAAGGTGCTCTGCTGGTTTAGATAAATGCCTGATGCATGAGGTGGAAACAGAGACTGACAATTGAGGAGGGGAAAAAAACCATCCAGGGACAAGTCTTTCTTCACTAGTTTGGGGTGTTGGAATATTGTGATCAGAAAGAGTGTGGTCAGTTTTGCTGGGTATACTGGCTAGAGCTTTCTTTGCTCAAGAAGATGGTATTTCTCAGTTTGCTTCATCTGGTGGTTGGGAGAAAAGCTGCAAAAGAATGTGATGCATCTGTCCACGCATCCGTTCGCAACAAGTTAATTCAGCTGCAAAGAATGCTTTCTTCCATCTTCACTTAGCCCAGAAGGTGGCTTCTGACCTTGATCCAACCAATATGGCCATGTGGATCCAGGCCATGGTTTCCCCAGGGCTAGACTATCGTAATGCACTCTACACGGGTCTGCCCTTAAAGACAACTTTCCAGCTAGTGCTGAACGCTGCAGCTCATTTGCTATCAGGAATTTGGCAGAGTATGCATATTGCATCTTTTTTTGCAGTAGCGAATCCAGTTTTATTGCATGGTTTATAGTGTGCACTATGCAGGTCTTCATTATGCTGCTATAATTTTGTAATTTGCCTTTAGTCTCGATTAGAAAGGAGGACAATAGAAGAAGTTAAATAAACAGGGCTCCGACTTACCCGCAGAGCCCAAGGTTGCTGGGCTGGGCTGTGGCGGGCGCAAGCGAACCGGACCACCACCACCCCCGCTCCGAGGGCAGGTGGCCGCTGAACAGGGGGAGCCTGGGGCTTCTGGCCGGCGCGGGCTCCTCCACTCCTCAGGCAGCTGGATGGGGGAAAGCGGCGTCATACCATGCGCTGCTTTTGCAGCTGCGTGCCTGCCCGCCCGTCATCGGAGGGAGCCAGTTTGAACAAGCCAATCAGGCTCAGGCTCCCAACGAGGGGGGGGAGCTGGCCTCCGAGCAGCCGGACCTGAGTTTTTCACTCGGGTCCGGCTTCCCGGCATTTAAAGAGGCTGCGCTCAGGGCAGCCCTCAGTCGGCTTCCAATTGTCCCTCCCACCCACCGCTGGATCATACTATTTGAGATTTGTTTAATTTGTTCTTGCTCTTTCGTCACAACTTTGTGCGGTTTGGCATGGGGGCCGGATCCAGTTTGGGGGGGGGAAACTGGCCTGCATGCCTTTTCCCCCAGCAGGGAGGATCCCAATAAGGGATTTTGGGGGAGGCCGGAAGGGGACAGGCAAAGATGGAAGGCTGCCATGAACAACCCGGCGGGGCTGTCAGGGGGCATGCCTTGCCATGTGCTGTCAAATGGCCTCCTTCCAAGTGGCGGGGGACCACACAGCTGGCTGCCGCCCTCGTGTGTCCCAGGAACTGCCATCTCAAAAGTGGCCCAGCATGGCTGGGTATTTTCATCGACCTGCAATGGTGGCAGGCCAATGGTAGGATAACGCTCCCATGCCATGCCAATGCCTTGCTGCTGCAAACAATAAAGTTGTGCCATTCCTCCAAGCTGGTTGTATGTCATCTTTGGGTCACTCTGCTGGGGTATGGCTGGGTTCTCACTCTTAATGGGTCGGGTCCCGCTGGAGCGCCCCACACAATTAGGCACTAGCCCAGCAAATATATCACAATAGACAGTCCAGTATTTTTCAGCATTCCTGACTTTTAGAAACTGTTTCCGTCATCTTTTCTGGTGATATGTGTTGTGGAGGATTCTGGAAATGTTCTAAGGCACGTAGTCAGCTGATGCAGTGTGTCAGGTCTTGCTGTCTCTTCACGGGAGCTAGGAGTGTAGCCTAGGAGCACACCCAGCATTTCCCTTCAGTAGCATGTTGCAGGGGAAGATCAGTAGCAATAGGCAAGCTTGTTCAACATTATTGATCTTCCCATTCAGGGACCCGGGAGGAGCTTCTGAGCAAATTCTGGCAGGCGGTTTGGAAACTACAGAGGTAATCCGTTCTTGTGCAGTGGGCATTTCATCCAGGAATTATGTCTAAATCTGTAAAGCCCCAATTCTGGCCCTGAATTTAAAGGAAATAGGTGTGCCACTACATCTGATCATTTTAATGGGCAACCTGTACTCTGGACAAGAGGCCACGGTTAAAACAGAATATGGAGAAACGGAATGGTTTCCAATTGGCAAAGGTGTCAGACAAGGATGTATTTTATCTCCGTATCTCTTCAATCTATATGCAGAACATATAATTAGGAAAGCAGGATTAGATTTAGATGAAGGTGGGGTGAAAATTGGAGGGAGGAACATTAATAATTTGAGATATGCTGATGACACTACATTATTGGCAGAAAATAGTGAAGATCTGAAACGACTACTGCTAAAAGTTAAAAGAGAAAGTGCCAAAGCAGGACTACAACTGAACATCAAGAAAACAAAAGTAATGACTACAGGAGAATTACACAACTTTAAGGTTGACAATGAGGAAATTGAAATTGTTGAAGACTTTCTATTCCTTGGCTCCACCATCAACCAAAAGGGAGACTGCAGCCAAGAAATCAGAAGGAGATTGAGACTGGGAAGGGCAGCCATGAAGGAGCTAGAAAAGATTTTGAAGTGTAAGGATGTGTCACTGGCCACCAAGACTAGATTAATTCATGCCATCGTATTCCCTGTTACTATGTATGGGTGTGAAAGCTGGACAGTGAAGAAAGCTGATAGGAAGAAAATAGATTCCTTTGAAATGTGGTGTTGGAGGAGAGTGTTACGGATTCCGTGGACTGCCAAAAAAACAAATCAGTGGGTTATAGATCAAATCAAGCCTGAATTGACCCTAGAAGCTAAAATGACTAAACTGAGGCTGTCGTATTTTGGTCATGTCATGAGAAGACAAGAGTCACTGGAAAAGACAGTCATGCTAGGAAGAATTGAGGGCAGCAGGAAAAGAGGAAGACCCAACGAGAGATGGATTGACTCAATAAAGGAAGCCACGGCCTTCAATTTGCAGGATCTGAGCAGGGCTGTCAAAGATAGGACATTTTGGAGGACTTTCATTCATAGGGTCGCCATGAGTCGGAAGCGACTTGACGGCACTTAACACACAACACACACACTCATGTGAAGGAATGCGGAATCAAACCCAGTTCTCCAGATTAGAGTCCACTGCTCCAAACCACTGCTCTTAACTACTACACCACGCTGGCTCTCATAAGCATGTCTGAGCTGAAAAGGAATCACCATTCCAAACTGTACTGTGATTATCACATGTTATGGGGGGAAAACACATGTCCCATGCATTTGCCTGCTAATTTCCATAGCACCCTGCTTTTAATATACTAGTTGTTTGACAGGCACAATCTCGTTCATTCTCACCAAAGACCATCTCAGGAAAGCTTGCTATGATAAATCTTTTTTAAAACATTTGCTGATGGTTCCAGTAGGTTGACAGGGAAAAAAATGTGCAAAGCACCAGAGGTTGCAAGGCGTTTATCTAATAACTTGTAGCTACTCCAAAGTTTTGCAAAATAGTAGTGACAACAAAGGTTCGAATAAGTTGCAAAACATGTATTACAGTATACAAATAATGAGCAAACGCCAAAAGCAAAAGTGTTGATGTTATACCGCAGAACCACAACAGTATGAACAAGGGCAAAAACAAAAGTGTTGATAATATTACCCAGAACCACAACAATGACAGGTCTGCTGGCTAGTATCCCATTTCGATATCCTTCTTCGAACTTCAACCTTGAAATTCACATGCATTTCATGGAAAAACACCATTCACCACTTGATTCCAAGTTTGCTCTGGTGCTTTGCACATTTTTTTCTGTCTTCTGTCAGAGGTTACGGTAGGTTGTCAAGGATGATTCCAGATGTATATTGCTTTGGCTTGAGGATTTAGGAGTGTCCAATTCCATAAGGATTTCGTTATGCGTGCTCCTGTCGATAGCTCTATTGACAAGACTGTGATTACAATCTGGTTATCCTCCTGAAAGATTTGAATTGCTTGCCAATTGGGTTGATAGGGAAGGTGAAGGGGACCCAGAATGTTAGGATTAGGGAAGAGGGATATGCTGGGAAGAAGTGAGACTCCCTCCCCAGTGAGATTAGTCTGTCTCCCTCTTTCTTTGTCTTCCACCAGTGGCTGTAAACTTTTGTTTTGTTTTGTTTGGCATTCCTTCAGTAACTCTTTTCAACCTTCCTCTCTGTTTGTGTTTTTATATCTGTTAATGTGCATGTTTTAAACATTTAATGTTCACTGCCGTGGGGATCCTCAGTTGGGTAGAAAGGTGGCATAGACAATTTTTAAATAAATTATGTGGAGGCCCAAGATTATCACTTTGAAATACCCCTGAATTCTTGGACCTGCTTCTAGGGTTACCCAGGTAGGACTTGAGGTTTTCCTGGAATTACAGCTGATTTCTGGACTACAGAGATTAGTTCCCCTGCAAATGGCAGACTCAAGAAGAAGAAGAGTTGGTTTTTATACCCTGATTTTCTCTACCTTTGAGGAATCTCAAACTGGCTTACAATCACCTTCCCTTCCTCTCCCCACAACAGATGCCTTGTGAGGTAGGTGGGGCTGAGAGAGTTCTAAGAGAACTGTGACTAGCCCAAGGTCACCTAGCAGGCTTCATGTGGAGGAGCAGGGAATCAAACCTGGTTCACCAAATTAGAGTCTTCTGCTCTTAACCACTAAAGCACACTGGTTGTACAGCATCATGTCTCCATGGAGTTCACTTCCCTGCCCAGGACTGCCCACAAATCTCCAGGACTACAGTTGGTAACCATAGCTGCTTCCACTGAAATACTTCAGGTTTCCTTTTATGTTTTTGGCTCCATGCAGACAGGCTTGATGGGATGCTGAGAATAATTTTTCAGTACTTCTTCACTATTCTACCATTCTTTGCTTTGGATGTTGAAACTGGAAGCTCAGCAATAATATCCTGGTCATGTTCAGCAGCTAGACATCCCCTGTAGAGTGGGGAGGGGGGCTCCCTGTCTGCCAACGCAAGGTCCAAGCTTACCTCTTGACCATCCTGATTTTCTAGGGGAGTGTGACTCTACCTTCCTTAACTTTGCAAAACTTTGGGTTTTCAACATTCTTTCCTGTTCTTTGGGATTTTACACTTCTTCCCCCCCCCTCCAAAAAAACCACTTTGTAGTCTGCCTCTCTTTATGACCCAAGATGGCTTACACAGTATACACATGGGAAATTATACTGCAATTGGACAACTCAAAATAATAAATCGAGTGTATTATGTAATTTATCAAACCATGCTAACCTTTCCAAAAAGTGGCTGGAAACTTTCAGAACGTTCCTATCAGACAGATATCTCTGTGTAGGCTAACTTTTAAGGTGAGAGGCACCAAGAACGTGGGCCTGCTCAATCTGAGGTGTCTCACCTGCAAGTTCTATTTCTTTCATCCCAGAGGTGTGTGTGTGTGTGTGGCAGGGGGTGAGATGGGCTCTGATTGTTGCATGGTGAAGGGAAGGAAGCTTGTGCCTGTTCAAAGACTGAATCCCCCGACCCATCTTGCTGGATTCTGGCTTTGTGACTAAGTCCTAGAAGAGTCTTGGCTCAAATAAAGAAGAAGAAGAAGAGTTGGTTTTTATATGTCGACTTTCTCTAGCTT
The DNA here is from genome assembly GCF_029931775.1 of Euleptes europaea. Classification (NCBI taxonomy): domain Eukaryota; kingdom Metazoa; phylum Chordata; class Lepidosauria; order Squamata; family Sphaerodactylidae; genus Euleptes; species Euleptes europaea. The sequence continues at coordinate 25,726,349 of NC_079329.1, forward strand.
TTAAGAAGAATCCAACTGGCTTGCAATCTTCTTCTCTTCCTCTCCCCACAACAGACACCTTGTGAGGTAGGTGAAGCTGAGAGAACTCAGAGAGAACTGTGACTAGCCCAAGGTCACCCAGCTGGCTTCATGTGTAGGAGTGGGCAAACCAACCCAGTTTACCAGATTAGAGTCCGCCGCTCATGTGGAGGAGTGGGGAATCATGCCTGGTTCTCCAGATTAGAGTCCACCGCTCTTAACCACCACACCACGCTGGCTCTCCAGCTGTTTTGTGATATTGTTATAAACTTTCCTAGTAATCTGGATCTTGGCATTCTCAGCTTGGCATTCTCAGCTGACCCAACAGAGCAGTTTTGTATTATCTGAAGCTATATTATGCAAAAAGGTACACTAATATATCTGCATATGAATTTATCGAGGCTACTACTTGTTCATTTTCTTTTAAATAAAAAAGTCCCTCTTGAATTTTGTTTACCCTGCTGGGGCGAAAAGTCCCTCAAACCCTTCCCTGAGAATTTTCTTACTGTTTATGGATGTATTGCTCTTTTTTTGTCATTCACCCTGAAATATAATGAAAACAAAGGTGCTCGTTTTTTGAATCCGCGAACAAACAAAAAAAAGCCTTCTCAAAACCTTGAGGCTTTGAGCGTGAGATGGGTTGAAAAACGAGTCTCCAGGCAGCTTTGTAACCCAGGGGGCATCTCTGAGGATGATGGGAACAAAATAGCAAATCTGGACAAAGAGAAGAGTTGGGGGTTGGGGGGTTGCTAATAAGATGGAGAACCTGCTTTACGATAATTAGAATAAAATTGGGGTATCGAGAATGCCGGGGTCAGCTTCTATTTGCACCGATCTGCCTTTCACCTTGTAGAGAGAGGCCCGTGCCAGGTAATTAGGTCAAATCGATGATTATATATCTTAAGGCCAAGTGGAAGGGGCAGTAATTGTGATGAAATTTGTCTGAAGAGAAGGAACCATGGGGTGCGGAGGGGGGGGATGCTTGGGAGGTAACTTGTTTAAAAAAAGGTAACAAGTTCAAAGGGGAAATTAAGTTCAAGGTTCAATTCCTGTTCACTTCTCACACTGGGGGGGGAAAACCCACCACACACCCAGGAAACTAATATTTCTATCAGGCACGTTGTTTTATTTGGAGTTGCAGAGAGAAAGCGAGAGAGATCATATCAGAGTGACGAAAGGCAATTAAAAACAGAGACAAGGGCCTCTAATTAGGTTTTTCTCCCCCCCCCACTGGGAAGGACAGACGAGACCCCCCCAAAAAGGTACGATGAATCTCTCTACTTCTCCATTGGTTCGTTCTTTCTATTCCGAGCACATCTAGTCGTCAATGCGTAAATAACCCACATCTCTCGGCGAGCTATGCCACTAATGTAGCTTGTTATACACAGGAACGATTTGCTTGTGGCTTTGCAGGAAAATATAGCAGCGTTAAGAAGCAGGTTGGCGGGGGCTGTGGAACTCATTTTCATTTTTCATGCCACCCCCAATTAAGTAGAGTAGAAAAGATTCAGATCTGGCCACACAAAAGAACGACCATTTCTCCTAGGGTTCCTCCACACCTGGTCCTCCCCTATCCTTGATCATCTTCTTAGCTTCCCTTGAGCATTACTCTGTGACCGTCACTGTCATTTCCCCAATACCACTGTGCTTTAAAATGTGCTGTATTTGGAGGAAAAGAAGGGGGAGAAACCTCTGATAGGAGACAGAGAGAAAAAAATGTGCAAAGCACCAGAGGTTACAAGGCATTTATCTAATCACTTGTAGCTACTCCAAAGTTTTACAAAATAGTAGTAACAACAAAGGTTCAAATAAATTACAAAACGTGTATCACAGTATCCAAATAATGAGCAAATGCAAAAATCAGAAGCGAACACATGAAGCTGCCTTACCCTGAATCAGACCCTTGGCCCATCAAAGTCAGTATTGTCTATTCAGACTGGCAGTGGCTCTCCAGGGTCTCAGGCAGAGGTCTTTCCCATCACCTACTTGCCTAGTCCCTTTAACTGGAGATGCCGGGGATTGAACCTGGGACCTTCTGCATGCCAAGCAGATGCTCTACCACTGAGCCCAGCCTCTCCCCATATAACATAAAACTGCAAAAGTGGCAGGTTTGCCGGCTAGTATCCTGTTTCAATATCCTTCTTTGGACTGTAACCTTGTAAAAAAGGTTACACGGGACTTACGGTAGCTATAATCAGAAATGAAGTTACACTTCTGTATATGGAGGCCCAGAAAGGTTTGAACGCCTGCTCTACTGACAAATTATAGCAGTGCCTAGGATAGACTGGACGTTTTGAAACGGTGGGAGATGAGCAGTGGTGACTATGGATGTTGTGTAACCTGATATTGGGTCTTCTGTGTGGTAATATCGAGCCTGGTTTCTGTTGAGCTAGAATCATAGAATCATTGAGTTGGAAGGGACCACCAGGGTCATCTAGTCCAACCCCCTGCACAATGCAGGAAATTCCAAACTACCTCCCCCTCACACCCCCAGTGACCCCTACTCCATGCCCAGAAGATGGCCAAGATGCCCTCCCTCTCATGAACTGCCTAAGGTCATAGAATCAGCATTGCTGACAGATGGCCATCTTAGCCTCTGCTTAAAAACCTCCAGGGAAGGAGCACTTACCACCTCCTGAGGAAGCCTGTTCCACCGAGGAACCGCTCTAACTGTTAGAAAATTCTTCCTAATGTCTAGACGGAAACTCCTTTGATTTAATTTCAACCCACTGGTTCTGGTCTGACCTTCTGGGGCAACAGAAAACAACTTGGCACCATCCTCTATATGACAGCCCTTCAAGCTGGTAAACAAGATTCCGGGAGGCCAAGGCAAAGTAGGATTGGGCAAGGATCAGGAACGGCCCAGAGAGGGATCCTTCATTTGAGTTCTTTTCAGAGGCTTCAGTTGACATACAGTGAGCCTGCTAGCATATGTAGCCACCATGTTGTGTGAACAGAGGCAACACATGCATTTACCATGTTTATACAACTCTAGTATGCACAACCAGACTACTGGATTTTTCAGGGGTTGCATTCTCACATACTGAGGCTGTACGCTCATGGTAAACAGGCACATTTACCCAGTTCATGCAGCATGACATCCATGCATCTCAGGAGGATCATGAGTAGCATGCGCTCCTGACATGTATGGTTGGTAAGTCTAACCTACCTTACAGGGTTGTTGTGAGGATAAAACGGAGGAGAATGATGGAAGCCACTATGAGTCACCATTAGAGTGAAAGGTGGGATATAAATAAAGTAAATAAAAATTAATAAAAGAGAGCTAGCGTGGTGTAGTAGTTAATCGTGGTGGACTCTAATCTTGAGAACCGGGTTCGATTCCTCACTTCTCCACTTGAAGCCTGCTGGGCAACCTTGGGCCAGTCACAGTTCTCTCTGAACTCTCTCAGCCCATGTGGAAGCAGTCAATGGCAAGCCACCTCTGAACATCTCTTGCTTTGAAAACCCTAGGGGGTCGCCATAAGTCAGCTGTGACTTGACGGCACTTTCTACCACCAAGCTCCTCTTGTATGCAATTGTAACTTCTGAAAAGGTCTTCGCAAACTTCTGTAAGGAAAGGCCCTTATCACATGAGCTTATTTGGTCTGTTGCTATTCTTCCTTCTGCAGTGGAATTACCCGAGGGTTAGGCTGGTGGGAACATTTACGTTGTCTCCATCGGTGTGCAATAACATCTTGGATGAAGCTGAATCCATATCTGGCAGCACAAATGTAAAGGTAAATCCCCAACTGGGAAACAATTTCCTGTTTGTAAGATGGTACCCGCCCTGACCTGGATGGCCAGGCTAGCCTGCTCTCGTCAGATCTCAGAAGCTAAGCAGGGTCAGCCCTGGTTAGTATTTGGATGGGAGACCACCAAGGAATACCAAGGTTGCTGTGCAGAGGCAGGCACTGGCAAACCACCTCTGTTAGTCTCTTGCCATGAAAACCCCAAAAGGGGTCGCCATAAGTCGGCTGCGAAGTGACGGCACTTTACACACACACACACACACACACACAAGATGGTACCCAACAGGTAATTAGGAGGTACATCTCTTGGGTGCGGTTTCTTGCTCAGGGACTTGGATCCAGAGCTGGAAGTCTCATCAGAATGGCATCTCCTGAGGAAGGTTCCATATTTCCTAGGTTACCACGAAGTCCATTCTTTTGGCCAAAGATTGGTGATGACACACAAGTTTACATCCTTGGGGGTCCAGATTATGGATCCACTTACATTAAGCAATGTGAGATCTCCTGAAGGAGATAGGTCACTCCAGGAAAACCGTGGGTTGATATTCATGGAGATTGCATAAGCCAGCTGTATCCCAAATTCTACCTTTGAGTAATTTTGCATCCTCCTTAGTAGTGATATAGTATGGTCAACTTGCAACATTCTTAGGATTGCCAGCCTCCAGGTACTAGCTGGAGATCTCCTGCTATTACAACTGATCTTCAACCGATAGAGATCAATTCACCTGGAGAAAATGGCTTTTTTGGCAATTGGACTCTATGGCATTGAAGTCCCTCCCCTCCCCAAACCCCGCCCTCCTCAGGCTCCACCCCAAAAACCTCCCGGCGGTGGTGAAGAGGGACCTGGCAACCCTAAGCATTCCACAGGGTTACAAAGTTATTTTTTCTCCTTTAAACCTATAAATCCAGAAACTTTTGTGATTGGCTATCTTAGGGGGAAATATTAGGAGGATACCAGTTCACCATATTTTGCAAAGGAAATTCAAGTCTAGATGGAGTTAGCAGCCCCGTCAGTTTTTCTGGTTTTCAGGTAGCTAGACTGTGGGTTGAATACGCACTTGTATTTTCATCCTTTCATGATTGCAACAGCAGATGATGTCTGCCATGTGTGGACAAAGCCAGCCCCAAAGATAAAACGTCCGCAAGTCCACTTTGTATTTATCACTTGGCGTTATTTCATTGACTGATAGCCCTGAATAGTCCTCTCAATAGACCATCAATAACAAATGCCGTTGAGGTTACCTCTCGAGGCAGTCGTGCTTGGGGTAAGATGGGGGCGCAAGGAATAGGTACAGAAGGGATTAAACTGGTTCTCCCATTCTATGAAACATCGGCAGTTCCGCACTGGCAAAATTTACTAGAAGTTCACGGCTCATCCTTGCTGCAATATTAATGACCACAGAGGGCATGCAGAGTTCAGAGTTTGTCTCTCATTTTCTGCCCTTTTCGGTACCATTTCTTGCCCCCGCTATAAGCCTCCCTGTCACTCCTTCCCCCTCGACGCTCCCTCGCTCCCTCTCGGCGACCCTAACGTCTTTTCCTCTCTTATCTAATGTTCTTTTTGAGGACAAATGTATTTCGTGGCATCCCAAAATAACATCGGTTTTATCTTGGGGGTAATGGATTTTGGGGAGGGGGGGACGAGTGGGGTGGCGGTGGTGGTGGTGGTGGAAAAAGAGGCAGCGGTGGATCAGACAAGGTTCACGCTTTGTTCGCGCGCCATAAAAAGTCTTCAGTTATCAGGTATTTAAACCCAAATCAGCAGTTCCATATCCGTAACCCGAGCCGAATGTTTCTCCACCTAATAGCCGTGCCGCTGTCGTTTTGCGCCGACTTGGGTGACACTCGATTTGTACTCTCTGACGGGAACAGATGGGCCTTCATTGTGAAACCCCGCCTGTATGCAAATGTGAACCCAGTTTCACCCGATCCCAGGGCCTGACCCGACCGTGTCTATGCATTTTACACAACACGCCTCAGCCTTGTGGGGGGGGGGAAGGGGGGAGGAGGGCAGATAAAAAATGGCTATCGGATAGTACCAGCGTCGGGTCAAGTTTACCATCCGTCTTTTCCGCAGGACCAAGACGGCAACACTGTTATTTAGTTACCCAGTCTGACGTTCGTGTAATAAGCTCTGATTTCACCTGTTTCTGAACCCAACCTCTTACCCATGGGGTGTTTCCCCCCCACCCTTTGCAAAATTAAACAGGCTTGCACAATTGATTCCTTTATTTTCATCAACATCAAGAATGCGATCGTACAAGGTGGTGACTTTTTTTTAACCTTCCCCCAAACTGCTGCATTTTCGAGCCCATGTCTTCTCCTCATTATTTGTGTATATTAATTTCTTCCCTCTGGAAGAAACCAGAACCCTCCGTCTGTTCCAAGTCGGTAGCAGCATGGAAATGGTTGGTTGCACGCACGCACGCACACATACACGCACACCACTTCCTTAGCTTTCCTTTTCCTTTTTAATTTTTTTTTAAAATAGAGAAAAATGATAATTGATGTCAAAATAAACAAGGAGCGTTTTAGACATCAATTAACAGTTTTGCCTGTACACAGACGTCGGAGACTTATGCCATAAATCTCGCCATTTAAATGCACAACCCTTCATTAGAGTGAAAATATGAACAGCTGTAATGTAATCGCACATTTATGCCAGCGACGGAGAGAAATCTGGTTCGGGTTGTCATTTTTCACACTGATGGAGGGCTGCGAGCAGATTCGAGACATGGGTGATTCAAGCATTCGTCAGTCATTCAGTTTTTTTCTCCAGCACACATACACGCAAACGCACACAACCCTATTGCTCTCCTAGAGTGTAGCAAATTGGCAGTCTTTGCTTGCAGCGTTTTCCATTTTATGTTATTTTCTAGCTAGCCATAAAACAAAGTCATCCCCCTCACACAACTCAAATCCCTTAGGCCGGGAAGCCTTTGGGGACTGACCCCCTAAACTGTATTTAGGATGAATTGTTGTAATCTTTCCTCCTCCTCCCCCCCCACCTCCAAATCCCCAACATCTGTTGTTCAAGGATATGTTCATAGCTGAAGTCTGGAACAAAACACAACAACAACAATCATTTCTTCAATTCATTTGGATCTAAAATCTTGCCTTTGAGAAGTGCCTGCTTACAAGGTGAGTGGGAAAGGGGAAATGCCGGATCCCCGAATTCACTCACAGTGGAAAATTCGTGGGATGGTTAAAAGAAACATTTGGGGGGTGGGGGGTAATCCTTGAAAAACTTTCTGCCTTCTATGAAGTTCTAATGGAACCTTTTGTGGAAACGACCAGATCTTTTCATAGGCAGAACTAAATGCTCATGGACTTCAGCAATTTCAGATAGTTCTGCATCAAACTAAATATATTGCCTCAATTTACAGGTGGTTTCAGAGAGCAGCCTTCTCGGTATGTGAGAGAACAACTAGATTGTGCTACTGGACTCGAATCTGATTGAATTTACTGGTGGTTATTTGTCCAGTGGGACTTTCATAACGGTAAAAAGGTAAAGGTAGTCCCCTGTGCAAGCACCGGGTCATTCCTGACCCATGGGTTGACGTCACATCCTGATGTTTACTAGGCAGACTGTGTTTATGGGGTGGTTTGCCATTGACTTCCCCAGTCGTCTGCACTTTACCCCCAGCAAGCTGGGTACTCATTTTACTGACCTCAGAAGGATGGAAGGCTGAGCCAATCTTGAGCTGGCTACCTGAAACCAACTTCCGTTGCGATCAAACTCAGGTTGTGAGCAGAGCTTTTGACTGCAGCATTGCAGCTTACCACTCTGCGCCACTGGGCTCCTTAGGACTTTCATAGGCACCATCAAAGATGATCAGACGAAACTAGTATCTGTGTGGCCATTTTTCTTTTTAGTCCCAACTCTCCCAATCAGGGAACTTGTTACAGAAGAAACGTTTAGGATGGGACAAAATGGTACCAGTACAAAGTTGTGCCTTTTTTTTCTGAGGACCTCTGGTGAATTCCTTTGATTCCCAGTTGCAGAATTCGGAAAGGAAGGAAGGATGCATACTTTGTGCAATTTCAGAATGTGTTCTGGGAAGCCCTGGAGTTCCATACAAGCTTTTTGGAGGTTCATCCATTGGAGGATCAATATTGACTGAGAAGAGTGCCCTTGGAAAGTAACTAACCTGTGACTCCTCATCTGTTTTGACTGAGCTGTCAGGACACAAATGGTGTCCATGAAGTCCACTGGGCCCTTTTTGGAAGGCAAGCCCTGAAATACTCCCGAGAATCTTTTGCAACATGCAGGCAAGTCAATTCTAGGGTCCCTTTGCAAACAGAGGTTCTGAAAACCACGGTGGTAAAGTAAACCTCTCACCCCTTACAGCAGATCCATGTGTGACAACCTTCTTCCAAATGCATACAGCGCTTGCTGAATGGACATGCTGATGCATGGATATATTTGGAGGCATGACACAGACTTTTTTCCCCTTTTCATTCTGCTCAAGGTCCTAGAGTAGCAAAGTAAGCAAACATCACCAGGGGGCAAAAAGCTCCTGCAAGTGGATCGGCTATGCTAGATGCACAAAGGACTGCTTGGAGGGAGAGGCAAGGTGAGGAGGCAAGGTGAGGAGACCCAAGGTGAGGGAGAGGAAACCACATCCAACAGGTTAAATGTGCTTGACATCCTGTGACTTCATTCGCATTCTGTGTGTTTGGACACTATTATCGAAGAAAAAAGAAAAGGGGAATGAAACCCAACCTAAAAAACAGAAGCTGGGTACCCAAGGTTGGGTAGGATAAATAAAATAAATTGACGGTGAGAATGTAATTTATTTAAGGCGCTATGTCAAGATAAAAATTATTTTGAAAAATAGTTAAACCAGCACAATGGCATTTCCTAAGGTCGATATACTGTAACCACATGCCAGACGCGTTTCAGACTATTTAGCCTTCCTCAGTGGTCAGTTGAAACCCATGTAAAACATACACACATATTTACAGATATACAAACATATACGGACATTTATATATCAGACCAGGCATGTATATAGGTTGTATAGTATATTTCCAATTATACAAACATGTGGTTAGATTATTGTCGAAGGCTTTCACGGTCAGAGTTCATTGGTTCTTGTAGGTTATCCGGGCTGTGTAACCGTGGTCTTGGAATTTTCTTTCCTGACGTTTCGCCAGCAACTGTGGCAGGCATCTTCAGAGTAGTAACACTGAAGGACAGTGTCTCTCAGTGTCAAGGGTGTAGGAAGAGTAATAGATAGTCAGAAAGGGGTTGGGTTTGAGCTGAAAAACCTCCAGACAAAGACAACATTCAACAATAGCCATACAGATTAGTTTTGGATTACATACATTAACAGATCACTTCAGGATACAATGGTTCCATATTAACATACCATACCCTCATTAGCACATTATCTTGATACTTACAGGACAATACTTTTGCAGGACAATACTCAGCTCAAACCCAACCCCTTTCTGACTATCTATTACTCTTCCTACACCCTTGACACTGAGAGACACTGTCCTTCAGTGTTACTACTCTGAAGATGCCTGCCACAGTTGCTGGCGAAACGTCAGGAAAGAAAATTCCAAGACCACGGTTACACAGCCCGGATAACCTACAAGAACCAATGTGGTTAAATTGTCTACAAATTGTTATACTGGGCTATATGTGTTTCCCATATAAAATGTGTGTGCAATTATCAACCTGGTAAAACGGTATTTATCCCACCGACCCTTGGGTACCCAGCTTTGGACGCTGTTATCCGTGGGTCAGGGCCATTCCCCGCACACCTACGTTCAGCTGGGCCACATCTCTTCCCTCTCCCCAAAGTGTGCTAGCTACTTCACTTGGGGGCACACCCCAGCCTAACCATCTGCTGCCTAGCCTACAAGTGCCTGGCCTGGCCATAGTCTCCCACCTCAGTGCTTTGGCCGCTCTCCTGTTGTGCCTTCCCTGTGCTACGCACTGCCATGCACTAACTTTGGCTGGCACACCTATACCATCTCATTCTCTCCTGGGGCTGTAGCCAAACCAGTGGGATCCGCCACAGCTGATGCAGACTGGGGGCCCCTGTGGCTGCCTTTTAGGGGAAAATTACATGCCTGGAATTCCTGTTGCAGAGCTCCAAATTTCAGATTCATACGTAGTTTCTGATCAGTGCTGGTATGCAGGCTGAGTTCTTGCCTGATGTAGCTGGACATGCCTTTTCAAGGATGGATCTATTCTGGACCAGGGGTAGTTTGGCATAAAGAAGAAGAAGAAGTGTTAGTTTTTATATGCCAGCTTTCTCTTCCACTTAAGGGAGAATCAAACCTGCTTACAAACACCTTCCGTTCCCCTCCCTGCAACAGACACCCTGTGAAGTAGGTGGTACTGAGAGAGCTCTAACACAGCTGTGACTTGCCCAAGGTCACCCAACTGGCTTTGTGTGTAGGAGTGGGGAAACAAATCCAGTTCACCAGATTAGCGTCCGCCGCTCATGTGGAGGAGCAGGGAATCGAACCCGGTTCCCCAGATCAGACTCCACTGCTCCAAACCACCGTTTTTAACCACTACACCACGCTGGCTGTCCAGTTACTGTCCAGTGGTGGTTTCCTGTGGGTTTCCTCCCAGTGCTGGAAAGAACCATTTTGTAGGTTTCGGGATTCTTTTATCCCAAGCAGAAAGAGTTGGAGAACACCTGCTTCTCCTTCTGCAAAAGTGGGATTGCCTGTATAATTTCTCCGGGGCACAAGCTCACACGGCACATAGTTGTGTGTTGCTATTTTAAGCTGTAGCTGGCAAATTAAGACAGCCAGGTCTGTGGATGGCTGAAGAGCTTTGTGCACTTTGCACCCCACCTTTCTTCCCAGTGGGGACTTAAAGCAGCTTACATTTTATCCCCACAACAGCCCTGAGAGCCACTGTGGTGTTGAGAGCCAGTGTGGTGTAGTGGTTAAAAGCGGTGGACTCTAATCTGTAGAACCAGGTTTGATTCCCCACTCCTCCACATGAGCGGCAGACTCTAATCTGGTGAACCGGGTTGGTTTCCCCCACTCCTCCACCTGAAGCCTGCTGGGTGACCTTGGGTGAGTCACAGTTCTCTCTGAACTCTCTCAGTTTCACCTACCTCACAAGGTGTCTTGTGGGGAGAGGAAGGGACTGCGACTGCAAGACAGGACAACTGTTCTCTGTCGCCTGGAGATTAGTTGTAATAACGGGAGATCTCCAGCCACCACCTGGAGGTTGGCCACCCTAGTGATGCTTCCAGCATGGCGAGGGCCACTTGGCTGATCTTTCTCCTGCCTGTCAATAGACCTCCCGAGCAGCAGCGCATCAGGAATTTCCCCAGTATTTTGAAGGTCCACTCTGCCCCGTCCCCCAACCACACCAATTTCTGGTCCCCAAATCAGATTGGGAGGAAAGTAGGTGGGGTAGTGGGTTGTGTCAGGGATGGCAGGAGAAGGATTCAGCACTACGCCTCAACTTCCTGGCTGGAAACGTGTTCTTCTAGATCCCCATTTTACAGCTGCTGTTTGCTTACCACCCCCCATTCTAAAGTGAACGTCACAGGAACACATGAACCTGCCTTATACTGAATCAGACCCTTGGTCCGTCAAAGTCAGTATTGTCTAATCAGACCGGCAACGGCTCTCCAGGGTCTCAGGCAGAGGCTTTTCACATCACCTACTTGCCTGGTCCCTTTTACTGGAGATGCCGGGGATTGAACCTGGGACCTTCTGCATGCCAAGCAGATGCTCTACCTCTGAGCCACAGCCCCTCCGCGTTCGAAACCATAGATGCAAATTTTGCAGAGTTCCTCTATTATGTTTTACTATCCGTGGCCCCCTCTGCCTTTCTCTTCCTGCTGGCGCCCTCTGTCTTTCAAAAGTAAAATGAGCAGCAGCAACCATAAGCATTATCTTGTCTTCCTAGCCTGGGAAAAAGAAGAGCTTGATTTCTCTGCGTGGGATTAAATTAAGTTGTACCCCCAAAATCTCCAGGTGTTTCCCAACCCAGAGTTGGTAACCCTAGCCCTGGTCAATATTAGGGTGGGAGGCCACAAAGGAATACTAGGGTCACTAAGCAGTGACAGGCAATAGCAAACCACCTATGACGGTCTCTTGCCTTGAAAACCCAAATTTATCTGCCTTCAACCCAAATTTATCTGTTAGTATGGCTAGATTTGCCTGGCTGGCAACTAAAATAAGACAAAATGCACTTAAGGCTCTGGAATAACCAATCTGTGATTAGAATCTCTACTGTATTATGCATGTCTTGGAGGAGTTTATCCCTTTATACCAGTTTTTAATCTCCACTACATTTTTACCTTTTGTATTATCGGTCCATAACTATTTATGTATGTATTTAATTTCAAAATTTTTTTTAGGGCATTTGATGGTCTATGACTGCAAATGAAGTCTGCTCTGTTCCTACAGGGTCGCCATAAGTCAGCTGCAACTTGATGACGAATAAAAGCATATTGATGATGCTGGTCAGATACCTTTTGACTATGCTGTTAACATGTAAAGTTTTAGACCGTTGTCATAACAAACTACCAATTATACAATCGTTAAAACAACACCCTAATTATAAGCTCGCTGAGCCTAAATATTTCCGTCACTGGTGAGGGTTGACATTCTAGAATACAGGTCTTCAGCTCATGGGCCAGGACTAGGCTTGCCAGGCCCCGTAGCTCCACCAGCGGGAGCTTTCTGGGGCTGGGGCTGTAGTGAGCGGTGTGCGCACCTGGCGCAATACACACACACACACACCCTGTGCAATGCACCCACGTCACTTCCGGGTTTATCTGGAAGCGATGTGGACGCTCTAGCGACCTTGGGCAAAACTCTATGGTTTCCATAGCACGTGTCACTTTTGGGTAAACCTGAAAGTGACGTGGACGCTCTGGGAATTTTGGAGAAAACTCTATGGTTTCCATAGAGTTTTCTCCGAAATTCCCAGAGCGTCCACGTCACTTTCAGGTTTACCCAAAAGTGACGCGTGCGTGCGTGCCCACAGTGCCTGCTGGCCATCAGCTCACCGGCAGGCAGCCTGGTGGATTGGCGGGATTTTACCACCGAGCACTTGGCAACCCTAGCCAGGACTAGGTTTGCCAACCTCCAGGTTGGGGCCCGGAATCACAACTGAGCTCCAGACAAAAGAGATCACTTTCTTTGAATAAAATGGCTGTTTTGGAGGGTGGATTGTATGGAATCATACCCCACTCAGGTCCTTCCCCAAACCTCACCCTTGCTGCCAGAAATTTCCCAGCGCGGGCTTGGCAACCCTAGCCAGGACCCTCAGATGGGTCACAGAACCCCTACAGAACTGCCATTTTTTCATCCACCTTGTGGAAGAATTTCCTCGGTGCCATGCTTCCTGCCTCTCTTTACATGGAGCAGGAGGGCACAAAGGCAAGGTGAAGATGTGTTGGTGAAGATTCTTCCATGGTTCTGGCCCTTGGTATGTTTCTCACTACGTTTCATGTCCTGTTGCTGGCTTTTGTTCCCTGCCTCTAGCTCCTTTGGTCTTCTTCCCAGGGTCTCAGCCTTGACACTAGTGAAGTCATAAACTGGGGTCCATCTCTTAGTCTGTCTCATGGTTCTTGATGTCAGAACCAGCGTGGTGTGGTGGGTAAGAATCTGGGGAACCAGGTTTGTTTCCCCACTCCTACACATGAAACCTGCTGGGTGACCTTGGGCTGTTCACCATTCTCTTTGAGCTCTCTCAGCCCCACCTTCCTCACAAGGTACCTGCTGTGGGGAGAGAAAGGAAAGGTGATTATAAGCCGGTTTGAGACTCCTTAAAGGCAGAGAAAATTGAGGTATAAAGCCCAACTCTTCTTCTTCCTCCTCCTCTTCTATCTCTTCTTCCTCTTCTTCCTCCTCCTCCTCCTTCCTGTCATGTGCTTGCAGCTCAACGGGGCCCTGGGTCTGGAAAGGTAGAAGAACATCGCTGCAGAAAACAGCTGGATCTTTCTTTTGGTTGGTGTTCCATAATCAGGAAACTAATAATGCCAAAAAGGCTGTGCTTAGCCCACAAACAACGTAACTTCTTTTTTTGTGTGTGGTTTTCACAAGCTCTGCTACAAATACTCCCGATAAAATCTTTCCTGATTTGGTATTCTCAGGATTATGCTTGACGTCCTTGTCTTTTCTTGTTCTTGGTCATTGCTTTCGTAATATGTTGTGAAGCTTGGTTTGCATGCTTGAGTCATCTGGGCTTCTAGCTTGCAGATCGCTTTCAGTGTTAAGACCTGCGATCTCTTTTTAGGCTACGGGCCTGTGTTGCTCCAAAGTGGAAAACCTGTGACTGGACTATAGTATAGAAGGCTGCAGGTGGGGGCTCATACACTGAATGCTCATCTTCCCCCTCAAAGGAATTTCCCATATATAGAAAGCTAGCAGGTCAGGTAAAGGTTTCTAGTGTAGCGTTCTCCCTGGCATTGTAGTTGTCTGTGTGCATGGGATTTTTTAGTAGAACAGCATTCTCTGAGGCTCCACTTGCAGTCTAAAGAATTAGCATCCAGATACTGCTTGACTACTGTAGCCACTCTCTTGTGGGGCCTGCATTTTGGGAAGACCAAGGTTGGGCAGACCCGCTCGAAACTGAGGCCAAACCGCAACGCAGTTTGCTTTCCAGCTCTACGATTCTATGCAGACCGCGAATGTTTTCTTCAATTACTTAAAAGCAGCAAATAAAAGGGAAAAAAATATGTTTCCATCTAGAAAGATGAGCTTATGGGGAAAGTTACTGCTTGGTAATGCTGCGGTCAATCTGTGTGCTTTTTGGTTCAGTATTGCATTCTGGCTTACTGCACCAGTGGATACGGCTGTGGTCCATTTAGTCCAGAATGAAAATACACGCCGTTTATGGATCACAGTTGGACCCTCCTGTTATTGTCCCAGAGAACCTAGCCATGGCATATTGGCAGTCGGAGGCCAGAGGAAGGAAGGGGTACAGGGAGCCATCTTGTGGCTATTTTTGCATCCAGCATCGCGGAGATAACATTTTTTTTTAACGATTTTGAAGGTTGGTTATCAAGGAGAGAAAAAAACTGCAGTAGAGGGCAGGGGTATGCACTGAAGGTTGGATGGTATGGGGGAGAAACAGAGGAGGGGGGATGGATCCAAATATAAATCAAAATGATCAGTCGCTACAAACCGGAGAAAATGGCATGGGGTATAAATAGGAGCTGGAACGACAAAAGAGACGGCGCTCCAGTTGTAAATACTCATTATCTTAATGTGACAGAATGTGAATTGCAAGGCCTTGGGAAATTACAAAAGATCGAGGGGGGAGAGGGTACTAAAAGGGGGGCTGGAATGATGCAACAATGCTTTTAATGTGTTTTTTTAAAGGTGTGGTCACATTTTTTTCCCCCAAAACAAAAATTTGAGATGCATAATTGGTGTTTTCTTTTTTTCAAAAATAACAAGCACAGTCCATGTATCGGTGTATTTTAATGCCCTTAAAAAAAAAAAATTCAGGGCTAAAGCCAAACGGGAGCATCTTGGGTCTCCCCCCTCCCACCCTTTCCGAACATCTGGTTGCATAGGCTTGTGTGTCAAACCACATGAGATCTGAATAGAATTTATCTAAATTTTATATGCATGGGTTGATGTAAATTGAAATATATCGTACAGCATACCCCTCGCCGCAGACATATTGGTTTTTCCGTCGCTGCTCGAACTTTTAACCTTAGGGGTTTCGAGCCGGTCACACGCTGACCCGTCTGAACTCTGCTGGTACAAGCCAAGTCTAGAAGGCACGCTGGGCAGCCATGGCAACTGAAAGCAGCATTACCCCCCCCCATCCTTCCCTACCCTCCTTTCTTCCTTTCGACATCCCCAGCACCAAAATACGTCCACAGTCTGTCTTTATATCACCTTGGAATTGCACGAGAAAAATTAGCCCTCGTGCTGAAACAAGGACAGTCCCCTTGTCCGCCACTATGACTCGTTTTGGGGGAAAGAGGCATTTCTGGTGTTTCTCCCTGGAACTGTTCTCCGCAGGGCTTCCAGCGCTTGTGGAACTTTGCATGAAGGCAGAGGAATGTTAGAGCTATAATGCAGACCAGAATGAATAGCAAGATACGTGAAACCATCTCCTCTGTAATAGATGGCTTCCCAGGGAGATCCAGAGCAATCCGCCTTTCTAACATGCTCTCAAATAAGAGCATGGAGCGAACCTTTAAAGTGGCCAAATTTGGATGAAGACTAGGCGAGCCTGGGTTGAACAAGGGATGAGTGACTTTTATTTATATTGACTGCAATTATATATCATATTTTAAAATCATGTTCTTAATGGCTCCCCCATGAGTGAGTGACTATTTTTATCAAATATTTATTGGTGTATATAGTTGTTATCCTGTTACTATGTGTATATTTTTTATCTGCTGGTCTCGGACCGTATTAAAGGCATTGATTGATTGACCAGAATGCATCTGAGCATGTGAAGAAAATTGCAGAACTGCGTTGCTCTGGCTGGAGGGCATTGGTTTCACCCTTCAACCCACCCAAGGCTGCTGGTGCACAGCTAACCTGCCGTTTTGTGATCATTAAAATGAAAACCCAAAAATGGCCCTAAATGTGGAAACTCATCCGCAAACTTGTTAGCTAACTTGACTCATGTCCTTTCAGCTTCCCATCTGCAACCTGGAGATGATGATAATGCTAACCTGCCTGACAGGGTTATCATAAGGATTACTGAGATAATGTGCATGAAATGCTTTGATCCTCTAATGATGATTTTCGTTAGAATGACTTTTTAACAGAGCACACTACATATTACGTACAAATGTGTTGATTTGAGCCACAGCTGTTCTCTCCCCCCTCGAATGAGAAGCTGGCGAGGGGGTGGGGAGGCCAATATAAAATAGAAAAGCAGCAGGGTTGGATTTGGGGTGGAGGGTGTTTAACCCTGTCTCCATTCCAAACTGCACTCCCAAACATTTGCCCTGTACATGTTTTTGGAACTCTCCTGGGTGGAAAAAAATCACTGGGGGTGTATCCTGGTCTAGAGTAATAGCAGGCAGGGAAAGAATTAAGTAGTTGTGTAGTGGTTAAGAGCGGTGGTTTGGAGCGGTGGACTCCAATCTGGAGAACTGGGCTCTACTCCCCACTCCTCCACATGAGTGGCGGAGGCTAATCTGCTGAACTGGATTTGTTTCCCCACTCCTACACACGAAGCCAGCTGGGTGACCTCAGGCAAGTTACAGTTCTACTAAGAGCTCTCTCAGCCCCACCTACCTCACAGGGTGTCTGTTGTGGGGAGGGGAAGGGAAGGTGATTGTAAGCTGGTTTGAGTCCCCCTTAAGTGGTAGAGAAAGTCAGCATATAAAAACCAACTCCTCCTCCTCCTCCTCCTCCTCCTCCTCCTCCTCCTCCTCCTCTTCCTCTTCTTCTTCTTCTTCTTCTTCTTCTTCTTCTTCTTCTTCTTCTTCCATCTTTTGCTGTACATCCCCCCCAATTTACAAAGGAAGGGCTCAGTGTGTCATGTGAGGTTAGCCCATGTGTGTGCGAATTATGAAGTCTTCTCACTTGTATAGGAGTGTGGAACAATCTAAACATCCCTAGATTAAAGCACTCTAGATGGAAAGTAGTTCTTTAAAAAAAAACAAAATTAGATACTAATCATGCTATAACTTTATCCTGCCATTTTATACCGCCTGAAAATTCTATTCCGCACAAATTCAAGGCGGTTTGCTTCAACAGTGTGAAAATTGACACAAAGTACTGTGCGTGGACCAGATTTTGGGTAAACCTGACAGGCAACGGCTGGTTTATGGAAGTATTTAAAAAGGCTTGATCATGAGGATTCCGAAGAAGTTTTCGCCTGTTATTATTTTATTTTGTGCACTGTACCTTCAGTTTCTCTCTTTTTTTCTGGTTTATATTCTGCCACAAATTCGTAAACATTCCAGGGGTCCTGCCCAAACACGTTTGGTGACAATCCTTTGCTTGTTAATAGACTTCAAACCTTCGATTCAAACCATCCGCAGAGGTAAGGACAAGTTGTGAGTGTGTGTGTGCCTGTGTGAGAGAGACTGGTGAAACAAGCTTCTCTGTGGGATATCTAGAAGAAGCCTCACCTGCCTGGCCAGAAGTAGAGGAGGTTGTTGCAGAAGCAGTGATGATTGTTTGGGATTGGGGAGGGGCGATCCCGAGAGAGAAAAAACTAGAAGTAGTAGAGGGGAAAGTGGGGTGTATTGGGGGGTGATCAATTTATTTTGTTGTGCAACTGTGAATTGGTACAGGGGCAGCCCCAATCCTCTTTTTTCTGCATGTTAAGGTAGGGTTGCCAACCTCTAGGTACTAGCTGGAGATCTCCTGCTATTACAACTGATCTCCAGCTGATAGAGATCAGTTCCCCTGGAGAAAATGGCCGCTTTGGCAACTGGACTCTATGGCATTAAAGTCCCTCCCCTCTCCAAACCCCACCTTCCTCAGGCTCTGCCCCCAAAACCTCCCACTGGTGGCGAAGAGGGAACTGGCAAACCTTGCTTCGGTTGGTGACTCAGAATGTAATGTTGTGTATTCAAGTGGTATGAAAGCTCTGCAGTGACTGATCTCTTATGGCTATTTCACATCTGCTGTTTATTGCTTGATGCTGTGGAGTGCACGTATCTCCTAAACCATAGGTCTCATGAGCAAAGCAAGATACGCTCAAAACTCAAACATATATGGTCATGGAAAAACTGAGTTCCGTGTGTTGCATGAATTAACTAAATTGAGTGAATTGGCATCTGTTTCCTTTGCATCAAGTAAAACGGATACTCGGGCTGTATCTGGGAACCAGCTAATAGCTATGGCATCTACTGCAGACCACCTGTGGAAAGCCTCAATGGGAATCTGAGTATGCCATCTTGAGTTGTGTAAATGCAAGAGAGGTAGCATATAAATGTAATGCACAATAGGTTTGAATATCTGAATTTGACAGTCCACGTGTTTTTAAACCTGTTCCAGAGAATCATAAAGTATTCAGGAAAGTGTCTGCATATTGCTGCTCCCGCAGATGAAGGTTTGGTGCGCATAGGGATCTTTGGGGTCAAAGCATTGATTCTTCTTGTGTGGTACCACCTTGCTTTATCATCTTTCCCCCCTCACTATGCAGCAAATATCTTAGATGCCAGTATAACATATCTGCAAAAGTCTTGTATGATAGGGTTGCCACCCTCCAGGTGACACCTGGAGATCTCCTGGAATTGCAGCTGATCTCCAGGCAACAAGGGTCAGTTCCCCCAGAGAAAGTGGCAGCTTTGGAAGGGTGGACTCAATGGCATTATACCCACTGAGGTCTTCCCCCTCCCCAAACTCCACCCTCCCCAGCTCCATCCTCAAATCTCCAGGAATTTTCCAACTTGGAGTTGTCAACCCTACTATATGTAGATTCAGTTCTCTGAATGCGTGTTTATGTTTTTCTTCTCTCCATGAAGTCTAGAATCTTTTAAAAACAAAACTGTGAAAGTTGTGTTCCTCAGAGTCTGCGAGAGATCTGTTTCAAGAAATGCTTAACTAAACTGACACTAGTCCAATGAAGTTCCTTAAATGTGAGTAGTCTCTCCACACTTAGAAATAATGGTGTGTATTTTTCATTTTATCACGTCATTTATACCCCATTTTCCTCCCCAATGGGGACCCAAAGGGGTGCACAACATTCCACGTTCTCCATTAAATCCTCCCAACAAGTAGGTTAGGCTGAGAAAGTGTGACTGTTCTAAGGTTACTCAGGAAGCTTCCATGGCAGATTGGGGAATTGAATCTGGGTCTCCCAGACCTAGAGTTGCCAACCTCCAGATGGTGGCTGGAGATCTCCCGCTATTACAACGGATCTCCAGGCAACAGAGATCAGTTCCCCTGGAGAAAATGACTGCTTTGACAATTGGACTCTATGGCATTGTAGTCTTTCCTCTCTCCAAACCCCGCCCTCATCAGGTTCTACCCCCAAAATCTCCAGGTGTTTCTCAGCCTGGAGCTGGCAACCCTACCTGGACACTCTAACCCTACACCAAGCCTACCACCCTGCAACGTTTGAAGCCTTCCTCCAACTTAAATGGCTGCTCCTCCAAGGAAAGAGTCACATAAGCGGGAGGAAAGCTCCTTAGATTTGACTTTCCTCCAGCCTAAAGTAGGATACGTGTTGTTATGTCCACAGTTTTCTAGGTGCAGGAAAGCTGCACCTCTTTGAAGGAAGCCTGGGTGCAGTTTTCTTCGTTGCCCGCAAAAAAAGCCATCACCCACCACGAATGCATAATTTATGGCCATGTCTGTTCACAGGAACAGGAAATACATGTTCACCAGATTGTTTGAATGAAACAGCTGTATTTAACTCCTAGGGTCTGATGTTCAAATTCAGAATGTCCAGTCTCTGAGTTGCATGCTCCATGATACCCTATAGGCACTTAAAGAAATAACTCCAGTGTTGGGGCTGCTTCACACCATCTAGATTGAAGACAGAAGCCTTCCAATAAAATGTTACGTCAATTTTTGCTAGGTAGGTTCTCCTTGCAATATGAACCGCATGTTTGACATGCGTTTTTAAAACACGTTTGTAAACACTACTTTTTAACAAACAGATACAGTTGTAAAATAAAAACAACACATCAAGTAGCCCTTAGAGGGGCAAACTTTACACTGTTAGGGTCAAACTAGAGGTTTCAGAAGGATTCACCTGTTCTTGTCGGTGTCCACATATGTTTCATGCATATGTTTTTATGCTATGGGTAGGTTTATAATGATCGATTTCAATTACTAACTTTTGTGTGTGTTCGTTATGTGTTATTTTGTGTTCATTGTGTGTTATTTTGTAAGCCTCCATGGGCAGGGTCCCTGGAGAGGTGGCATAAAAATTTGCTATATAAATAAAGCGGGATGGGTGGAGGGTCTGTTAATTTTAGAAACAAAAGTGGAGGAAGTGGACGAGTAAGGTTGCCAGGTCCCTCTTTACCACTGGCGGGAGGTTTTTGGGGCAGAGCCTGAGGGCGGGGTTTGGGGAGGGACTTCAATGCCAGCGAGTCCAATGGCCAAAGCGGCCATTTTCTCCAGGTGAACTGATCTCTAGCGGCTGGAGATCCGTTGTAATAGCGGGAGATCTCCAGCTAGTACCTGGAGATTGGCAACCCTACGGACGAGGGGAGTTAGATTCTCACTCCTGCCCCCCACACATAAACACCATGCAATGCAGTCCCGCAATGGTTTTCATCCCATTTCTTCCCGTCTGACTCATTTATAGAGAATCACCATGGTGTCGTGGTGCAGATCAGACTTGGATCTGGGAGACCGGATTCACGCTCCCATTTCGGCACAGGGCTGTTGTGAGTATAAAACGGAGGAGAGGAGAACGTTGTAAGCTGCTTTGGGTCCCCGTTGTGGAGACAAGCGGGATATAAATGAAGAAATTAATAATTTCCCGGTATCGGATCTTGGTAGGAAGAAAAATGCTGAAAATAGAGCACAGCAATGTAAGCGGGGGTGGCAGGGACTTCACCGCCCCACACCTATGTGCTCTATTTGTGCTTAAAAAAATAGATGCCCCCCCCCAACAAACATTAGATGTGAATGGATGAACATGTGCATAAATTCATGTGAATCCGGTTGAACATGTCTAGTTTGATCCTTAAGTGTTTGTGAGTGTTTGTGCCAGCTTGGTATAGAGATTAAGAGTGGTGGACTCTTATCTGGAAACCCAGGTTTGATTCCCCACTCCTCCAAATGAGCGGCGGACTCTAATCTGGAGAACCGGGATTGGCCTTTTATGCAGGAACGTTTCCCCGCTGTCATTTTGCCCATGTTTTCCAGATGGTGATTTAGCCAGAATCTGGAAAATGCGGGCAAAAAAAAGCAGCGATAGCAAGGTGACCTCTGACAGGTGGAAAAGGCATGCATAATCAAAAGGAAGCCCCGAAGCAGTCGGCGGGGGTGACTGTGGGGAAACGGCCCAGCGTAAATGGCATTTGATTCCCCACTCCTCCACAGGAGCGGCGGACTCTAATCTGGAGAACTGGGTTGTTTCCCCACTCCTCCTCATGAAGCCTGCTGGGTGACCTTGGGCTAGTCACAGTTCTCTCAGAACTCTCTCGGCCACACCTACCTCACAAGATGCCTGTTGTGGGGAGGGGAGGCGATTGTAAGCCGGTTTGTGACTCCTTAAAGATGGAGAAAAGCAGGGTATAAAACCAAGTCCTCTCTCTCTCTCTCTCTCTCTCTCTCTCTCTCTCTCTCTCTCTCTCTCTCTCTCTCTCTCTCTCTCTCTCTCTCTCTCTGTGTGTGTGTGTGTGTGTGTAGGAGAGTTCATATTCATGAGTCTCAGAGCTCAGAATGCTCTGTATTCTTCCTGGATAGAACTTGCTGCCTCCTCAACAGCTTTGGTACTCTGACCTCTGCGAGGTCCAGGTTCAAGTCTCTTAGGTTGGAGGTATCTTGGGGTCATCTCTGTTCAGGCCGAGAGCAAGCGGTTTCCCATGGTATAAAGATGGCTTATGTGAAGGCAGAGTGTGTTCGGGGGGGGGAAAGATGTTTTTGAAAGAACCTGGAAATGTATTGGAGAAAACAAATGGCCCTTTTTGCCCCCTTTAGAAAAACATGTGGGCCTTTCAAGTTTGGCACGGGGTCATTTGGGGGGCAGTCTGGGTGAGCTTACCATTCATCTACCAACTTTCAAGACCAGGGCCATGGGGAAGGGGGTCTGCGGGGATAGATAATGAGGGAAATAGTAGGGTTGAATTTATACATCTTTCATTTGTAACTTGGTGCACACTTTTCCATGGATTTTGCTTCTTGCTCATTTTCCAAAGAATCTTTAACAGGAGACTTGTCAAGAAACACAGAATTGTGTTTGGGTTTTTTTGTCCCAACAGGCATTGGTCAGGGCTAAGTAAACACCAGTTCTGGAATGCAGTATCTATTTTTATTTTTACCATGAACACTGAAGCTTGACTAAGACAAGAATAACAGAATAACAAGAATAAACTTATAACAGATATTTAGCATTTTAAGAGCATGCAAAGCAATCCATGTGTTCTCACAGAAATCTGTGAAACAGTCTTGTAAGGAAGGTTGACATTACTTATAGATGCAGGGTGCAAAGTCCTAGTTTCTCTAAGGCTACCTAGTAAGTCCAGAGGGAATAAAAGAATTAAAAATAAAAGTCCAGAGGGAATAAAAGAACAGGCTGAAATTAAATCAAAAGAGTTTCCATCTAGACATTAGGAAGAATTTTCTAACAGAGTGGTTCCTCAATGAAACAGACTTCCTCAGGAGGTGGTAAGTGCTCCTTCCCTGGAGGTTTTAAGGAAGAGGCTAGATGGCCATCTGTCAGCAATGCTGATTCTGTGACCTTAGGCAGATGTTGAGAGGGAGGGCATCTTGGCCATCTTCTGGGGATGGAGTAGGGGTCACTGGGGGTGTGGGGGGAGGTAGTTGTGGGTTTCCTGCATTGTGCAGAGGGTTGGACTTGATGACCCTGGTGGTCCCTTCCAACTCTATGATTCTATGAATTAGGTGGATGAAACTGGACATGGTAATGGGGCATCTAGGATCAGTTTTCTCGCTTTTTAGCTATATTATTGCTAATAGAAGACATGGGAGGAGGAAACTCAACTGGACTGAGGACAAAGCATTGGAGGAAGTGGGTTTAAAATTAACTTGCTGCTCTATTTGTTTATTTATTTACATTAATTATAGTCCACCTGTCTCACTTGGACTCGAGGCAGGTTACAACACAGTGAGTCAATACAATCGACAGGATAGGACATGCAGTTAACAATGCAGTAGGAATTAGGATTGTAGAGCCAACCAGAAGTCTAAAAACAGAACTGAAGGAAAGCACAAGTATTAACATGACACATTATTAGGATCCTACTATGTAATTTTTGCATAATGTAGTCAGCTGTCCCAATTTAAATCTCCCAAAACCATTTGCTGTTGAGGAAAACTTTAGTTAAATTTGACAAGAAGCTGGGAAATCCATGAATGGGTTGCCATGGTCAGAGAGGGGAGGAGGTCTCACTATAGAGTTTTTCCCAAATCCTAGAGCGTCACCTTGACATCACACTGGTATTCGCTGGAAGCAACATCACACTTCGCTCATGGTGCTGTTTCTCCCTGTTGCCTACACCACCTATTGCCCCCACGGCTGCTTTTTTTTTTAGCCCAATTACATCCCAGGAGTTCTAATAGCAGGATTCTTAGTTCTCATCAGATTCTGTAATGGAGCAGTTCCGAAAACTGCTGAATGATACTTTTTGTTTATGTGTGTGCCTGTTGGAGGGAAGAGGGGTCATTCAGAGTTTTGAGAAGGAAGGAAAGCCACGGTTCTGTAAGACTGGTTTTATATCAGTGTCTCAGCTTCACTCCAGCAGGAGCGTTATAAAACCTTTACTCATTTTCCTCTGCTCTTCCTATGGCATCTGGGAGCTAATTGATTCAAAATTTCTCTGAGAAATCTGTTGATGTTTAGAAACTTCTTTTGGGAGGGGAGGAACCAAAAAAGGGTAGAGTTTTGCATCATTTTCTGCGCTATTTTGCAGAACCATCTTGAATAGTGAAAAACAATGCAATTAATTTTCTCCAAGTGCAATCATGCATAGATTTAATAAGCATCCGAAGGTGGGATCCATCTGTAACGTATGCACTGCATTCTAAATTACTTTGCTTCTGCTATTTTCCCCCCATTTCCAAACCTTAATTAATTGAAGAAAAAAATTGTTTATTAAAGTGGGAACAGGCTGGGCCCTGTCTTTGCGTCTCTGGTTCAAAAGTTCATGCAAATCCCTAAAGACTCATCTGGTTTTGTGTTGTGTGTATGTGCCTGTGTGTGTGTGTGTGAGAGAGAGAGAGAAACAGTCTTACTCACAAACAGTCTTTATTCATTCCTCCTCATGGGTATTTCCTCCCAGATTCTCTGGAACCCCCTCCCCATCTCTGCCTTTGTTTCCCCCACCCCAATATAGCGGCTATTCTCAAACCTTTTTTTATTTCTTCAGAATCCCAGCTCTTAAGCATTCCTACTGATTGTAAGAAGGGAGAGCCAAAGAGAACTTAATTTACAAATACAGAGAGGCATTAGGAAGAAATTTCTAACAGTTAGAGCGGTTCCTCAGGGGAACAGGCTTCCTCAGGAGGTGGTGAGCTCTCCTTCCCTGGAGGTTTTTAAGCAGAGGTTAGATGGCCATCTGTCAGCAGTGCTGATTCTATGACCTTAGGCAGATCATGAGAGGGAGGGCATCTTTGCCATCTTCTGGGCCTGGAGTAGGGGGTCACTGTGTGTGGGGGGGGGAGGTAGTTGTGAGTTTCCTGCATTGTGCAGGGGGTTGGACTAGATGACCCTGGTGGTCCCTTCCAACTCTATGATTCTATGGGGAACAGGGGAGTCAAACCTACCAAATTTGAGAATTGTCTGGAAACTCTGCCCCCCTAAATTTAGATGTGGACATTTCCTGCAGGTACCCAAATATGCCACAGAGTCGGCGATTGTGCATTCCACTTCTGAATATGGTGGTCATTTTCTGGAGCTTCTTTGACCTGGTTCTTCTATTGTAATCTATTTAAGGGGGCAGTCTTGGGGGGTAGATGGGTTTCTTTAAAAATGGATGGGTTTCTTTAAAAATGGATGGATGGGTTTATTTAAAAATGCCGATGTGCCCCCAGCTGCTCAGAATTTTTCTATTCGGCAAGAGTAGCCGAATATTCAAACAAATATAATAAAATTCATTTTAACCAATATTATTATTAAGAACGAAATCTAGTATTGTGATATTGTAGGCTTGGATCCAGTGATGCACAAGTCTGGAGATGAGGAGGTTGGGGGGGGGGGGACATGATTGCTCTCTTTAAATATTTGAAGGGCTGTCACTTAGAGGAGGGCAGGGAGCTGTTTCTGTTGGCAGCAGAGGAAAGGACTCACAATAATGGGTTTAAATTGCGGGCGGAAAGTTACTGGCTGGATATTAGGGGGGGGGATTTACAGTAAGGATTGTTCTACAGTGGAATCAGCTGCCTAGGGAGGTGGTGAGCTCCCCCTCACTGGCAGTCTCTAAGCAGAGGCTGGACAAGCACTTGTCAGGGATGCTCTAGGCTGTTCCTGCATTAAGCAGGGGGTTGGACTAGATGGCCCCTTCCAACTCTATGACTCTGTGATTCTAAGTGGAAACCTAAACAGATGTAGCGGCATTCCATATGTGCAAGATCCTGTTCAACACCTAGCAGTTTTCTCCCGGTACATTATAGTGCCCAGACTGCACAAAATCTGTTGTACTTGGAAACACAGTTGGGGGTACAGTAAGTTTGACTTAGTGCAAGCAACTACTGTGGCCTTTCCCCCTTGCATTTCCTCTTACACAGGAGCTCTAGTGCAAGTTGAAACTTTGTGCTGGATCCAACCCCAAGTCCTACTACCTTGGACTCCAATTAACCTCTCTGGGAAAGAATATCCACAGTTCTGGGGATGTTACAGAGAAGACACTGTTATATCCTCCTAACTGCAGAAATCTAATCAATGTGGTGTGGAGGGTACAGTGTTTGACTAGAACTATAAAAATGCAGGTTCAAACGCCCCTCTCTGCGTTGACCTTGTACCTGTAACAACCTCTCCACTTGTCATGAGCTCTCCACTAGTCATACCCATTAAGTTCAACCCATGCACGCCTAGTCCTCATAGCTTGCCGTCCAAATTTGGCCACTTTAAAAGTTAGCTCCATGTCCTTATCTGAGAGCATGTTAGAGAGACGGATTGCTCTGGATCTCCCTGGGAAACCAGCTATTACAGAGGAAATGGCTTCTCGTATCTTACTATAAATTTTACAGTCAAACATGACATGTTCGAGGGTCTCTATACTCCCATCAGAACAGGGGCATAAATGTTCACCATAAGGTAACTTTTTGTATCTCCCTTCCCAAATAGCTGAAGGGAGAATGTTACATTGCATCAAGGTGAAGGCCCTCCTGTAGTCTGGATTATCCAAGTGGTTAAGATAAGACATCGGGACCACGTTGGTAAGAGTGCTGCAGTTGTAACACACATTTTAAACTCTATTTAGGTCATGCTGTCTTTCTACATCCAGAACTCTTTGCCTTATCAAGGCCCTAGTCATGTCTTCTCTGCTTAAACTGCCTCAGAATTGTTATGTGATTAACATTGAGGGGAGGGGAGAACCTTTGGAGGATGGGTGGGATAAAAACATAAAAAAGGTAAAATAGTAGAGTTCTAAGGAGCCTGAAGTTGGTTCCCAGTTCGTTCCCTGTTCCCAGTTCCTTATTCGCATTTCTCCTCAATATGCTTCAGGAACTAGGAAATGCAAATAAGGAACTGGGAATAGGGAACAAATTGGGAACTGGGAACCAACTTCAGCCTCCTAGAGTTCTATAAGGTTTGCAGACCTAGATTGTTAGGGAAATATCAGAAAAACAAGAACCTTGAAAATTGTGCATAGAAACTAATTGGAAATTTCATTTCTCTTCAGGGGGCACCTGAAATCCTTTTTAAAAGGTTTTTCTGTAGAAAAGCCCTGTTTGTGGGGAAAACCCAGCAGGGATTGGAGCATGTTGTTCTTGACCAAACAGTTATCAGTGTAAATGCAGGAATGTCCCATTTCATTATCGTTCAGAAGCTAGAAAACAAGTTTTGGGGAGGAACCCTGAACTTGCCTCTCTGCCATCACCTATTTGGTAACAACCCAAACACACACAGGGTGAAGGAATGGAAGAAGGTGTCCAAAGTCTTTGGCCTAACACTTAGCTTGTGTTGAACGTAGAGTTGCCAACCTCCAGATACTAGCTGGAGATCTCCTGCATTACTACTGATCTCCAGCCGACAGAGATCAGTTCCCCTGGAGAAAATGGCTGCTCTGGCAATTGGACTGTATAGCATTGAAGTCCCTCCCCTCCCCAAACCCGCCCTTCTCAGTCTCCGCCCCAAAAACCGCCCGCCGGTGATGAAGCAGGACATGGCGACCCTAGTTGAAAGATCTAGCAGTGTTAGCCAGCCACCTTTATATAGGCTGGCAGCAACAGAGTGAGAAGAGAGAGATGGCAAAAGGGACTTCAGCCAGTGTGGTGTAGTTGTTAAGAGCGGTGGTTTGGAGTGGTGAAGTCTGATCTGGAGAAGCAGGTTTGATTCCTCATTCCTCCATGTGAACGGCGAACTCTAATCTGGTGAACTGGATTTTGTTCCCCGCTTCTACACATGAACCAGCTGGGTGACCTTGGGCCAGTCAGACTCTCTCAGCCCCACCTACCTCACAGGGTGTCTGTTATAGGAGGGGACGGGAAAGTGATTGTAAGCCGGTTTGATTCTTCCTTAAGTGGTAGAGAAAGTCGCCATATAAAAACCAACTCTTCTTCTTCTTCACCAGTTTGGTGGCCGACCAATCATCTAATAGGGCATCACTGCATTGTCTCTTGGAATTTTCACCAGGCTTCTTTCGCTGTAGCACAGCCTGAGTCCCTAAACTTGTTGAGCATGTGGGCACTTCAGGAGTTTTGAAAACAGTAGGCACACACACACACACACACACAAATACAAACCTGAACCAAAGTCCAAGAACAGTGTCTCTGGCAGCATAGGTAAAAACCTGACGGGAGCCAGAAGCGTCTCTGGGTCCCATTATAGTTCCCACTCAAAATAGTTCCGGCTGTCGTTTGTACTCCAAAGCTCTGCCCATAAATGTACACAAACTAAATCTTTGGAACACTCTTGCTCCCCTTCTGCATCAAGGGGAAAGGCAGAAGCTGAACTCTGTTCCTTTGGGGAGTGTTGGCAGGTTGGGGTTTCCCAGGCTTCCTCCCCGCCAGTGCTTGTTTTCCCACAGCCAAGGACAAGAGGTGATAGTAGGCTCACTGTGCTTCAAAGGTTTCTGCATCTAGTTTGGGAGTGAATGCCTCTCTCTAGCCATCCAGCTGTTTTGCCAGTTGTGCGGATAGAGAAGTACTTAATAACTGCAGCTGTCTGAAGACCCCAGACATGCAAACAGTGTTGAAGTTTCCTCTGGGTGTGTGCGCCAGCTACCCTTCTGCTCGGTGCAACGTTCCACGTCTAATCTGCGCTGACTCAAGGGACTGTGCACCCTCTTTAAATAAGAATGGGACCTTTTAAACTATACTTCTACCTGTCCGCATAGAAGTGAAGATAAAATGAAGTAATGCAGTAGCTATTTGCGCGAACGCCGGAAAGTTCACGTGGGCAACTACTTCTGCCATTTTAAGAGACCTAACTACTCTAGACCATTTATGCTTGGTAATTAGCAGCGTGTTCCAGGCTAAAGCGCCCCGCATATTTTTTTTGAGTTTTTCACGCTGAACCATCATTCAGGGAGTGACTGCGAAGCCAGCGCATACCTGCTTCGAATTTCTTAAGACAACCTTTTGTATCTGCTCCGCCCCTGCACCGAAGCATTTACTGAAAGAACCATGACGCGGCTTAGCTATGCAAATGACCATTGCCAATGGCTATGCAAACAAATGAGCAGGCAAGTGGGGGGGTGTGGGGATGTGAAATTTCTCCTTTTGCATCGGGGCCGTGAATAGGCATTATAAAGGTCGCATTAAAAAAAAAGACCTTTGAGCGAGCATCAAAATTGACCCTGCATAAATAGCCCTAGGGTTATATAGATGTTAGAGTGTCAGACTACTGCTTGGGAGTCTCAGGTTCAAATCCCCACCCTGTCAATGGAAGCTTACAGTGGGTGATCTTGATCCAGTCATGCTTGCGCAGCCTAACCTACCTCACCAGGGTTGTTGTGAGGTTAAAATGGGGGTGGGGAGGAATGTTGTAAGACACTTTGCGTCCTCATTGGGTAGAAAAGTGGGGTATAGATAAATGATACGGTAATGGTAGTGGGGTGGGTTCACATTTTCCTCTCAGAGCTGCCTTTGTGGCATCACCAGTTCTGTTTGAAATGTTAAAATAGATGCAAAGCTGGATAAATGGAAAGTGCCAGGTTGCCTCATTCTGCCTCATAAAAACTGAGGCCTTTTTTCACCTTGTGTATTCAGTTCCAGTATGCCTCTTATGTCTTCTGGAGGGCAAACTTGCCCTCCTAATAGAGTTGGGTATAAACCCCTGCTTACCTTACTCCCCCATCTAGGGTTGCCAGCTCCAGGTTGGGAACTACCTGGAGATTCTGGGGGTGGACCCTTCAGAGGGTGGGGTTTGGAGACGGAATGCCATAGAGTCCAATGGCCAAAGCAGCCATTTTTTCCAGGTGAACTGGTCTCTATCACCAGGTTCAACCCCCGGCATCTCCAGTTAAAGGGACTAGGCATGTAGGTGATGTGAAAGACCTCTGCCTGAGACCCCGGAGAGCCGCCGCCGGTCTGAGTAGACAATACTGACTTTGACGGACCAAGGGTCAGATTCAGGATAAGGCAGCTTCATGTGTTCATGTGAGATCCGTTGTAATAGCGGGAGATCTCCAGCCACCACCTGGAGGCTGGCAACCCTGCCCCCATCTGCTGTTTTGTTTCTGTCTGGCCATACCTTTTAGAGAGGTCCCTGAGTTATCTTTCCCCTGGTAGCCCCGTGGCGCAGAGTGCTAAGCTGCAGTACTGCAGTCAAGGCTCTGCTCACGACCTGAGTTCGATCCCAACGGAAGTCGGTTTCAGGCAGACGGCTCAAGGGTCGACCCAGCAGTAACAATATTTGGGTTTCAGGTAGACGGCTCAAGGTCGACTCAGTCTTCCATCCTTCCGAGGTCGGTCAAATGAGTCCCCAGCTTGCTGGGGGTAAAGGGAAGATGACTGGGGAAGCCACTGGCAAACCACCCCGTAAACAAAGTCTGCCTAGGAAACGTCGGGATGTGACATCACCCCATGGGTCAGGAATGACCCGGTGCTTGCACTGGGGACCTTTATCTTTACTGAGCTCTCCCACCCCTTAACAAGTCCAGTGTTCAGCACTGCAAACCGGGTTAAGTGTGCATACCCATGGTGGAAATTAACAGTGATTCCCCCCCCCAAACACACAAAGGCTGGGTGTTTTCCCCGACCTCTCCCCCCCCCCAACATATTTGCTATTTCTGAGCCCTTGTGTGTCATCTTTGGGATTGCCTCTGCTATTACCCCCCAGCCTTTTTCTCTGCAAGGCCCCCCTGCCATGCTCACAGCAGAAACCACCACTGCTTTCCGCACTCACGATTGCTAGTTAGAAAGAGTGTGCTTGGGCAGGATTGGGGAGGGGGGGACGAGAAAGGAAAGGGGGGGGAGAAAGAGAGAGAAAAGAGAGAAGGGGGGAAATGTTGTGGCCTCTAGCCGTAATCAGCCTGGTTGCTGTCTGATTTCTCAGACTAATAGCTGAGCAATAGAAGTCTGGGAGTTCAACCAGAGGTTATCTTTCCCAGGTAGCATCTCGCTCAACGAGAATTTGATTTTTTTTCTATAGGACTTTACTCCATTAGATTAATGAAATTTCAATGAGAGCCCGGCACCCCCCGAAGCTTTGTTAACAAAACAAATGGCGAATCTGTAGGTGAGACAGCTTGCGAGGGAGACGGACGCGAAGGTGAAATGCTTCCCCGCTATCCGCCCGTCCGGCCTGCAACCACATTGATCTCTATTTAAAGCCACCAATTGGATTTTTTTTTGTTAATTATAAATGATTGATTGGCAGGGTTTTCCCTCCCCTCCTTATACGTGTCCTCTCTGCCACCCCTGCCAGCCTGCTCCCCCCGCCCTCCTTTTTGCTTCTGCGCCCACGCTTCAAACTTGGCGTGCTGCTGTGCATGGATGGAGATCTTTTTGGGGTTTTTTTAATGTTAAAGAAAAAGCCAACGTAAAACAATGTTCGGTGTCACAGATGCAGGCTTATTCTGCCTTTGCAGCCCCTCTGCTCTTTGCAGTTGAAATGTATGCCAATTTCTTTCTTTCTGTGGATTATCACGCATCATAAATTTGACTGTAAATTCCTCTGTTCTCCCTGGATAAGCTGAGATTTACTAATTTCTGTACATGCTTCCTTCTCCTGTTGTCTTTCGGTGATCATCATTTTTTTTAACCCTCCCCTGTTTCCTGTAGATGAGCAACTGCATGTTTTTATCACAAGCCTCAACAGTGGTCGAGAGATTTCTTTTTTAATAAAAAAATCACCTCTTTTATATGACAGGTATCTGTTTAAATTTGCTCCATTAAAACCATATTGCCATCATTAGAAAAAAATATTTTGGACCTTAGTCAGTCAAACAGGATAGTAATGAAAGAGTCTTCGAGTAGGGGAAATCATTTGGCTTGTATGAATTTGTGGTTTTAACTTCCTAGGATGAGATACTGTCGAACTTTGTTCTGCTTCCTGCCGAAAGAAAAGGCCTCAGCAGTTGCTGCTGCCGCTTACTTTGATCTATGTACATTTAAATAAATGGATTTAAACTGCATGATTGCATAGGATACATTTGAACAAATACAAAGTTCTTAGGGTTGCCCAATAATATGTAAAATTAGGAGCCAAGCAAACACTTACTCACAGAGACCTGCTCATCCCAGGGATCGTTCTGAAAATGCTTTGCCTTATTGAAATCTGCAGTCTTTTCATAAGGTCAGCTGTGCGATTTCACGTGAGACATGAGTGTGTGTGTGTGCGCGCGCATGCAGCTACAGTGCCCATTCTATAACCTGGTAATGCACATTAGTCCACAGTAACATCATTGAGCCAAACTGTTAATTTAGTCAAATCTTGACATCCCACTTCAGTGGGAGTTTGAATGATGCAGAGGTTTGTGCTTCAATTATGTGTAAATACAGCTTTATTTCCTATTAATAGCTTACTAATTCCCCCTCAAACGCATTTACAAACAAACATTCGAATGTGGCAAAAAGAACAGTATATGATACATCCAGATTCTGTACTGTGAACTCGGTCAAATATGCACCTTCTCTGTATATATGTGTTTGTGTGTTTGTGCCGTCAAGTCACAGCTGGCTTATATATAGGCCAACAAACCCTGAACTGAGGTAGTGGTAGATTCCCATTAGCACCTGTAGATATTTTATGTTCTTTCCAAACCCCTTTAAGGGTGCATACCTAGAAGTACCCCAAGATATGTTGACGTACTTTTTAAAAAAGAGTTATGGATTGCAGTTAAATACGCTTAAGCTTGCTGGAGAATATAGCTTGAAAATGTGGCAGGTTCAGACGGTGATGTTAGAAAGCAATCTGGGTTGCCATTATTCACCCCTACAATTGAGAAGCGAGCTGTAAAGATTGTATTTTGCAGGCTCTCCTTCCCTCTTCCCTCTTGATTTCTCCTATATTTTCCGTGTGCCATGGTGGCACTGGTGTGTTATATATTTCATCCTATTCCCTCCATGCCGTGGGCTGGTTCCTTTTTATTAAGTTCAAACTTTAATCTTTCTGATGTTCTCTTCCTTTCTGTATTTTTTTTTTTTTTTTTTTTGGTCATCCTTTGTTAGCTTTGGGGAAAAAAATCTTAAATTTATCAGATGGTCATGTGGGTTTATACTTAGGAAAGGGATTAACAAATTCACCTTTTGTTAAGCAGGTTTGATATCTAGGGTTGCCAACCTTCAGGTAATAGCAGAAGATCTGCTATTACAACTGATCTCCAGCCGATAGAGATCAGTTCCCCTGGAGAAACTGGCTGCTTTGGCAATTGGACGCTATAGCATTGAAGTCTCTCCCCTTCCCAAACCCCGCCCTTCTCAGGCTCCCCCCCCCAAAACCTCCCACCTATGGCGAAGAGGGACCTGGCAACCCTACTGATATCCGTCCCTTCTCCTTCCTGCCCTAGGACTTCTATCCCTTGCCTCTTCTTGCCCTCCCAGAGCTCTAAGAACTTTGTCATCTTCTTGTCCTAGCAGATGGTCATTGGGTGGCCCTCTGTGGCTTTGATAACCAGGACTGATGCCAACCATTCCTATCAGGAAAAGATGCCATGGCTTTGCTTTTACCGCCAAAGTCACCTGTGATTATGGTTGCCAGCTCCAGGTTGGGAAATATCTGGAGATTTTGGGGTGGAGCCTGAGGAGGGTGGGGTTTGGGGAGGGGAGGGACTTCAATGCCATAGAGTCCAATTGCCAAAGCGGCCATTTTCTGCAGGGGAACTGATCTCTGTCGCCTGGAGATCAGTTGTAATAGCGGGAGATCTCCAGCCACCACCTGGAGGTTAAAATCAAACAAAACAACACCAGGCTATGAAAACTAACCAATCTATATTAGCAAAAACTAGTTTTATAATAGCAAAGTAAAGATCAATCGTATCACTGTTATAACATCAAAACACATGTTGTTTTGTTTGATTTTGTGTAGTTTTGTTTGATTTTGACCACCTGGAGGTTGGCAACCCTACTTGTGATGTATTGATTCTATCTTTTTGGTGCATCTGTAGTTTTAAAGGGCTTTGGATACCAGATGAGATACCAGATGTAACAAAAGACTAAGAAACCAGTGTGGTCTTTTGGAGTCCATGGACTGTATTCCTGGCAGAAATCTCTGCTCAGCCACAAGCACTCTAGGTAGCCTTTGGCAAGTAGCCTCAGTTTCCCACCTGTGGGAAAGTGGAATCTCCAATTCATTCCTGGATGTTTCAGGGATGACCAATATCATCTTTTGTATTAAAAGTACAAATCTTTACAATGTATGTGTGATTTTGCTGTCAAGTCACAGCTCATTTATGGAGACCCTATAGGGTTTTCAAGACAAGAGATGTTCGGAGGTGGTTTGCATGGCCTGCGTCCGCGTGGGCTGAAAGAGTTCTGCGGAAACTGTGACTGGCCCAAGATCACCCTGCAGCCTTAATGCGGAGGAGTGGAGAAATGAACCCAGTTCTCCAGATTAGAGTCCGCTGCCCTTAACCACTACACCACACTGGCTCTCTAATCTTAACAATATATGACATTTTTAAAAAAATTGGTTGATTTCAAATTTCCCATTGTTTAGGTCAGAAGCAGAGCTTTAGCGTGCAACATCAGCCCTGTTTCGAACTGGCCATGTGGCATCTCTGCAGGAGTCTAATTCTGTATCTGATGAGCATTCCCTTTTGAAATCAATGGCTTGGCTGTAGTCCTGGTTGAGTTTTCTCCAGAGTCACTCCCATCAACGATAATGGGCCCGCTTTAGAGAATGTGGCTCGAACAGCACAGCCTCTTTGTAACCGAAGCATGCATGAACTTAAAGAAAGACTTCTTTCGATGCGTGTGCTTCTTTTTCTTTGCACCAGCATAGACCATGAGGCCTCGTTTCATGAACTGAGTAGCTGAAACACGGGGTGACATCCCTTCCCTCCTGGAGAGTGAGGTTCCTCTGAAAGCGAAAGCTTCATGAAATGGGCATGGGTCAACCCCACAGGGAGGTAACACGAACACAGATCTGGAATATAATTTCTCAAGGCTGAGCTACCATTTCTCATGCTGATGACGGCAAAATGTAGGTCTGCAGCATTTTTTACGCCACTTCCTGTACCGCTCGAAATTTATATCTGCTGACTGGGCACATTGCAGTTTTATTTGTGCCTATAAAATGTTTAATGTGTGCATTGTGACGCAACCTCCGTTCTTACAGGGCATTTTTTCATGTGGTTTCTACTCAAGTACAATGATCCGTGTGTCCTGTCTTATTTGTGCGTGTGGGTGGGTAGGTTGGGGGGTTGTCCTCATACACACTAGCTTTATGAATGGGGTTTAAAGCCAGTGACTGTACTGGCATGGCCTTTTCAGTGTTACGAAAACATTATGCGCAACTGTACGAGAACACATGCGAAAAGAAAACTCAGCAGGAGAATTGGACCTGAAACAGCCCCAAGTCTATAAAATACTGGAAGGAAATTGTTGCTGGGCATTCTTCCCCTTTAACGGATTGGTGCTTGAAAATCAGCATCTTCGACAGAATTTTTAGCTGAGCCTGTGGAGTGTTGTTGAGTTCAGAGAGGCACCTTTTTATTTATACTTGGCCCTTAAAAAAAAAAAAAAGACAGAATGGGATGGAAATAAAAGCTACATATGGGAAGGAGGGTATCTTCCATTTGTGCGGCTGCATTCAGCTTCACACTGATGTGGTTGGGGGAAGAGTTATTATTGCTGTTCTTCATGTGGTACTTAGTGGGGGAGAGCCTAAATTAAACATGCAATGTTTATTACTTAATGGTTGAATAAAAGCCCAGAGCAAATGTATTTAATTTGACATTCCACACACACACATCCTCCTCCTCCTCAAACACTTTACTTCTTTACAGGCTTTCTTGTTTTGAGACTGGGGATTGGAGCCAATTGGCTGTTTGGATGACGAAAAATCGAGGAGGGGTTCCCCTTTCACCAACCGTAAAGGCTGTGCTTGGAATCATGCGACCCACATAGACAAAAGCCATGTGGGGTGGGGGACAGTAGTAAGGAGGAGAATTGGGTAAGATTGAGAAGAAGCTTGATCCAACCCTAAATTTTGCCTTCCAAGGACCTATGGGTGGATATAGATGATAGTTTTATGTGTATGACAAGAGGAAGAAGAAGGAGAAGAAGGAGAGTTGGTTTTTATATGCCAACTTTCTCTACCACTTAAGGAAGAATCAGACCGACTTACAATGACCTTCCCTTCCCCTCCCCACAACAGACACCCTGTGCAGTAGGTGGGCTGAGAGACCTCTAAGAGAGCTGTGACTTGCCCAAGGTCAGCCAGCTGGCTTCATGTGTAGGAGTGGGGAAACAAATCCAGTTCTCCAGATTAGCCTCTGCAGCTCATGTGGAGGAGTGGGGAATCAAACCCGGTTCTCCAGATCAGACTCCACCGCTCCAAACAACCCCTCTTAACCACTACATCATAATGGCTCTCTGGTATTGTTTTTGAAATCATACCCCCCCCCCAAAAAAAATCGGGGAACCTATTGACCCAAAGTTACAGTGGGAGGGATGTATAGTCCCATGGGCATTTGATGCCTCTCTCGTACTATCTACAGAACTCTGGATAATCCGTCATCTCTCTGCCCATAACCCAAATCAGCGCTGTCTTTTTCTGTCTTTTCTTCAGCCCGCAGTCTTTCTGTTCTCATCCTTAAAGGGAACAATCAGATACTTGACATTTTTATGTTCAGATAAAAGAGCACAAAGAAATCTAGTGTTATTGACGATAATAAAAAATGTATTTAATAAAGGCTGTTTTCATTAAGGAGTTTCCAAAAGCACCGTGACCTGGGTCTTCTCGCAGCAGGGCGCCCAGCGACCCAAATCAAAATCTGAAAAGCAATGGAATCTAAAATAAAATTTAAATATGGTTTAATTGATCAGTTAGGCATTAGCCTCCATCTCCATCATATTTTTCTTCTGCCCTTCTTCCAAGGGGCTCAGAGCAGTGTACATCGTTCTCCGTCTGATCCTCACAACAGCCCTGTGAGGTAGATGCGCCTGAGAGAGCGGCTAGCCCAAGATCATTCTGTAAGCTTCATGACTAAATAGGGCTTTGAACCCTGCCCTTGCCAGACATAATCCTCCGTTCTAATGATTACTGCTTCGGTATTAAGTAATTGCATTCTAAAATAAGGGAGAAATGACTGAATAAAGTGGAAAGCTGTTTGTCAGGGAACACCGAAAGCGGGAAAACGTTTTGATCAGTTCAGATTTCATTTCGGTCCAATAGTGCTTCTTTTCAAAGCCCTGTGCTGTTGTTGCCTTTGCCGTTCACAAACATTTGCACTCGTGAACGCGGTGCATTGTGGGTTCTGTCCTGAGTTGACATTCTTGAGCCATTGTGTCTAATACGCCCTTCTGCACTGCGCCAGGTTTTTTTTATCGTCTTAAACCTTTGTCCTTCTCACGTGGAAGCGGATGCACAGATTCAGAAGGTAATAGGAAATGGTTTGGTTTGGAAAAAGCTGAAATAATTGTGAGCATGCAAAATGCGATTGTGAAAAGGGTACAATGCTTCCTGGTTGGAAAGGAACCGTAAGGCAGCTTGTAACTTCAGAACGATATTCTGCTTTGATGGAGCCACACAATTCAACCCCAACTCCATTATTAATGAAATTTAATGGCAACTAGAAAAAATAGATAAGTGGTAGAGCGCACATGTTAAATGTATAATGCCCCACATTCAGACCCTGGCGTCTTTAATTAAATGATGTTCTGGGTAGCAGAGCTAGGAAAGTTCTATGTCCGACACCCTGGAAAACAGCCGCCAGGAAATGTAGATAGTATTGGAAAAGATGAAGAGTTGGCTTCTTCCTGTCATTCTAACCCTACCTGTAGCTGTTGAACAGGTATGTGCTGAGAATTAGGATGAATGGCAAACACCATATGGGTTCTGAGGCAGAATGTTTGTTTTTTAGGGATGAGAGATGCAGGTACAGGTTTATAATCTGCCAGGAATTTCAGCTGAACGGCTAATAGTGTACTCCTAAGAACAATTTCCTGGAAGTAAGCCCCACTGAATAAAATGGGACTGCTTAGTATTGCTCCCTAACACACACACCCTCTCCCAGCAATGATCACGGGTTCTTATGAAGGAACTAAATTAACATTGCAATCTTAAACGGCACAACATCCTTCTAAGCCCATTGACTGCAATGGATCTGAGAAGGGCATAACTCAGGTTAGGAATAAGTTCCATTGAATTAAGTGGAATTTACTTTTGAATAAACATGCATGGAATAATTTAAAATGTTTTTTATTATCATCTGTCCTGCTTAATCAGCAATACCTTATAAGCAGCTTGCAAAGAAATTTAAGTTAAAGCTGTAAAGCGTTTTACGGTGCAATCCCCAGCAGAGCTGCTCCTGTCTAAATCCATTGACTTCGGTGCGTTCAGAAGGGTGTAATCCTGCTTAGGGTTCCAATGTAACCCTCTAGAAAATTGTAGTAATAGACTGGGTTTTTTTAAAAAAAAAAACCTGCTTAAAACTGCAATAGTCATATATCTGAATAAGGCCTTACAGTATTTGTAGATCATAGTTCCATGTTCCATGCCGTTGCTAATATTTTAAAACAAATAAGGGTTCATACAGAGCAGATGTGTGGCCTCTTTAGATTTAGGATGAATCCCTCAGTTTCCCTGATGTGTAAAATGGGAATAAGCATTTAGTCTTCAAAGAGTTATTTTGCACGCCCTATGACTTAGTGTTCGAGAGCTCTGTGAATCCAGACATAAGATAAAAGGGGCTTCAGGAGGATAAGTGGGGAGGGGGTATCTGGTCTGTGCGTGGGGAAGTGGGGAATGTGCATTCAGCAATAACCATTGCTCCTGTGTTTAGCAATTAAGGCCAAAAAGGTTTCATTGTTTTATTGGCACAACTAGTCAATTTCTTCTCCAGGATCTCGATTGGAGATGCCCACTTGGGAATGGGCATTCTTTCCAGCAATCTATGCCCTTTTTTGTGTGTGTGTTTGAAGATGACGATGCAATTAATGAAATTGATTGCCTGCAGCTGTAAGAAAGCTGTTATCTTTTGAGAAATTCCATCAAAATAGCCTTTATTTTGAGAAAACTGTCATCCAGTCTAATTGGCTTGATCACAAAGCCTCCAGATAGACAAAAACACTCGTTGTGACAGATCTAATTAGGGGGGGAGTGAAAGGATTTTAGGGCTGGAGAATCATATCATATACCCTTCCTTTTAAAACTGACTTGAAAATTCTATTGAATCTGGTATCTCTTTTGCTTTTCTATTTCCCCCCCTTTAAGAATAACCTAACTAATGTTTTTCATTAACATGTTTTCTAATTTATGAAGTCCCCACAGGCTCTGCCAAGGTTAAATAATTTAAAGAAATAAGCTCCCCCCACCTCCTTCCACCTTATCTAGCACAGCGAAGCTAATGAAGAATCCAACACACTTTTTTGCTCACTCACAGCACAAAATAGATCTCGGGAACGCGTCAGCAAAGAGCAGACCTAAACCTACAAATCTCGACATAAATATGTAGCAAGACGTTGTGAATTTTCTTTTTTTCTTTCTCGCTGTCTCTTGAAAATAAGGGGGTGGGAGGGAGAAAAAGGCCCATAAAAGCAGATAAACCGGCAGCCCCCGTAGTCCCTGCTCTCCTGGATTACAAAAGGATGTTATAGAAATGAGCTTGACGTTCCCATAAATTAAAAATCAATTCTTAATGATGAAGCCGACTTGTTTTAGCACATTACCCAGGTTAAATGGGAGCGTGCGGAAACATCAAGCCCCATAAGAGGAGGGAATCGGTGTATATTACTGTGATTTAGAGGATGGTCTACCTCGATGGAATAATTGTTATTATATCTATACAGCCAGATGGTACTTGGGGTAAACAGCCGCTGAACACCTCAAATGAGGAGGCCTTTGGTGGCCGCTTTCAGGTGTCTCCTCCATGTCCTGGGTTTTTGTTTTTGTTTTCATTTTTTCTTTTGTCATCAGGCTCTTTGGTGAATTCTTCTGCAAGGAGACCGAAATCCTTCAGATGTGATTATTTTTATAGACTGTCTCTTTGTATCCCATTCCCTTCTAGGAACAGATCCACATTCCATTGTTGCTGTGATAAAGGCAATTGTGATTACTACGCGAAATCCTTCCCCCCCCCCCCAAACAGAAGGAAGTCTTTGCATAGCCGTCACATTTAGAGCTCAAATAAAGTTTTGCAAAATCAGCAAGACTTCCGAGTATTGGATAGTACTGCTGAATTTTGAAGCAACACTTAAGTTTCAGCTTTCTGAATTCAAGATTTTAAAAAATCTAAATCCCACATTTCCATTATATGGAAGGTTGAGATCAAATTAGCAGGACAATATAAATGTGGGGTTTCGCTGGGCAAATTTGTTAGAATAATGTTCTTGATATTCAGCTCTAATTTCCATTTTTCTTAGAGGGGGCGGAGTATTAGGAATTTTGATTGTTTTGTGGGGGGGAATTCTTTGAAAATTGATGGGTTGGAATGACTAGGAAATAGCAGTCAGCACAAACACTACAGGTTCTAGTACAAGAAGAAGAAGAAGATTTGGTTTTTATACCCCGCTTTTTCTCTACCTTTAAAGAGTCTCAAAGCAGCTTATAATCATCTTCCTTTCCCCTCCCCACAACAGATGTAGGTGGAGCTGAGAGACTTTTGAGAGAACTGTGACTAGCCCAAGGTCACTCAGCAGGCTTCATGTGTCCGAGTGGGGCATCAAACCATGTTCTTCAGATTAGAGTCCTCTGCTCATAACCACTACACCACGCTGAGAAGTGAAATGAATGGAAACTTCTCAAGAGAGTAGTTGCTCTTATTGTGTGGAGGTAGGGTTCCCAGGTGCCTGCTGGTGGCGGGCAAACCCCTGGCAATTTACCCCTCTGCCCGCCGACCACCTGAGGGTCAGCGGGCAAATGTGCACTTGTGCGTGCATACTGCGCGCGTCACTTCCGGTTTCTGTTGCATGCATTTGCAATGTAATACACCGTGATGGGCTCAATCTGACAATTGAGCAAGGCTTTCTGGGTTCCACCTTATGCCTTTCTATATCACTCATCTCTTGTACATAGTACAAGCATCCTTCTGCTACAACATTGGTAGCTCTTTCTGCCTCAGTTTCCCCCAGACTTCCCTATGAGTTTGCACCTTTTTTTCAAGTCTTTGTCATGGCAGGCAGGAGCTGCATTGGACAGCATCGTAGAATCCGAAGAAACCAAAAAAGGTATCTAATCTCAAGCACTGAAAGAAGGGATTGCTGGGGAACTGGCATCTTATAGACGGTGGTCTGAATAATTCACAGTCTTAGGCTGGGATCTAGCCTCCTGAACTATCTAGAATATTCTTAGAAGAACTTTCTTGAGGAACTGGAGGAAATGTATCCACCTGTGCAATAGGCAGGTAGGTAAAAAGCCTCTGCATTGGCGGGCATGATGTAATTTCTAGGCGCCTGGTCTTCTGCTCTTTGGTCAAAAGAAGTAGCTGTTCTTGTAGCGCTCTTGGCGCAATCTCTAGCTTTAATTGTCCAGCTGCAGCACAAGCTTTCAGTTTGGAGCATTAGTGTCACTACTCAAAAGAACAAGCTCCCTTAGCAAATGGCTCATGTCTAGATTAGCTGAATGTGTGCCTGTATATTCACATATGCATGCACAGATTCAAATTTCCGTAAAGGGGGTGAATCCTAACGAGCTTTAAGGAGTTTTAAGTTTCCTCGTTCCTGTTGTTGTGTTACCTGCCAAGTTTTTTTTCTGAAATCTCCCTGACAACCTGACTTCTCCATTTCCCCAAAAGAGAAAAATAAAACAGTTTTGAGGGTTTTTTTTAAATTTCATTAAGCCTCTCTTGTGCCATATTCTGACATATATAAGTAAAGGTTTTTTGGGCAGATTCCTCATCATCTTAAGTGTGGAACAGGAAAACAACAAGAGACAATTCACAAGTCTCTGGAGCGATAGTGGTGGTTGGTGAGGAAAAATAAATAAAACAAAAAGAGATCCATCATAGCAGGGTTTAGAACTTGATAACATTTTCCCCTCTCCCCATCATGAAAGTTCCAAACATGCAGTTTGTTTCTCTGTGTGTGTGTGTGTTCCCTAGAAGCCAGAAGATTTTGCAAGGTATTGTGCACACAGAAACACACTGAGCCTCACAATGTCCATATATTGCTTTGGGATTCCTTAACAAAAACACAGCACTAACCATAAAGAGTGAACTTATTATTTAAATTCCTGAAGGGACTCTCTAAGATCTGTCTGTGCAAACAAGACTTTTATTGCTAGGTCTTTTAGGATGTGTAGCCTTTAAGGGGAATGGACAATTTCCAAGTTTTGGAAGAGAGCTGTGGGATTTCTCTCACCACCCCCACCCCCCGCCCCTTTTGGCTGAGCCGGCTAGTGCTACATTCTCTCTCAATTAAGGTCCAGAAAGTGGTTGTGTTCTGCTACTGCGTGTTTTTACGGCGTTCTCTCATGATTCTAATTGAAACTCTGATAAGGTCAGTTGGTTGCCAATTCTCCATCTATGTTGCTAAGGGATACAAAGCCTTTGCTGGTGTATAAGAGTAGAAGATCTCCAATCTAGTTAGACCTAGTTATTTCTCTCTCACACACACACCCTGCCCTTTTTAGCCATATAAGGCTGATTTTTTTTTTGTAAAGTTCCGAGAGCATCTTTAGTTTTATGAGGCTAGAGAGAGGCAATATTTCCCAAGAGGCTGGAAGGTGATGTGATAAAGAATAATTGTTCACAGTGAACACTCACTTTTTCTTGTCCCACTTTTACCTCTGGACAAACAGTTTTTGCAGATCTTTGAAGCAATGGTGGAGGAAAATGCTGCTGCTGTGTAGCAACCCGGGACTTCCTGGGTGGTCTCCTGGCCAAGTACTAACCAGGGCTGACTCTGCTTAATTTCCAAGATCTGATGAGATTGGGCTAGCCTGGGACATACAGGTCAGGGCCTTTGAGGGAGGAGTCATTGGGGAGGGGTGGTGGTAGAGCCTCTGCTTTGCATGCAGAAGGTCCCAGCTTCAGTCCCCAGCATCTTCAGTTAAAGGGACTAAGCAAGTAGGTGATGTGAAAGACCTCCGCCTGAGACCCTGGAGAGCCGCTGCCGGTCTGAGTAGACAATACTGACTTTGATGGACCAAGGGTCTGATTCAGGATAAGGCAGCTTCATGTGTTCACTACAGACATGCAATTCAAAACAGTAGAACCACGATCTTTATAACCTTTCCAGACCTGGAACCCGCTAAACTGCAAGCACATGACATCAGAGTCATGTGACTGGAAGAGGGGGAGCCAGAGTTATGTCACCAACGCTAAGGCCAGAAATGTGAGGAGCAAACCAAGTGGCAGAGCCATGGAGGAATCCACTCCATTGCTGAGTGACCTCATCTTACCATCCTGGTGCACCTCTCAGTGGGCCTGGAAAGAACCCTTGCTCTTTGTGCAGGCACACTACCAAAAGGCAGCAAAAAGAAAGGCAGCTGCGGAGGGGCTTGATGCTCAGCAGATAGAGCTCCATAACTTATCAACAGGGTTGCCATCTCCAGGTTGGGAAATACCTGGAGATTTTGGGGGTGGAGCCGGAGGAGGGCAAGGTTTGGGTAGGCAAGGGACTTCAATGAGGTGTAATGCCATAGAGTCTACCTTCTCCAGACTCTGATGTGGAGAACCAAGTTTGATTCCCCACTCCCCCACATGAGCGGCAGAGGCTAATTTGTTGAACTGGATTTGTCTCCCTACTCTTACACATCAAGCCAGCTGGGTGACCTTGGGCTAGTCATACTCTTTCAGCCTCACCTACCTCACAGGGTGTCTGTTGTGGGGAGGGGAAGGGAAGGTGATTGTAAGCTGGTTTGATTCTTAAGTGGTAGAGAAAGTCGGCATATAAAAATCAACTCCTCCTCCTCCTCCTCCTCCTCCTCCTTCTTCTTCTTCCAAAGCAGCCATTTTCTCCAGGTGAACTCATCTATGTCGCCTGGAGATCAATTGTGATAGCGGGAGATCTCCAGCTACCACCTGGAGTTTGGCAACCCTACTTACCAAAGGTCCCAACTCCTGGGTTGAAAACTACTGCATTTTAGAACATGAGAACATAAGAGGAGCTCTGCTGAATCAGACCAAAGGTCCCTGTTGACTGGCCCTCTGGTTCCAGCAGCGGCCGGCCAGACACCTCTGGGCTCTTACAAGCAGAGCATGAAGGTAATAGCATTCCCCATTGTTTCCAGCATCCGCTTTTCAGATTAATAGTTGCTACTGTACACGGAGGTATTTAGCTGTCATGGCCAATA
The DNA here is from genome assembly GCF_029931775.1 of Euleptes europaea. Lineage (NCBI taxonomy): Eukaryota > Metazoa > Chordata > Lepidosauria > Squamata > Sphaerodactylidae > Euleptes > Euleptes europaea. The sequence goes on from NC_079329.1 coordinate 25,770,704, forward strand.
GCCATTGCTAGGCCTTGTCTTCTGTGAATTTGTCAAATACTTTTTAAAGCCACCCAAGCTCGTGGTTGCCGCCGCATTGTGCAGCCGTGAATTCCCTAAGTTAATTATGTACTGTTTGAAGAAGTACTTCCTTTTCTCTGCTCTGACCCCATTGCTGGTCATTTTCATGGGTAACGGCAAGTTTAATTACCATGCCATTCATAACTTCATGTACCGCTATCACGTACTCCCTCGGTGGCCTTTTTTCCTCTTCTCCAAACATCAGTCCCCAAACACCTTTAGCACTTTCCGGTCCGAATTGTCCAGGCTCATCATTTTCTGTAGCTGTTTCACCGCTAACTTATCGAGGTTGTTCTTTGTGGTCTCTGTGCCGGCACAGTACTGGGGTTCTGCACTTGAGCAGTCTGAAGTGCAGAACGTGTGAATGTGTCATTGTTAGTGTGAGAATTAAGCCTTTTATGCAGGGGCGTTTCCCCGCGGTCACCCCCGCTGGCTTCTTTGGGACTTCCTTATGATTATGCATGCCTAGGGTTTCCAGGTCCCGCTTCACCACCAGGGAGAGGTTTTTGGGGCAGAGCCTGAAGAGGGCGAGGTTTGGGGAGGGGAGGGACTTCAATGCTGTAGAGTCCAATAGCCAAAGCAGCCATTTTCTCGAGATGAACTGATCTCTATCGGCTGGAACTCAGTTGTAATAGCTGGAGATCTCCATCTCGTGCCTGGAGGTTGGCAACCCTGTGCATGCTATTTCCTCCCGTCGCCTCGCTCTCCTCGCTTGTTTTGCCCGTGTTTTCCAGATGCTGTTTTAGTCAGAATCTGGAAAATGCGGGCAAAATGGCCAGGGAGTTCAAGTCGACCTCTGACAGGCAGAAAAGGCATGTGTAATCAAAAGGAAGCCCCAAAGCAGTAGGTGGGGGTGACCGCGGGGAAATGTCCCTGCATAAAAGGCCTTAGTCTGGGTACTGGGTAGACTAGGACCAGGGAGATCTAGGTTCAGCGTGCCCCCCCCCCCGCTATAAAGCTTACTAGGTGACCGGGGCACAATCACTGTTACCTGCCCTGAGCCTGGTTTGACTGGGAATGAAGGTGTGATATAAATGTAATAAATAAATAAATAGCAGTATAGACCACAGTCTCAACCATTTATCCAAGTAACCATTTTGTACCCTACTACCTAAGCAGAAAAGCTCTCTTCAGTAGTTCAGTTTTGCATAGTTTGCGGGAGGCCAGGAGAGTGGGAGCTTTCCTGACCACCTCAGGCAGACCATTCCGCAAGGTGGAAGCCACAACGGAGGAAGCTTGTGTGCTGGCAATTCTTGATTTTGCCTCCTTGTCCCTGGTTTCCATAGGGCTGCCAACCTCCAGGTACTAACTGGAGACCTCTTGCTATTACAACTGATCTCCAGCCGATAGAGATCAGTTCACCTGGAGAAAATGGCCACTTTGGCAATTGGACTCTATGGCATTGAAGTCCCTCCTCTCCCCAAACATCTCCCTACTCAAGCTCTGCCCCCAAAACCTCCCGCTGGTGGCGAAGAGGGACCTGGCAACCCTAGGTTTCCATGTAGTGATACAAAATACATGATGTGACATAGTTGCACCAAGAGATTCCCCCTCCCTGCTAATGAAGCTGATAAAGTAAAATGAAAGCTGGGAAGCCTAGGATGAGAGGGTGGAGATGCAGGGCTGCTGTTTTGCATGGCTGGTTCTGGCCTCATATCTGGTACAAACAGAACTAGAATAAATTTGACTGGAAGAGAATCCTTCTAACTTTAATATGCTTGCAGCCTCCCCCCCCCACCATTCCCATTTTTAGGTGGTGTTGAATTTAGAGGGAGTAAGGGTTGAAACGAGAAGGGAGGAAAACCGGCATACAATGTTGAATTTTGCAAGTTGACACTTAAGTTGCAAGATTTATTTTTAAAAGTATTTTTCAAAAGCAAATTTTGAAACTTCCAAGATGCTATTTTTAAAGAACTATGTTACATTTCACCCTGACCTGGATAGCCCAGGTGGACTCTAATCTGGAGAACCAGGTTTGATTACCCAATTCTCCACTTGAGTGGCGGACTCTGATCTGGTGAACCAGGTTGGTTTCCCCAAGCTAGATGACCTTGGGCTAGTCACATTTCTCTCTGAACTCTCTCAGCTCCACCTACCTCACAAGGTGTCTGTTGTGAGGAGGGGAAGGGAAAGAGATTGTAAACCAGTTTGATTCTCCTGAAAAGGCAGAGAAAGTCAGCATATAAAAACCAACTCTTCTTCTTCACAGTGCCACCTTGGGGACCCCTGATAGGGGTTTCCTACTTATGTATTATGGTGCCAAGAAATTGGTCGCATAAGATACCATGCATATGATATCATGCAAGACTCTTGCGCTCTTGTGCAAGTGGAAATTTTGCTCTGAATTAGGGCTGTCAAAAAAAAAATTCGGTACAGTTCGGATTCGGCCGAATTTGGCCCTTGTGGGTTCGGTACGTGCCGAAGTCCGAACTCCCCCACTTCGGATCCGTTCAATTCGGCGGGAATTCAAAGTTCGGGAAAAAAATTCGGCCGAATAAAGCCATTAAAAACACAACCGCGCCTTTCCGCGGCTCTGGGGGGGCATTTTTGGGCTTAGAGGTCCCAAACTTTCAGCAGAGCTTCAAAGGACGTATATTGAAAGACTCCCCAAGTTTTGTAAAGATTGGGTCAGGGGGGGCTGAGATATGGGCCCTGAAAGGGGTCCCCCCCACCCTTAATGTGGATCTCTCCGCAGAGCTTGCCGCCCACGCACAAAGCTCCCGCCCGACAAACAGCTGATGAGAGCAAGGGCGGGGCAGGTGCTAAGAACTTTGCAAAGCAACACAACTGCAGAGCAACCCCTTTGCAAATATGCAAAGGGCGGGGCAGGTGTGAAGAATTTTGCAAAACAATACAACTGCAAAGCAACACAAGCACGCAATGCAAAACCTTTGCAACAGTGCATAGCAACACCTGACACCTGGGAGTTTGCATACCATGGAAAGGGACAGAGGCATCTAGCTATGCATAATGAGCAGGAGGGGGTGGAATGTCTCCTTTTGCATTGGACTTGGGACCAGGCAGATGCATTCTTTAAGTCACCATTTGAAAACCAGTTTTGAGCAAGCATCAATAACCTAACTGATCTTATGAATGAGGAAAAACCTGAAGAATAAAAATGAAGCCCCCCCTCAAACCAGGGAGAGAGAGACTGGAGGGGGAACACACACCCCAGGCAGAACCGGCAAAAGCCCCCTTTGGCTTCCCCCCCACCCACCCACAGAAACTGCTCCCTCCCCACACACACACACAGACTCTGCTTTCCCCACACACACACACACACAGAAAAGAAAAAATATAGATTAAAGCCCCCAAAGGGGTCTTACTGTGGCTGTCTTCTGTTCCAGCAGGAGGGGCTGGGAGGCTGGGTAATCCAATATGATTCCATTTGTATCCAATATAAGATCCATATGTATGCATCTCTCGAGGGTGATCCATTCATCCCAATAGGGGAAAGGGGAAAGCCCATATCTCGGGGGGCCCTGACCCAATGTTTACAAAACTTGGGTGGTCTCTTAAAAAGCCTTGACTGAAGCTCTGCCGAAAGTCTGGGATCGGCACACCCAAAAATGCGCCCCCTGCAGCCATGGAAAGAGAAAAGGGGGGGAGCCAATATTTCAGCCCCCACTGAACCCATCTTTACAAAACTTGGGTGGTCTCTTAAGAGGGATTCTATGAAGCTATGACAAAAGTTTGGGGGCTGAACCCCCAAAAAAGCGCCCCCTGCAGCCACGAAAATGGAAAAGGGGGGAGAGGAAAAAGGGGTGGAGCCCATATCTTGGGGGGCCCTGACCCAATGTTTACAAAACTTGGGGGGTATCTTAAGAAGCCTAGTCTGATGCTCCGCTGAAAGTTTGGGGTCGGCACACCCAAAAATGCGCCCTCTGCAGCCATGGAAAGAAAAAAGGGGGGAGCCCATATCTCGGGACCCCCTGACCCAATGTTTACAAAACTTGGGTGGTCTCTTAAAAAAACCTGTCTGAATATCCCCTGAAAGTTTGGGGTCGGTACCCCAAAAAATGCGCCCCCTGCAGCCACGGAAAGGAGCGAATGTGCATAAGCACCCCCTCACACACACATGAGGATTTCCCTCTCTCTCTCTCTTTCCCCGGCCGGCCGCACATCAGCTGATTCCTCCAGCACTCAATCCTGACTGATTGGCCAGAAGAAGACCCAGCTTGGCCACCGATTGGCCGGGGGAGGAGAATGCTGCTTACTGACGGTTATGCTGCTTACTGACGGCCGAATTGGCCGAATTTATTCGCCGAACTCCCGAACTCGCTGAATTCGGCCCCCCCGGTTGCCCGCCAGTTTTGAGTTCGGATCCATCCGAACTAAAAACCGCCGAATCAAGGGAAATTCGGCTGATTTTCAGTTCGGGCCGAACCGAATTGACAGCCCTACTCTGAATCCAACAATGTAGGATTTTGGTTTTATTCTCAAGCAGCCATTGGTCATTGTAGTTTCCGTTTTGCAGATATGAACTGAGTTTGAGAAAACCGGTAATTAACATATTGCTGTAGTTTATAACAGTTTGACAGTTTCCGATTTTTTTTTTTTTTAAGTCTGAGACAGCCTTTGGTGATGGGCGCTTTCACACATGCTAAATAATGCACTTTCAATCCAGTGTACATTGCAGCTGGATTTTACCATGTGAAGCGGACAATCCACTTGCAAATGATAGTTAAAGTGGATTGAAAGTGGATTGAAAGTGCATTATTCAGTATGTGTGAAAGCACTAGAGTTGCGGGACGACCAGCCGCAGAGGGCTGGGACAAGGACGTATGACGAGAAGTCCCATGTGGATGTTGCGTTGCCTTTGCAAATGCATTTGTATTCGCAACAGCAGTGGAAGGAACATGGGAAACAGTTGCCATGTGGAAGCAGCCATGTTCTTCCTGATCTACTTTTCTAACCACTTGACCGCACTTTTGAAAGCAAGCAGACAGTAAATGGGACCAAACAGAATGCCCGGTGGCAGGTTTTTTGTTTTTTTTTAAGCTTACATAAAATATTACAAAAAAGAAAATAGCTAGATTGTATAAACGTGTCTGTACGGTGGTTTGCGACAATTCCAATTTATGGGATGGGGTTTCTCCAGAGCCACTCACCTCCGGGCGACAGAACCGAGAAGCCAAGCTGAACGACGTAACCAATCTGAGACGGCGGAGACTTTTATGACACATGACTCAGGTTCCCCCTTGGGGCACTGGGCTAAAATTACATTGCAATGAAACCAACAAGCTAAGTTAATTTTATTGAAATTAACATTTGAGTTCCCTTTTTCCCTTCAGCGCATACTTAAGGTGCAGCTGATAATGTAAGGCCAGGAATGTTCAGGAAGACGGAGCATGGAGTGATCGGTTCTTGGAATAATGTATTCTTTTCTCTTTTTGAATGCAAAGCCTCACCAGATGATGTAGTAGGGTTTGTCAGGCTCTTTTCCACAGCTCCCCTTTTCTCTGAACCTCTCAAACTCCCTTTTAGATTCAACCAAGTATAAGAGAAATTGTTCAGTTGATACGTGTGTGTGTGTGTACACATGGGTTGTGATGCTCAATAGATCTGAGATTTTTAATGCGTTCTTTATTCTGGCATAGTGCTAGATAGATGCTATACAGAAATGATGTGGCCTTTGCCAGGGGGCTTAGCATCCAAAGAGATACTAAACCATCCCTCACTGTGTCCCCCTAGATTTCTTCATTATCCAGTAATTGTCCGGTAAAGGTAAAGGTCCCCTGTGCAAGCACCTGGTCATTCCTGACCCATGGAGTGACATCACATCCCGATGTTTACTAGGCAGACTTTGTTTACGGGGTGGTTTGCCAGTGCCTTCCCCAGTCATCTTCCCTTTACCCCCAGCAAGCTGGGTACTCATTTTACCGACCTCGGAAGGATGGAAGGCTGAGTCGACCTCGAGCCGGCTACCTGAAACCGACTTCCGTCGGGATTGAACTCAGGTCGTGAGCAGAGCTTGGACTGCAGTACTGCAGCTTACCACTCTGCACCATGGGGCTCTTAATTGTCCAATAGCATAGGTAAACTAATGGAGGATAAATTTATCACTGACAACTAGCTGCGACAGCCCAAATTGGGACCTCCATGTTCAGAGGCAGCAAACCTTTCATAGCTATCTGGAGAGGTATGATATCCTGTCGGTGAGCTTTCGGGGGACATCTGGCCAGCCACAGAGAGCTGGACTTGATGGACATATCATGCAGTCTGGCAGGAAAGATTCCAAGCAGCATGAGTGCTTCATTTTTAAGCAGGAAGCATCAAAGCTTAAGATCACTTGGAATCGTAAAGATCCTGTAATGCTGATCCTAAATCTATTGGGCTGCTTGCGGTTTCTGAAGGCCTATATTTGTGTGTGTGGATGGCCTAGGCTAGCCTGATCTCGTCAGATCTCAGAAGCTAAGCAGGGTCAGCCCTGGTTAGTATTTGGAAGGGAGACCACCAAGGAAGACCAAGGTTGCTGTGCAGAGGAAGGCACTGGCAAACCACCTCTTTTAGTCTCTTGCCATGAAAACCCCCAAAAGGGGTCGCCATAAGTCGGCTGCGACTTGACGGCACTTTACACACATACACACATGTTCCCTCAAGTCACAGCTGACGTATGGTGACCCCGTAGGGTTTTCCAGGCAAGAGGAGTTCAGAGGTGGTTTGCCATTGCCTGCCTCCGCATCACGGCCCGGTAGTCCTGGGAGGTCTCCCATCCAAATTCTAACCAGGCCTGACCCTGCTTAGCTTCTGAGATCTGAGGAGATCAGGCTAGCCTGGGACTATCCAGGTCAGGTAGCAGAGGCCTCTATGCCTGTTACATTTTCCTTGTGTCCTCCCCAGATCCTGGTGATTAGACGTATGCTATAAGTCCATGCTTGCAACTCAATTCCCCAGTGTGCAGGGACAAATTTGGATTAGGACCATAGTGTGTATGTGTGTGGGGGGGGGGAAGTTAAGTCTTCCCCTCACCCACTGCTTTCTCTTGAATAGCCCCATGGTGCACTGTTTGCCCTACTGGGGAACCTTATGTGCAGCCCAACAGTACATGTAGTTTCCCCAGAGGGGGGCCATTTCAGGCCAGGAAAATAGGGCTTAAGACCCCTCTCCCTGAGTGCCATAGTCCCAAACCAAATTGACACCCCCCTCCCGCGTGCACCTGGGATTTGAGTTGTGTGCATGGATCTCTCAGTGCATGTTCAATTTGCAGGACCCAGCGAGGACTCGAGGGAAATACTTACGTAGTCCGGCCCTTAGCAAGAAGTGAAAATGCACACTGCACGTTCTCAGATTGTGTGTGTGTAAAGTGCTGTCAAGTCACAGCCAATTTATGGCAACCCAATAGGGTTTTCAGGGCAAGAGATGTTGGGAGGTGGTTTGCCATTGCCTGCCTCTGCATAATGACCCTGGTATTCCTTGGTGGTCTCTCATCCAAGTACTAACCAGGGCTGACACTGCTTAGCTTCCGAGACCTGACGAGATCAGGCTAGCCTGGGCCATCTAGGTCAGGGCATTCTCAGAGTACTCTCTTCCCTATTGTTCTCCATGTTCCAAGGTTGAGTCTTGGGTGTCAGAACAGCCAAGTTGTTGCTCGAAAAAAGTAATGATGATAAAGATTCATTCTGAAAAACTGGGATGGGGAAGAACCTCTCCCTTGCCTGGAAGCCACACTGTCCAAGAATCACTTACCTTTAATCTGAGCTGTGTAAAAGCAGGCTGTGGTTTCTCAAGGACAGGATGCCGAGGTGTATCCACTACGTTCCTTAAATGTGAATTCATACATTCCACGGTTCAGCCCAGGCAATGAAAACTCCTTTTTGAGACTGTTTGCTTTACTTAGGCCAAACAGGCTTTTAATAGGCAGCTGCCCATATTCAAGCAACAATGGAATTGCACTAAAAACCACTTGCAAGGAAAAGTTTCTTATTGCGAGCTGCTGGGTAGAAGCATTTTAAAGACCTTCTCCAGTGAGTTTTGAGTTAAAACTAGAAGGCCTGCAAAAAGAAGCTTTGCTGTAGATCGGGTGGCTCCTGCCCACCCTTGAGTGTTTTCTCTGTGTGTGTTTGAGTCTCATTTAGGGTCACTGCTTCTGACCCAGGGATCTAGCCTCCGTGACCCAGGGATCTAGCCTCCTCTTGCACTTATAGTAGGAAACTTGGCAATCCATTTAAAAGGCGGTGGGGGAGGGGGGGACACAGGATTTGTGAAAGACGTTTCTGTTACCCGTGTGGTGCTCCTTGTAGAAGAAAACCAGTGAGCCGCACCAGAATGAATGCTGGAGCTATTAATTTGAAAGTCGAGATGGATTTTTTTTCCAAGGTGGTGTTATTATAGATTAATTAACACGGAGTACAAAGGTGTGACCTTGTGCCTGCAACCTATTTTATTAAGCGTTTTTAAGTAAAAAGCCACCAGCTGGTACCTAAAAGTCATGGAGTGCAATCCAGCAGAACATTCTCTTTCTCCAGCCCTAATTAAAGGAATTGGAGCTGTGTAGGAGCACAAACCATGCTTAAGCACAGTTCCCCTCATTTCAGTGGGGCTTCAGCCCAGTTGTGTTTGTGGAGGCAGTTTATGACTGTAAATTAATTAGACTCCTGTGATCTTTCAGTATAGAAATTATCATTTGTTTTTTCTTCATATCCCTCAACATTTAAAAAAAAAATTCCTATTAAGAATATAGGAAAGGCCATGGTGGATCAGACCAAGGTCCATCAAGTGCAGCAGTCTATTCACATAGTGGCCAACCAGGTGCCTCTAGGAAGCCCACAAATTAGATGACTGAAGCAGCATTATCCTGCCTGTGTTCCAAAGCACCTAATATAATAGGCCTGCTCCTCTGATCCTGGAGAGAATAGGTATGTGTCATGACTAGTATCCATTTTGACTAGTAGCCATGAATACCCCTCTTCTCCATGTACATGTCCACTCCCCTCTTAAAGCCTTTCAAGTTGGCAGCCATCACCACTAGGGCTGTTGATTCGGTAAAAACCGAACTGAAAAAATACCGAATAAATGCCATTTTGGTACATTTCTGGTTTGGGTTTACCAAATCAGCAAAATCCGGGAGGTTTGCAAAGCCAAATTTGCCATTCCCGAAAATCTGGCTTTATGCGGGGGCATTTTTGCAGGTAGAGGGCCCAAATTTTCAGGGTAGCTAGAAAGGACTCTCCTTGCAAGAACCTTCGTTTGGTAAAGATTGGGTCAGGGGGTCTGGAGTTATGGGGTCTGGAAGGGGTCACCCCCATCCTCCTCCTTTGAAATGCATTGGCAAAGTGGCCGTGTTCAGAATCTTTAGTGTGATCTTTGCAAGGTATCTTTGCAAAGTTGGCCCCCCTGCCTCCATAGAGATACAATGTATCCATTGATGACTGAAAATAATGGTGATTTAGCCTCAAACATTGGGTGCAGGGGGGCTGACATGGGTCAGAAGAGCTGTGGCACTGGCCAATTGGTATTTTTATTTTTCTGTCCTTTGCTTTTCCCAGTTGAAATCCCCCCAGCTTCCCCCTCCCCCACCCGCAGCTTAGATTCCCAATGCCACAGGTGGTCTAGCCCTTACAGTGCATTCCTGAGCTCTAAGGGCAAAAGCCCTTAGGAGGCCAGGAAGGTATCACGCCGGCGTCCAGGCCCCCTGCGCTGGCATCCGGGGAAGGCCCGTGGGAAGGCCCGGACGCCAGTTGTGGGGAGCTGCCTTGGCAGTGCCACCCAGGGCTGAGACCTCCTTTCGAGGCAGCGCAGCCGCATTGCCTCCAAAAACCGGGGCAGGCATTCCGCTCAGGAATGCACTGTTAGTCCCAGATGTATAATGGTTGGCTGCATGAGATGAGAGAAAGGTACTCCAGATATTGCATTATTATCTGGGATACTTTCACACTCTGTTGATAACTATATTTTGCCTGTAACTTTAGTGTGTGGACTGGCTTCTGTCAGGGTGTCCCATTATCTAACCTGGCCAGCCAGAGAAAAGGCACAAGGTTTCTGGTATACAACCAAGATAAGGCCAGGATTAAGCAGACCATCAATATAGGAGCTGGATAGCAGGGAGCTGTCCAGGACTAGCAGGAGCCAGGTTGGAGAGCAGTTGAGCCAGCCAAGGCTAGATCTCAACTGAAGCCTCACATGTGTGTGCAAAGTGCTGTCAAGTCACAGCCGACTTATGGCAAACCAGTAGGGTTTTCAAGGAAAAAGACTAACAGAGGTGGTTTGCCATTGCCTTCCTCTGCACAACAACCCTGGTATTCCTTGGTGGTCTCCCATCCAAATACTAACCATGGCTGACCCTGCTTAGTTTCTGAGATCTGACAAGCTCAGGCTTGCATGGGCCATCCAGGTCAGGGCTTATATTGTACATTGATCTCATCAGAACTCAGAAGCTAAGCAGAGCTCACCACCTCCCTAGGCAGCTGATTCCACTGCTGAACTACTCTTATGCTAGATGGTACCATATGGACTTGTGCTGTCTGTAATTTTTAGATTTTACTAAAGTTTTTAACAGAATCTGTTATGTATTATTGTACTGTTGTTTTAAACGGACTGAATGTGAACTAGTATTGCTGTTATGCAGAATGTGAGCTGCCCTGAGCCCGACTTTTGTCGGGGAGAGGCGGGATACAAATCAATCAATTAATCAAATAAATAAATAACGGGTTTTTTAAAAAAAAGTTCCTAGTATCCAGCTGGTATGTTTCTGCCCGTAATTTATACCCATTATTGGGAGTCCTATCCTCTGCTGCCAACAGGAACTGCTCCCTGCCCTCCTCTAAGTGACAGCCTTTCAAATACTTAAAGAGAGCAACCTTGCCCCCCCCCTTGAACATGCAAACACATGAAGTTGCCTTATACTGAATCAGACCTTTGGTCCACCAAAGTCAGTATTGTCTACTCAGACTGGCAGCGGCTCTCCAGGGTCTCAGGCAGGGGTCTTTCACATCACCTACTTGCCTGGTCCCTTTAACTGGAGATGCCAGGGATTGAACCTGGGACCTTCTGCAATCCAAGCGGATGCTCTACCACTGAGCCACAGCCCCTCCCCTTAATCTCCTCTTTTCCAGAATGAACATTCCTAAGTCCCTCAGCCTTTCCTCATAGGGCTTCATCCTCCCTGTGAGATGGCCTTAGTTGGCTGCCCCAGTGTTGTTTCATATGCCTTCTCTATAGAAAGTGAGGCCATCAGCTGCCAGAAAAAGAACATTTACTGCAGTTTCCCTGTGGCTGTGGAATGACCTCTGTGGTAAGGTCAGGAGTCGGTCTTTCCCCATGGCCTTCCATAATGGATGTAAAATGTATCTATTCTGGGCTGCTGGTTTAGCTGTGGGGATGTTATAATGCTTTTGTCAGTGGTTTTTAAAGTTCTGTGTATAGATGTGTTTTCCTTTTGGAGCTCTGCATTAGCCAGTGAGCATGGAGAAAGCAGTATTCAAATGATCCTGTAATGTGGGGCCATATATTTATTGATATGCTGCTTTCCCCATTCTCACAAAACTTTAAAACAGCCACCACCATCCCGAATCATAACACCCCGTTGTGAATATTTATAAATTAAACAAGGAGAACTGCGTTTCCCCTTTTGTCTTAACAGTCAACTACAGGTTGCAGGAACTGTATTGGAGAAGGTTTTGTGACTCCATCACCAGTATGTCTCATAGAACACATTGACAACAAGAAGACAAGCTTTTCAACTTTATTTAAACTCCCATAATTCTCTTACTTTGAGTTGTGTGCACAAATGTATTTTGGCAGGCATAATCTGTCATAGGAGAGGTACAGATTCTTTGTGAATTTCCTCCCTCTTGGATTGGAATAAAAAGAAATGGCAGCCAGAAATGCGCTTCCCATTAAAAATAATGAAAAATGAAAAGCGGATTAATGCAAAAACTATATGAAATGAAAACAAATGAAATGTTGGAATGAAAAATGAAAACTAAATTTAGGCTATTAAGCACTGAACCAGATTATATCTGCATCTCTTCCCCTTCATCTGAATAGCTTATTTATAGAGTACTCTTCTCTATACAAAAAGGAAAGATTCAAAAGGAAACAAAAAGATACAAAAAAAAAAAAAAGATGCAAAAGGAAAGTCCAAAGCTGTTCGATGCATAAAGGAAGCCACAGCCTTCAATTTGCAAGATCTGAGCAAGGCTGTCAAAGATAGGACATTTTGGAGGACTTTCATTCATAGGGTCGCCATGAGTCGGAAGCGACTTGACGGCACCTAACGCACACACTTCTCTATACATATCATTTCACACACACGCGCGCGATCCATTGTTAGCCCAAGTGGTAGACAGGCCACAAGTCTGCCTGTCCCCCCCACCCCCATGGAAGTAATATCAGTTCCAAGGCAAAGTAATTTCTCTCAGGAGGAAACTATGCAAAGAGGAAGAATTAACCCTCCAACATTACAATGCCAATCCAAACTGCCCCCTCCCTTGCAGATGCTTTTTTAAAAAATAACTATTTTGGGAGATCCAATTACGTATCATTTGCTTCTTGTCTAATTTCACCCTTAGTGTCCTGTAGCCAAAGTCCATCCACTTTAACCAGTTGGACTCTGGAGATGCTGTTTGCTTTGCTGAGAATATGTGCAGGCAACTTACAGGCTACCAGTACATTTCCTTTAACAGAGCAAAGAGCAACTCCAGGGAGTGGGTGGGGAGGGGGCTATTTAAGGAAATCCACATGTTCCTTGAAAGCCAGTGTGGTGTAGTGGTTAAGAGCGACAGACTCTACTCTGGAGAACCAGGTTCGATTCCCCACTCCTTTACATAAAGCCTGTTGGGTGACCTTGGACTTGTCACAATTTTCTCAGAAATCTCTCAGCCCTGCCTACCTCACAAGTTGCCCGTTGTGGGGCGGGGTGGTGGGGAAGAGAAAGTGATTGTAAGCTGCTTTGAGACTCCTTATGGCAGAGAAAAGAGTCAGTGTGGAGTCGGGTTTAATTCCCCGCTCCTCTACATGAAGCCTGCTGGGTGGCCTTGGGCCAGTCACAGTTCTCTCAGGGCTCTCTCAGCCCATGCGGGGGCAGGCAATGGCAAACCACCTCCGAACGTCTCTTACCTTGAAAACCCTATGGGGTCACCATAAGTCAGCTGTGGCTTGACGCCATTTTCCACCACCACCGCACGTTCCTTGGATACACATGGGTTTCCTTTAAGAGGCACAATAGTGTCTTCCTGGGACAGTTTCAGGGCAGGAAAATGTGGGGAGGAAGGCTGAAGCCCTTTCTCTGTGTACCCACTTGTCTTGACCCTAATCCTAATTGGGCACCTCACGCATGGATATTGGTGCGAAGAGGCAATCTAGAAATGGGGGAAATGGCGCTGGGGAGGGGAGTTTAATCCACTTCTCCTCCTGCTTTGTGACTCCAATCCAAATGCCCGACCCCCTGTGGCTGCTATTTACAAAAAAAGGGGGGGTCATTCATGGATCTTCCAGCATCTTGAATATTTTGGACCGAACACGGTCGTTCCCAAGTGAACACAGAAACCATAAAGGAAGCTGAAAGACGTTCTTAATGCCATCTTGTGAAAATGCTGTCTAAGAGGCTCTCGCTGTACAACACAGACCCCAAAAAAATGGCTGAAAGTGGGAGGGGGAGGGCTTTTCCGGAATGTGCAGAACCATCTTCAATGGTCTGTGACACACAAGTAAATCGGGGCTCTAATGTAAAAGGCAATAAGCCGTTTGCTGGCGATGAATTTGCAATTAAAGTGGTTATAGTTAATTTAAATAGTAGAAAATGAGGTTGATTTAATGCTTATTGATTTGACGATGAGTGTCTGCCGCAAATGACCGAGAGTCTCTGGGTCAGCTGTGGGGCACCTAAACAAGGACATAATTCTTTTTCAGAGCATGGATTGTCATCCCCCACGTCCCAAAGCCCCCAAATCAACAAGGGTGTTTCGGAGAAGAGCCGGTGACTTACATACCTGCTTCCCTCTTCTGAGGCTTGTGAGCAGTTCTTATATTTTCCTGGCTAATTTAATAATGTTAACGGTGAATGCAGAGAGAGCCAGTGTGGTATAGTGGCTAAGAGTGGTGGACTGTAATCTGGAGAACCGGGTTCGATTCCCCACTCCTCCACATGAAGCCTGCTGAGTGACCTTGGGCCAGTCCCGGTTCTCTCAGAACTCTCTCAGCCCATGCAGAGGCAGACAATGGCAAACCCCCTCTGAACGTCTCTTGCCTTGAAAACCCTATGGGGCTGCCGTACATCAGCTGTGACTTGATGGCACTTTACACACACACACACACACACAGGTATGCATTGTGCACTACTTTTGAAGGGGAGAGGGCAGTGTTATTTTTTTTTTTAAAGAAATAGAGACCATAGGATAGTAAGATGACTTTGGCTGCAATCCTAATCATGCTTGTGAGGAAACAAGGCCCACTCAGTTTGATGGGACTGATTTCCAATTTCAGCTGGTAGCTGTGGCTTATTTGTGGTAGCCTGATTATAGGGTTGCCAGGTCCCTCTTCACCACCGGCAGGAGGTTTTTGGAGGTGGAGCCTGAGGAGGGCGGGGTTTGGGGAGGGGAAGGACTTCAAAGCCATAGAGTCCAATTGCCAAAGCAGCCATTTTCTTCGGGTGAACTGATCTCTGTAGGCTGGAGATCATTTGTAATAACAGGGGACCTCCAGCTACTACCTGGAGGTTGGCGACCCTACCTGATTAACCTGTTTACCTTTGCTTTGCATGTGAGATAATGGGGCACACAGAGGTGTGCAAGATCAGAAACAAACCTTAATGGGATGCGTAAGTGTAGAGACGAGAGTACAAAGCAGTGCTACCAAGTTTACAGCATTCACTACCAACGATGGTTGACCCTATTTATTTTTGCTGCTGGGAGCAGGATGCCTCTGTCCAGTGGGCAGATGAAGCTGGGAGGGTTGGATTCCCCACCTTAAACTAAATAGCAGGAGGGGGCATGTGTTATTCCCGTGCATCTGTCTCTCTTTATACCCACCCTCTGCATCCAAACTCCGTGTCTTATTGGTGGTAGCCAGGTCAGTAGGCGTGGACGCAGGCACCTCCTGCATGGTGTAGTGGTTAAGAGCAGTGGTTTGGAGCGGTGGAGTCTGATCTGGAGAACCGGGTTTGGTTCCCCACTCCTACACATGAGCAGCGGAGGCTAATCTGGTGAACTGGATTTGTTTCTCCACTCCTACACATGAAGCCAGCTGGGTGACCTTGGGCTAGTCACAGTTCTATTAAGAGCTCTCTCAGCCCTACCTACCTCACAGGGTGTCTGTTGTGGGGAGGGGAAGGTGATTGTAAGCCGGCTTGCTTCTCCCTTAAGTGGTAGAGAAAGTCGGCGTATAAAAACCAACTCTTCTTCTTCTCCTTCTAAACCACCACACAGTGGCACATGTCATTTCTGTTGGGTTTTGATCCATGACACAGAAGAAAACTTTCTGGTGTGCCAGCAACTTTAATCCTTTCTGAGATGTGCACAGCTGGGGGTTGCTCTTTAAGTTACCATAATTTTTAACAGAAGAGGGCCAAGAGCAACAAGACGGCAGCCTTGTTTCAGAAACATTCCACAGTCTTTGCCCAATCAAACATGGAAGGGCAATCACATGATGGGAAATACCTTTGCAATGGTACAATTTCCATGGGGAAAGAAATCCCCGTACTCTACAACAGGTATACACCAGACTGGGAACAGTATATGGGATCTAAGGCATTCACAATCCATTCGTAGCCAAATTATGTGATGGCAACTATTTTGTGCAGGCAGACTCCTTGTACTTCTTGGAAAGCTGCTACAAAGCTTTACACTCACCCTTCCCCCAGGTCATCTTTTTTGATGCCACAGTTGCTGGCAAAACGTCAGGAAAGAAAATTCCAAGACCACGGTTACACAGCCCGAATAACCTACAAGAACCAATCATCTTTTTTTGTCTCCCAAACATTATGTCCTTCAATTTTGTAAAATGTAAAGGTAGTCCCCTGTGCAAGCACTGGGTCATTACTATCCCATGGCGTGAAGTCACATCACGATGTTTACTATAAGGTAAGGTAAAGGTAAAGGTCCCCTGGGCAAGCACCGGGTCATTCCTGACCCATGGGGTGACGTCACATCCTGACGTTTCCTAGGCAGACTTTGTTTACGGGATGGTTTGCCAGTGCCTTCCCCAGTCGTCTTCCCTTTACCCCCAGCAAGCTGGGTACTCATTTCACCGACCTCGGAAGGATGGAAGGCTGAGTCGACCTTGAGCCGGCTACCTGAAACCGACTTCCGTTGGGATCGAACTCAGTTCGTGAGCAGAGCTTTTGACTGCAGTACTGCAGCTTACCACTCTGCGCCACGGGGCTCCCTATGACGTTTACTGGGCAGACTATATTTACAGCGTGGTTTGCCATTGCCTTCCTCAGTTGTCTACACTTCACCACTTTACCGACCTCGGAAGGATGGAAGGCTGAGTCAACCTTGAACCGGCTACCTGAAACCAACTTCCGTCGGGATTGAACTCAGGTCGTGAGCAGAGCTTTGACTGCGGTACTGCAGCTTATCACTCAGGTCATGAGCAGAGCTTTTACTGCAGTACTGCAGCTTACCACTCTGCGCTACAGGGCCTCTTCAACTCTGAGACACCCATAAAGAAAGCTGAGCAGATGGAAGGGATCTGGAGGCAAAAGAGAGGAGGCGGGGGTATAGAACATTGTTTGCTATATGTTGGTCTTTTGTTGTATGCAGTGGCAAGAAAGAATGCCCACACCGGTGGTCAGCGAAAGCTAGGGCCACTATCCTGGCATTTGCAGTCAGATGGCAGCTTTTGAGCACTGTTAAAAACAGCCGAGTAGGTAATGAAAGATCTGACCCAACAGGGCACAATCAACTGGGACGCTCTCCCAGGCAAGCACCGTTCCTGTGGCAAAACTACCATCTCTTTCAATGAGGCTTGTTCAGGAGGTCCTCCTGATGGATTGTGCCCTACGGTAATTAGTGGCAGGAAAAATGCTGTTTAGGTTTTCAGCCTCGAGGACCAAAGTGCCTTGGCCCGGCCCTGTCACTAGTATTTGCATGTCTGTGGGGTTATTTTAATTAAAATTGATTTTGGACGAAATCCCTAACTACCCTTTCAATTGGCTCTCTATTTTTTTTCCTTTCCCCTTTGAATGTGGAAGTTAATAAGTTGCAAAGGAAAGAGCAGTTGAGGCATGGTTTTCAGACATGAAGTCACTCTCGTTTGCTGCTTGTTCCGTTCCTTAGCGAATAGAGTAGACAGTTCACCTGTGCACTTGCTTCCTTTATTTGAGGACTGCTGATAAAATGCTCACTTAGAGCCAGTTTAAATGAGAAGGTGGTAGGATAGGCACATGAAAAGTCACTTTACCCATTCCGGGTTCCGTGTGGCCTGTGTGTGTATAAAGTGCTGTCAAGTCACAGTGGATTTGTGGCAACCCAGTAGGATTTTCAAGACAAGAGACGTTCAAAGGTGGTTTGCCATTGCCTGCCTCTGCATCATGCCCCTGGTATTCCTTGGTGGTCTCTCCAATCCAAGTACCAGCCAGGACTGACCCTGCTTAGCATCTGGGATCTGATGAGATCAGGCTAGCCTGAGCCATCCGGGTCTGGGCCGTGTGGTCTGTAGCCAAAACAAGAGTGTCCAACATGAGGTTCAGTGGCCCTATCATTTCACTTCAAATACTGATGGCTTGGTGCTGAATTCAGGCAGAATCCATTTAAGATGGTGTAGAGCCCTTGGCCAAGTTCCTGGGGGGGAATTTAGCCTTCCTACCCGTTTGGGTTTGACACCAGGGTTTGAATCCCATGAACAAGTTCCATATATGTAGGGTTGCCAGCTCTGGTTTGGGAAATACCTGGAGATGTTGGGGGGTGGAGACTGTGGAGGGCGGGATTTGGAAAGGGGAGGGGCTTCAATGGGGTATGTCATAGAGTCCACCTTCTAAAGTGGCCATTTTCTCCACTTTAGATCAGGTGAACTGATCTCTGTCACCTGGGGATCAGTTGTAATAGCAGAAGTTCTCCAGCTACCACCTGGAGGTTGGCAACCCTGCATGTGAGCACATTTTCTCTTGCCCTAGTACTGCACTGGGATTCAGATGCTTTACTTCCTTTGAATGTGGAGGTTTCCTTTAGTTGTCTTGCCCAATAGTCACTGATGGACCTATCCTTCATCAGTCTCTCATGTCTTCTTTTAAAGCTATCTATTCTCGAGGCATGGCTGCATCCTATGGCAGGGATTTCCACCATTCAATTACTCGTTGAATAAAGAAGTACTGCTTTTTGTCTGTCTTCAGTCTGTTGTCTGTCAACTTCATTGGGTGCCCCTAGGTTCTAGTATTATGGAAGAGGGAGTAAAAGTTCTCTCTATCTACTTCCTCTACCCCTGTGTATAATTTTATAAAACTTTGTGATCCCCCCTTTAAACTGGAACGTTCCTTGATCTCGAGAACAGCAGCAGCAGCAGAGAGCTACCACTCCTCCGTATGAAACCAACTGGGTGACCTTGGGCTAGTCACAGTTCTCTCAGAACTCTCTCAGCCCCACCTACCTCACAGTGTGTCTGTTGTGGGGAGGGGAAAGGGAAGGTGATTGTAAGCCGGTTTGATTCTTCCTTAAGTGGTAGAGAAAGTCAGCATATAAAATCCAACTCTTCTTCTTGTTTTCTGGCTGTGCTTTCCTCTTTGGGGCACAGTTCCCTCTATTTCCAATTTGGCACAGGCTTGCTAGAGATGGGAAGGACTTTGAGCAGACATTCCAGAGGCTAGGTGTCACTATTTTTCCTAGTACCTGATAAATCTAGATACTTGGTCTCACCTGCAGCTTATTTTCATCATCTTGAGTGTCTATTAATTATAGGAAGGCCTTCACCCTTGCTAGATGCCAGGCCCTAACAGCGGCTGTTTTAGAAGGGAAATATAAGATCCCTAGATCAGAGAGGTTATGTCCGTGTGGAACAGGGGACATTGAAACCATCGAACATGCACTGATTTGTTGCCCATTCTACCACTAAGTCAGATCAAAGCTTATTTCCCCCCTACTTGGTAAATTCCCTGATGAGTCAGTTGAGCTTTTGGCAAAGAAGCTCCTATTAGGAGAAGACCCTCAGCTTACGCTCCAAACTGCCAAGTTATGTGCTGTTGCCATTAAAATACGCAGAGCTCTATTAGAGAATGATTGTTAGAATATTTTACAATTTTATCAATTTTAATGTGATAATTTTAACCAGGGGTTGCTTTTATTGACCTTACACCTTTATATGTACGGGTGATCTGAGATTCTGCGGTGCAAAATTATGGTGTCTGGAAATTTTGATGTGTTGGCATGTGACTGGTCAGTCGACCGTATTAATAAACTTGACTTGACTAGCAGCAGCTAGGGGGCTACATTTTCTACATGCCATAGGCACAAGCACTTAGGCAGAAGGGGATCTCTGAGGCCATCCAAGTGAAATCAGGTGAAAAGGTTACTGTCTGAGAACACTGGACGGACCCCCACGCCAGCGTGTCAAGGGTCAGGCGCCCAGTACTGTACAGCAAAAACAAATAGAGGAGCCAGCCAAATCCAGACCATGTGGGAAACTGCTGTTGACTAAGAGCCTTGCAATGCTTTCTCAGATGATTTAGAACACTAGGGTTTCATTCTGGCTTGTGCAGACTGTGATTTATGTGCCTTGTCCTCTCCCACCAGGGATTGCCACATCTAGGGACAGGATGTCGTCGGGTGGATTTCCTGAGTGGACAATAGCGTTTCTTTTTGGGAAGGCATAAAGTTGCTATCCTCCCTGCCTGAAGTGCTAAGCCCAAGGAGTCTTCCGCCAGAAGAAGAGCCTCTTTTGCTGGAGGAAGGCTTTGCACTTAGCTGAGCAGAGTGGGTCAGATACAACCCAGGGCCTAATAAACCCGGGGGTTATGGCCAGAACTTATTTTTAATGCCTGGGCTCTTCCTGGAACATATAGAGAAGACATAAAGAATTTGGTACCTTCGTGTAGGTGGAAAATGCGTGAGTGTCACCCCCACCTACCCTTAATCCACAACCATGTAAATCTAAAATGCTTAAGAAGTGTTCCATTGAAAGGCATGCTCTCTAGGTAGGCCTTTGTTTAAAAAAGAGGTGTCTTGGTGGATGAGATTTTATACTCTGGGTCTAACCCTCACACCAGTCAGTGTGGTGTAGCGGTTAAGAGCGTTGGTTTGGAGCAGTGGAGTCTGATTTGGGGAACTGTGTTTGATTCCCCACTCCTCCACATGAGCGGTGGAGGCTAATCTGGTGAACCGGATTTGTTTCCCCACCCCTGCACATGAAGCCAGCTGGGAGACCTTGGGCTAGTCACACTCTCTCAGCCCCACCTATCTCACAGGGTGTCTGTTGTGGGGAAGGGAAGGTGTAAGCCAGTTTGATTCTTCCTTAAAGTGGTAGAGAAAGTCGACATATAAAAGCCAACTCTTCTTCCTTGTCTTCCTTATATACCACAAACACAGCACTACTTCATTGTACTCCAGATCAATTAGCCTGCTTTCCAGACATACTTACTGAGTATTGTCTAATGTCTAGAATTGTGTATTTTTGTGATCCTGACACTGTCTCCATATTTCATGTTTTTATTGCCAAGCAACATCTATTACTGCAGTATTTTAACCTTTAAGGCCAAACAGTTATTGCACTTTGAACCCTATTGCAGAGCAAATATTTATGCATGTTTATGCAGAATAAATAGCACAGAACTCATAATGCAGTGTGACTGCAAAGAAATATTATGTGGGTGAAAATATGCAGGACTTCTGAGCTGAAACATAAGGATGGGAATGTAAACAAACTAATAAAAAACTAAAGCAGAATTGTAATAGGCAGAGCAACTCACCCCCCTAAAGAATTGTATAGCTTGGGCTGGGGAAAATAGAATTGAAAACAAACTTTCCTGCTTGTATATGTCTTATAGTAGCCAGAAGTTCAGCTTCCTTATACCTCTGAACAGCAAGTGCTGGGAATACCCTTACATTCATATGGTGTAGCGTGGTATAGTGGTTTAGAGCGGTGGGCTCTAATCTGTAAAACTGGGTTTGATTCCCCACTCCTCTACATGAGCGGCGGACTCTGATCTGATGAACCACGTTTGTTTCCCCACTCCACCCATGAATCCTGCTGGGTGACCTTGGGCCCCAAGGTCTCTCTCAGCCCCACCTACCTTACAAGGTGCCTGTTGTGGGGAGAGGAAGGGAAGGTGATTGTAAGCCGCTTTGAGACTCCTTAAAGGTAGAGAAGCAGGGTATGAAAACCCAACTCTTCTTCTTCTCCTCCTCCTCCTTCTCCTTCTTCGCATCCAGGGGAATCTGCAGAACCAGCCCATAGGCAGATCTGGGCAATTGCCTAGGATGCCGAGGTAAGGGTGGGCGCTAAAGGTGTCTTGGTGGATGGGGCTAGATCAGATGTGGCAAGCGGCAGCCCCAGGTGGCCCCATCAGCCCCATCTCTGCCACCGAGGTTCACTGCGTAATCACCAGTGGCTTTGGAGGCCAGGATGTGTTTTCCTGGCCTGCCTTTCCCCAGCCCCCTGACAAAGGGAGGAAGGAAGAGCCGGCAGCCCCGGGCGGCAGTAGTTCCTTTCCTGCCCGCTCCACATGCACCTGGGTTGCAGTGGGGTGGGTGGCCAGGTCATGACAGCTCTTCACTTGCCCAAGTTGCTGTGGGGGGGGGGAGCACCTTTCTGTTCCTTTATTTCTGTTCAGTGTGATCGTGGACCAACAGGTCACGAGCAAAACAAATTCAATAAGCTCGGCAATACGAAGATAATCAAACGTACAGAAATACAAAATCCAGACTATGCAGTTACAAGGAAGTATCATTAAAAGCCATAGATAAAAATTTTGCCGCAGTGAGGGTAACGTTTGGATCAGTGTCAACCAATAACTTTGCTACTATCAGGGGTAAAAGGTAAAGGTCCCCTCTGCAAGCACCGGGTCATTCCTGACCCATGGGGTGAGGTCACATCCCGACGTTTCCTAGGCAGACTTTGTTCATGGGGTGGTTTGCCAGTGCCTTCCCCAGTCGTCTTCCCTTTACCCCCAGCAAGCTGAGTACTCATTTCACCGACCTCGGAAGGATGGAAGGCTGAGTCGACCTTGATCCGGCTACCTGAAACCAACGTCCGTCGGGATTGAACTCAGGTCGTGAGCAGAGCTTGGACTGCAGTACTGCAGCTTACCACTCTGCGCCACAGGGCTCTTCAAAAAAAAGGGGGGGATAAAGTTATGGGCCACCTGGTGGACCAAAAACCTTGGGCTTGCCCTGGGTATCTGGCTGGCTATCAAACCATGTGTGCTAGATGGATCATCAGTGTCTCCAGGCAGAGCGATTCTTATATTAATATAAGTCAGTGTGCAAAAAAACACACAAAAAAAACTGGTATATGTACATATTGACATTGTGATATACGCAGCCAACCATACAAGCCACAAGGTAATAGATTCATGAAAGGCAAAAGGTATATTTCCTTTTTTTTTTCCAGTTCGGGAGAAAAGTTTGCATTGGAAAATGAGGATTTCCTTCTCTGTAAAGGTCAAGCTGCATCAAATGGTAATTTCTGTGCAGCTGTCCCTTTGATGTAAAAAAAAGAGAGAGAATAAATCTCAGACTTGAGACTATCAGAACTTTGGGGGCTCTTGAAGTAAGAGACAAGTCTGTCTATATTCCCTATAGATGAATCCTCCTGCCTTAGCCTTGGGCTTATACCCAGCAGGGCAAGGTCATAGCTAGTCTCAATGGAGAATAAGCAAGCCGAACTGTGTCTGTAATTTCAAGGGGGGGGGGGAGAACGAAAGGGGCAGGTTCTCCATCAGGACGGGCAGTCCGTGAGGTCACCCAGCGGTCAAAAGCAGCTAATTTCAAGCGTGTCCTGAGGCTGTGAGCTCAAAGTCTTGGAGTTCACCGTCCCTGGCCATTTCAGCATCCTTTCCCCTTTATAGTCTCTCTAGCTCCCCCTCTCCCCAAAGCCCTGGGAGAGCATTTCCTCCGCAGCAGCTGTGTGTTGCTGGGTGCTTGTCATTATGCAGCTGATTGGCGAATATTCCAACGCCCTAACGTTGGGCACCTACACACAAGAAGGTCCAAGTGTTGATTCTGAGAGTATATGTGCGTGTGTTTACGCTGCTGCCGTCGTCTGTGATATACCTGCACACGTTCTTGCTAATATAGAGGTTTATAGGTTGGTTGGTTTATTTCGCAACAGAGCTATTGCGTTGGCCATGAGGGTGGGAGCGGACAACTGCTCCTCCCATAGTGCTGGAACCCAGAAGCACTCAGTTAACTTGATGAGCTGTAGATACCGGGCATGAAAGGTGAGCAGTAGATGGGTCTCTGCCTGAGACCCTGGAGAGCCGCTGCCGGTCTGAGTAGACAGTACTGACTTTGATGGACCAAGGGTCTGATTCGGTATAAGGCAGCTTCATGTGTTCATGTATGTGTTCATGATCTCAAAAATGAATCCTCCATGTGCATAGATAGGGGGATACTTCTGAATATTAATTTTTTTGGGGGGGGGGGTTCATTAGCTGGTGGTGTAGTGGTTTGGGGCAATGGACTCTGATCTGGAGAACCAGGTTTGATTCCCATTCCTCCACATGAGCGGCGGAGGCTAATCTGGTAGACTGGGTTTGTTTCCCTGCTCCTACACATGAAGCCATCTGGGTGACCTTGGGCTAGTCACACTCTCTCAGCCCCACGTACCTCACAGGGTGTCTGTTGTTGGGAGGGGAAGGGAAGGAGATTGTAAGCCAGTTTGATTCTTCCTTAAGTGGTAGAGAAAGTCAGCATATAAAAACCAACTCTTCTTCTTTTCCTCCTCCTCCTCCTCTGTGCTTGTGGGCCTTCTGGGGTTTCTTCGTTGAGTGCTGTGGGAAATAGGATTTATTTTATTTATATCCCTATCTTTCTCCCCAGCGACGACCCAAAGGAGCTTATATCATTCTCCTCTCCTCCGTTTTATCCTCACAACAACCCTGTGAGGTAGGTTAGGCTGAGTTTGTGTGACTGGCTCAAGGTTTCCCATCAAGGTTCCGCAGCAGAGTGGGGGTATGAACCTGGGCCTGTGAGATCATAGCCTAATACTCTAACCACTACTCCATACTACATTAGACTATTTGCAGCCTCCCCTGCTCCTACTACATTCCCCTGCAGCACAAGTGCCACAAGAAGCTCGAATGTGCCTTTGCCATGTGTAAAAATACCTGTGCAGTGTTTACATTTTTTAAACCTCTTTTAACTTGATCCAGGAAAATTGCAGACTGTGCCTAGTAAACTACTGTAGCTGGCGCCTACTCAGTCTTGAGTTCAGAAGGGAATAAACTGGTGTGGGTAACACTGGTCCCAGTGTGGTAGTGGTCAGAGTGTCAGACTAGGATCTGGGAGATTCAGGGTTGAATTTCCACTTTGCCTTGGAAGTTTACTGGGTCACCTTGGGCCAGTCTGTCTGTCTGTCTGTCTGTCTGTCTGTCTGTCTGTCTGTCTCTCTCTCTCTCTCTCTCTCTCTCTCTCTCACACACACACACACACACACACACACACACCTCACAGGATTGTGGTGAGGATAAAATGGAGAAGAAGAAAACAAAATAAGTCGCTTTGGGTCCTCTCTCTCTCTCTCTCTCTCTCTCTCTCTCTCTCTCTCTCTCTCTCTCTCTCTCTCTCTCTCTCTCTCTCTCTCACACACACACACACACACACACACACACCTCACAGGATTGTGGTGAGGATAAAATGGAGAAGAAGAAAACAAAATAAGTCGCTTTGGGTCCCCACTGGGGAGAAAAGGAGGGTATACATGAAATATAATATAACACTTACCCGGTGTACAAACACTTTCTCAGAGAAATCAGCATAGGTAGCCCTCCATTTCGCTGGGAGGACTACCTACGCTGATTTCTCTGAGAAGGTGTTTATACACTGGGTAAGTGTTACATTGAAATTTTGTTGCTGCCTGTAACAATGTTAAAAAGAATTAAATAAGGCATATAAAATGTAACATTTTGATGCTTTACAATAGAATGACTAAGCACTTGGAAATTGCATGCCGATTCCTCTGGAAATAAGACAGTCGGCAAGCTGATGAAGAAATAGGATCGAAACGTGCGTTGGATCGACCCCACGTTCTTGCCTTCTTTCCTAGCTCCTCTGTTGAGCTCAATATGGAGAATTTGTGCTTCAAATTTATTTCCAATATGGAGAATTGTGCTTCTTTACTTCAATCTTTTTGGGACTTTGCTTGCATAGACATTTATATCGCTCCAGTCCATTGGGCATTGGTTTTCACTTTTTTTGTTCAATGAGATATTTACAGCGCTCCAGAGAGTAGGGCGTTTATCTGCACTTACCTGTTAAAGCCAATGCAGGCTAAGGATTAATTTTTGTGTATAATTTAGTACAATTTTTGATTTGATTGCAACTGTTAATTGGGTTGGTGTGTTTTATTTTGGACTTGATTTATTTTGTATGCAACCATATATCTAGGATAATTTTGGGCATAAGTTATGCCTAGGCATGACTAAGAATGCCAATAGAAGTTAGATAGAAATTATCATGCATTAAAATAAGGGCATGATAATATTACCTGGAGGTTGGCAACCCTACATCCAGTGTAGGTTTGTGTGAATTACACAGTATTTTACTGCTCTGACCAGCTGCTGCTTTTTTGAATACTCCCTTCCAGGAAAAACTGCCAGCCAGTAAAGAACTAACACATTGAGCAGAAAAGTACTACCCATAGCATTGCCCAGTAGGCCGGTTTTCTATTTGGGAGGAAATGTATACACAGGAGAACAGCTTTCAAACATTTAGAAGCCCCTGAAATAGTCTGACTTGGTACAGTCCAGTAATTTCCAACTCATTCTGCTTCAGGTGGGGCGACCCTGGGAACAACCTGAGGATGCCATGGCCATTTTATCACAGCAGTTCTGTTGCTTTTAAAATGCCCCACGGGCCCCATTCTGTTCACATCATGACGTTGAGGGAGGGTCGCCTGTACGCCTCCCCACCTTGCTATTCTTCAAGAGCTCAAATGCACCAGGAGGGTTGAGCTCTTGAAAAATGGTTTTGTGGTGGGGGGGACATGAGCCACTTCTCCCTCCAACCCTGTGGTCCTGACCCCAGGTCTCTTTGACTTTGGGCGAAAGCGCATGGTCGCTTAAAGCCCCCTTTATTCCCTGTTTCAGCCAGGATTCAGCCAGGATCGAACGCATGCATTTTCGCCAAACTGCATTTGATCCTGGCTGAATCCTGGCTGAAACAGGGAATTAAGGAGGCTAAAGCGACCATGCGCTTTCGCCCTTTGTTTCTTTTGCTGCAGACTCCTTTCATCTCTTCTTGAGAGCCAGTGTGGTGTAGTGGTTAAGAGTGGTGGACTCTAATCTGGAGAACCAGGATGGTTTCCCAACTCCTCCACATGAAGCCAGCTGGGTGACCTTGAGCTAGTCACAGTTCTCTTCGAACTCTCTCAGCATCACCTACCTCACAAGGTGTCTGTTGTGGGGAGGGGAAGGGAAGGTGATTGTAAGCCGGTTTGATTCTCCTTAAAATGTAGAGAAAATCAGCATATAAAAAACAATTCTTATTCTCCTCCTCCTCCTTTGGTACAGGCAACTTCCCCAAATTTGTGAGTCCTACCAAAGTAGCATAGCTGCCAGTTTTAAACCCAGGGGCTTAATTTGCGCCACGGCTTTTCAGACCGGGGGTTGTGGGTGGTGGGAGGCAGCTGTAGAATATGTGAAATGAAAATATGTCAGTGAGAAATGCTCCCAGACTTTGCACACGAACACATGAAGCTGCGTTATCCTGAGTTAGACCCTTGCTCTATCAGGTCTACTCTGACTGGCAGTGGTTCCCCAGGGGTCTCAGAGAGATGTGTTTCCCTTCACGTACCATCAGAAGCTTTTTAAGATGGTTTCTTGGGACTGAACTTGGGACCTTATGCATGCGAAATAGGTGCTCTGCCACTCACCTGAGTCTTTCACATCACCCCCTACCTGATCCTTTTAGGTGGAGATGGCTGGGATGGAACTTTACCACTTTATTTATTGAAAATGCTTATGCAAGCTCAAACTCCAGCGTCGCTCATTTTTTAAACAAGTACTTCCTCCGTCTCCTGTGACAATAGTCTGATAACTTGAGTCTTTTAAAATTTATGCTCGCAGCTGACTTATGGTGACCCTATACGGTTTTCAAGGCAAGAGACAGTTTGCCATTGCCTGCTTCTGCGTGGGCTGGGAGAGTTCTGAGAGAACTGTGACTGGCCCAAGGTCACCCAGCAGGTTTCATGTGGAGGAGTGGGGAATCGAACCCAGTTCTCCCGATTACAGTCCACTGCTCTTAACCACTACACCATGCTGGCTCTAAAACTTATGCTAGCACTCCATACATAGCCGTACCTGCTCACTTTCACCATTGCATAATAGAAGAAGAGTTGGTTTTTATGTGCCAATTTTCTCTGTTTTTTAAGGGTGAATCAAACCGGCTTATGATCACCCTCTCTTCCTCTCCCCACAACAGACACGCTGTGAGGTAGGGGAGGCTGAGAGAACAGCTGAGGGGAGGCTCCCATGATGAAATGCTCCTCCGATACATACCCCCCAAAAAAGTCTACACGAAGAAAGCCATCATGTCAAGGAGATGTTTAGGCTAGAAACATCCTCTCTGAAGCTAAGTGGAAGGAGATTTTGGATTCAATCGTATGAGCCCCTGCCTGCAATCTGAGGGTCAGTTCACACATTATAAAGATGATGATGAAGAAGAAGAAGTGGTTTTTATACCCCGCTTTTCTCTAATTAAAGGAGTCTCAAAGTGGCTTATAATCACTTTTCTTTCCCCCCCCCCAAACACACACAACAAGCACCTTGTGAGGTAGGTGAGGCCGAGAGAGTTCTAAGAGGCGAAGGTCACCCAGCTGGCTTCATGTGTAGGAGTGGGGAAACCAGCCCGGTTCTCCAGATTAGAGTCCACCGCTCTTAACCACTACACCACGCTGGCTCTAATAGACACGTTAAAAACACTGTAGGTCTCCTATGTCGTATGAAGCACGAGAATTAGCCGTGCAGCCTTCGTTCGACTGGGCCTGGAGGTTGTAGGTGCTGTAGACCCCTGCTCTTCTCCTTTTTTCCAAAGCAGTGGCTGAAAATCATACACATGAATCTCCTACCCTCTCTGACCTTGGGAGGCAAATTTAGGAGGATTTATTAGTCTGTGCACGGTTGAAATATGGGAAAACATCACTTTCGGTTTAGAAGAGAGAGTGTGTTTGTGTGTGTGTGTGGGGGGGACAACGACTTGCTGCTGTGTTCGCATTGTGTGTAATAACATTTTGCTTGGCCCATTCTCCTTAATTCAATTGATATTAATTATGGTGTATTAAGAGAGCTTTGACGGTAATGCTTTTCCATATGGATTTCCACCCATGAATCATTTTAACTCCGGTGGCTTTGGTTAATGGGGGCCCTATGGAAAGAAAATATTACTAATGAGTTACAGTGCAGCTCTTGCGTGATCTCTCCCCGCCACAACACCCCACAAAGCCCGCTCTGAAATTTCACAGCAAAAAGCAGCTGATGAAGTGTTTGGATCCGCAGGCTTATTTCGAAACAGCTTAGAAAATAGATAAATTTTTCTTCTTCCTGTGATGGCTTCATTTATTCACTTTTTTGCAATAATCTGATACAGGCAGAAGAGTTAACATTTGGAAGGCCTATTTGTTTTCCGTGTTTGTCACCGCTGCAAGACTAGATCCCCCCCACCACCACTTCTTAGCCTTTTGCACACTTAGAAAATTTCATCCAGCAAAGCTTACAGTGCCATCTACTTGTGACTTCGAGGTTGACAAGCGTTTCCAGACTTTTTAAAAAAACATCCAAATTGTTGCTTTTCCCACAAGAGTCTCTTGCCTCAACTCAAAGAACTGCAGCAACAACACAATCTCTGTGTGCCTGCAAAATGCGCCCAGGAATAATTGCCGGCTGGCGCGCAAACTTGTGTGCAGACGGCCGAGTGATGTACCTTGTTTGGGGAGGGGAGGGACGTCAGTAGAGTATAATGCCATAACGTCCACCTTCCAAAGCAGCCATTTTCTCTCTGCCTTCTGGAGATCAGTTGTAATAGCGGGAGCTCTCCAGCCACGACCTGGAGATTGGCAACCCTAGGTAGGGGTAGGGGCTTTATAACGAACTATATTCTCGGAGGTGCTATGCCAGTGGTGTAGGGTTTCCAGGTCCCTCTTTGCCACCGGCAGGAAGTTTTTGGGGGCAGAGCTTGAGGAGGGCAGAATTTGGGAAGGGGAGGGAGTCCAATTGCCAAAGGGCCATTTTCTCCAGGTGAACTGATCTCTGTTGGCTGGAGATCAGTTGTAATCGCAGATCTCCAGCTAGTACCTGGAGGTTGGCAACCCTCCAGTGGTGCCCAGGCAGCAAAGGCTTACTATGGTATGGATGGCAGAGGGGCGGACTGGGTGGCTGTTAGGACCGTCCCAGGAGAAAGGGGGTGACTCATAAGTGTCAACCAGAACCTTCCTGTGGCTGTTTCGGATCAGGAAAAGGTCATAGCGGAAGGCTTTATTTATACATTCAGAATATTTCTGCATCGCCTCTGCTGAGTCCTGCTCCAGGCGACTTACAATTAATATAATATATAAAACAACAAGCCGTTAAGCCCCTGATCCGTAATGGGACCCCCATGCATCTGGGAATCAGTTTTCACCTGGCAACACCCAGCACATATTTGTTTCACTGGACCTAGGTCTGCAGACAGGAAGGGAAAGTTACATCGAGACAGGAAAATATTGCATAAGTATTTTCAATAAATAAAGTGGTAATGCTACTTCAGCTAAAGGGCGCCCCTGTGCTTTCTGAAAGAGATGCAATGGCTTAGACGGAAAAGTCTGCAGTTGGAGGACCAATTTCATTCTCTGACCAAATCATCCAACTTTTTTTTAACACTAAAGAGAGGGGCGGGCCAATTGAATCAGAGAAGGGAGAGTTTAAGATGTGGGGGAGAGAGGTACGCATATTGTATCTGTCCTTTCCCCACCAACCCGCCCATTCAGAATTAGTAGCAGTTTAGTCTTTTGGGAAAAGGGCAGGAGGCCAAAAATATTAGCCATCCCCTTTCCAATTTCCCCTCTCGCGTGCCTGTTTTGTACAGTTAAAGGTTTTGTAACGTTTCTGGGGGGAATCCAATCCTGGATCTCTTCATAACACATATTCTGAGACAGCATGGTGTAGTTGTTAAGAGTGGCAGACTCTAATCTGGAGAACGGGGTTCAATTCCCCGCTCCTCCACATGAAGCCTGCTGGGTGACCTTGGACTAGTCGCAGTTCTCTCAGAAATCTCCCAGTCCCACCAACCTCGCAAGGTGCCTGTTGTAGGGAGATGAAGGGAAGGTGATTGTGAGCAGCTTTGAGACTCCTTAAGATAGAGAAAAGCAGGGTATAAAAACCAACTCTTCTTCTTTTTCTTCTTCTATTTTGTTGTTGATGATTGCACAGTTGTTTAATTTCTAAAAAGA
Organism: Euleptes europaea; assembly: GCF_029931775.1. Lineage (NCBI taxonomy): Eukaryota > Metazoa > Chordata > Lepidosauria > Squamata > Sphaerodactylidae > Euleptes > Euleptes europaea. The sequence goes on from NC_079329.1 coordinate 25,801,274, forward strand.
AATGTATTGGGGTTTAAACCTCTATAAAATGACGCATACTCCTTGTTTAGGAAGCATTTTCTGCCTAATCCCAGATGTGTAGTGATTATGGTGAGAAAAGCACTCTGCACTTTCTCAAAAGTACTCTGTTTAACTCACACATCTCGGGAACACCTAGGCTTAGAAAAAAAGACTTACAGCAGCAGTATCTTCCATTAATTTTAATGGGGGATTCCCAGTGTATTTGGCTTTGTGTCTTTGCCAGAGTGAACGCTAATAGATTTTAGATCCTGTGTAAAATTTTACAATGATACTTACAGTTTTCAAGATTATATTAAATGTGCGAGGATACGATTATCACTGTTTCTGCCCTCTTACACAAGCTGTATCCTCATACACACACACCCCATCTTTATTTATAATGGCTACCATTTTCCAGTTAACAGTCTAAATAAAAGAGCCATTTCATAAAATGCCTTATTCATATTAGACAGCAATTACCATTCCTTGCCATATTCCTTAATAACCTCTTATAAAGCAGGTTATAAAAGTCACCGGTAATGATGGCCAGGGGGTGTGTGGGGGGGGTGGCTTTTCCGAGCAAAGCATAAACGCTAATTATGGTTTGCATGCACATCCAGTAACGAAAAGAATATCAGCTGTTTCTTCCCTGGGATATATATTATTAGGGATGGATGCATTAATTGATTAATCAGTGTAGCTAATTGAGGAATTCATTGGCAGCGATCCTGTGTACTTTTTCAGTTGATTTCCATTGAAGTTACTACCACATGAACTAGGCACAAGAGTAATTGATTTCAGCTAATTGATTTGAGTGATTGATTGCCAGCCGTTTTGCGGCGGCGGATGCTGTGCTTTCAAAGAGGCCAAAATGTTTTTTTTGCTCTTGCCATTCCTTTGATTACATTCTTTATTTTTTCATTAAGCGCTGGGTTGGAGCCGTTTCACACAACCAGCTCTGAGCTCGGACAGTCATTTTTAGGAGACTCTTCTCCCTCGGTAGCGGTCACATGGTAAAACGGTCTTGGGGAAATAGCCCCGTGCGATGGGAGCTCTGATTGTCTTGTCCAGAAACCTGCTAATGCTCTTCCATTTTTCAGAACATAACTAGTGATTATTCTATTGGGATGTTGTCAGTGCCCCAAGCCCTTGCAAGTCTTCAAGTCTGTGACCTTTGGTGAGATATGATTTATTTCCGTGTATTAATTTTAAATATTCTGCACTGAATAACCATTTGGTTCCTGAGGTTCAGCCTCAACTCTGGCTAAAGGAGGCCAGCTAGACATACAAGAACCACCACAATACTTTTGTGTGTGACATGTAGCTTGCCTAATAATAATAATGATGATGATGATGATGATAATAATAGGAGGAGGAGGAGGAGGTTTTTATATCCTGACTTTCTCTACCACTTAAGGGAGACTCAAACTGGCTTACAATCACCTTCCCTTCCCCTCCCCACAACAGACACCCTGTGAGTTAGGTGGGGCTGAGAGAGCTCTAAAGAGCTGTGACTTGCCCAAGGTCACCCATCTGGCTTCGTGTGGAGGAGTGGGGAAACAAATCCAGTTCACCAGATTAACCCGGTTCTCCAGATCAGACTCCACCGCTCCAAACCACCGCTTTTAACTACTACAACACACTGGCTCTTGCCCCAAGGACCTTACAGTTTAAACTTCTGGGGCAGGCAAGGGGTGGAGAGAGAGCAGAGATTAACAAGCGATGGATATAGCTAAATGGAGTTGCTAGTGCATTGGTTTTGAAGAAGACTGATCAGTTAAGCTGATGGCTTCAAAGGAGAATTATACTGGTAGAGAGGAATTGAAGCCTTAACGGGCAGCAAGAGAGAGTGGGTGAAGCAGGAGACTATTGGGCAGCTCTGGGCAGTAGAGTTACAGGCCTTTAATGCTTGGCTGTTTCCCTCGCGGTCACCCCTCTGACCACTTTGGGTCTTTGTTTTGATTATGCACGCCATTTCTGACCGTCAAAGGTTGGCTCGCTCTCCCATTGCGTTCCCCCGCAGTTCACTCACATTTTCAAATTTGAGATAAAACCTGTCCCTGAAAATGCCGGCAAAGCGTGGGGAAATGCAGGGGGAGAGCCAGACGACTCTGATGGTCAGAAACAGCATGCATAATCAACGTAAAGACCTGAAGTCATTGGAAGGGTGACCACGATGGAAACAGCCAAGCATAGAAGACGAGTGTTTTAGCCAAGGGGCCAGAGAGACAGATTTATTTATTTTTGCAGTACTGTCCAGTAACATGACTTGGTAGGATACAGAGAACAAGGGAGAGGGCAGAGAATAAAAGTTAATGCCAAAGAAGTTTTTATGCTGGCCTGGCAGTGTTTGAATAAAGGGGAGCTCTGTTAGAAGGAATACAGCTCCGAGGCACAGAGTGGTAAGTGAGGCACTGCTCACAACCTGAGTTCGATCCCAACGGAAGTAAGTTTCAGGAAATCAGTTTCCCTGTAAACATAGTCTGCCTACTAAACGTCATGATGTGACGTCACCCCGTGGGTCAGTAATGACCCAGTGCTCGCACAGGGGGTTACCTTTATCTTTTACCTGTTAGAAGGAAAGAGAAGTTCAAACTTGAAGATGTCGCGTTTGGCATGTAACTGCATGTCTTACACCATTTTTTGAACCGTGGACACTCATTTTCAGCTGCTGCTTGTTTTTAATAGTCTAGTTGGCCCATCAGTGGGTTATAGATCAAATCAAGCCTGAACTGACCCTAGAAGCTAAAATGACTAAACTGAGGCTGTTGTATTTTGGTCACGTCATGAGACGACAAGAGTCACTGGAAAAGACCGTCATGATAGGAAAGGTTGAGGGCAGCAGGAAAAGAGGAAGACCCAACAAGAGATGGATTGACTCAATAAAGGAAGCCACAGCCTTCAATTTGCAAGATCTGAGCAAGGCTGTCAAAGATAGGACATTTTGGAGGACTTTCATTCATAGGGTCGCCATGAGTCGGAAGCGACTTGACGGCACTTAACACACACACAGTTGGCCCAGTGACGATCCTCACTTCCACTTATGCTGCGGGTTTGAACGCAAAGAGCGTGTTGATGAAACCCTAAGTGTTAGCCAATAGGCACTTACCAAAACCAGCTTTTCCCTCTTTTAACCTGAACCATCCAAAAACCAGCAGAACTTTTTCTCAGCATTCACCTGGCAGTAGAAGAGCATGTACAAGTTTTTGAAGGGGGGCAGCACTGGTACTCGCCAACCCCATTTATCATTCTTAAATTTTATACTTCTCTTCACCCAAACGACAAACCATACAACCCCTCACAAAAAGTTTCCCCCTTACACACAGATGGATGTCACTCTTTTTTCGGGGGAGGGGATCGCTCCTCAAAATATGAAAAGGCGAGGAAAGATGTGAGAGAAGACAGCCAGAAGCTGCCGAGTGACACACTAATCCGCAGGCTAGTTGGGAAAGATGGTGGTGTCAGTCTGATTTCATTTGTACACTTTATTTTATTGAGAAATATTGGCTAAAATAAATTTTCTAAACAATTTTAATAGCTTTCCTCCCATCTTTTCCCCTCGTATGTAGCCCGCTCGCTTTCTCTCTCCCTCATATCAGTGGAAGAGAGAATGAAATGTTGGAGCGGGTGGAATAATTGCAAATCACTTAGCTGAGCAAACACTGGGATGTAGAGAAGTGTGTGTGGGGAGGGGAGATTTTAAGAACATTAGAATAACAATGGGGCATTTCTTTAAAGCTTATGCTATCTGATCATGCTATTATTTTTACCATTATTAATATTACCGTTGAGGGCCATAAAGTGCAGAGCCGTAGATGGAATGTGCCTCCGTTCTAGCATGGTGGGGTGAAAAAACGTGTGATAAATTTCTTAGAGGAATGGCTATGCGTTTATTCAGGGTCCTCCCCCCCCCTTATGTACACCTATGCCCGTATTTCTGCTGAGTTTATTTAGCCATACATTTGTATTTATAAGGATGGGCGCATATACTAGCAGTAAATGGGCTAATCTATTTTAGCAATGTGGAAAGTGGGAGTTGAGGGGCAGGCAGAAAGCTTGGAGCGTGAGGCGGTCTAACCACAGCTTAGGAGGTGTGGGTTTTGCAGCATGCTTGTGTTAGGAAGCTTTTCACATCTCAGAATTGTGACTGTCAGCTTCACATATCTCCTCACTGTGTGCAGAAGAAGAAGAGTTGGTTTTTATATGCCGACTTTCTCTGCCACTTAAGGAAGAGTCAAACCGGCTTACGATCACCTTTCCTTCCCCTCCCCACAACAGACACCCTGTGAGGCAGGTGAGGCTGAGAGAGCTCTAAGAGAACTGTGACTAGCCCAAGGTCACCCGACTGGCTCCGTGTGTAGGAGTGGGGAAACAAATCCAGTTCACCATATTAGCCTCCGCCACTCACGTAGAGGAGTGGGGAATCAAACCCGGTTCTCCAGATCAGACTCTACCGCTCCAAACCACCGTTCTTAACCACTACACCAGTCAGGGCTGTGGATGAGAGCTGGTGGTGCAACGGTGGCCAGCTTTTATAAGGAAGGGTCCCCGTGCATAAGAACATAAGAATCAAATAACCCAGGGGTCCCAAACATGGTCCCGGCCAACACCTTTTCTGGCACCCGCCAAGTGTTTTTAGGAAGTGGGTGGGGGTCAGGTAGAGGTTTTGCCCAGCAAGGCTTCTGATTGACTGTTTGAGATTTGTTTAGATTTGTAGCACAAGTAGGGTTGCCAGCTCCGGATTGGGAAATACCTGGAGATTTTGGGGGTGGAGCCTGAAGAGGGCGGGGTTTGAGGAAGGGAAAGATTTTAATGGAGTATAATTCCATAGAGCCCACCTTCCAAAGCGGCCATTTTCTCCAGGGGGACTGATCTCTGTCACCTGGAGATCAGTTGTAATAGTGAGAGATCTCCAGCCACCACCTGGAGGTTGGCAACCCTAAGCACAAGGATCTACACTGTGTTACTGATTTTAAGCTGTAGCAATCTTTTGTGGCTGGCTCCGCTTACTGTGGGAGGCATTTTGTTGCTGCACCCACCATGCCATGTCAGAATTCCAAATGTGGCTGAAGGCTCAAAAAGGTTGGGGACCCTGATGTAGGTTATCATTCTCTCTTTACCTGGGCATGCCAGAAGCTCACAAATGAGGGCACCATGGGGCATCCGTTCCATAATGGGTTTGCTCTTAACACTTTTGTGATCAGCCTGTGAATATTATTTTGGGGGAATTGACTAGCGACCAGTCTTCTTCCCAGGCAATTCATTTGAGGTGTCAACCATATTGTGTGTGTGTTAAGTGCCCTCAAGTCGCGTCTGACTCATGGGGACCCTATAAATGAAAATCCTCCAAAATGTCCTATCTTTGACAGCCTTGCTCAGATCTTGCAAATTGAGGGCTGTGGCTTCCTTTATTGAGTCAGTCCATCTCTTGTTGGGTCTTCCTCTTTTCCTGCTGCCCTCAACTTTTCCTAGCATGACTGTCAAGAGCTAAATGGTAGGCGCTTAGGGCAAAGGGTCCCAACTGCCAACGAAAAACATGCTGTTGAATAGCAGCTGACTCATGGCAACCCCATCCATGGGGCGTTCCAGGTAAGAGTTGAGCAGAGGTGGTATGCCATTGCCTTCCTCCACATTAGCAACCCCAGTCTTCCTCGGTGGTCGTCTTTCTGTCTAGCCCAATCATTATTGGGCAGGGACTAGTCTTGAATGCATCGATTTCACAATGCCTGTTGGATCAAAACAAAAAACTCCTAAACTGACGATCAGTATGACTAGAAGGGAGGCAAAGGAGTTGAACGTTCGTGTGGATGCTAGGGGTTGATGTTGGTTCAGACAAGACTGCTACATTGAGGAGTTGTGGAAGGATGCCCAGAGCACAAGAAAAGCCTAGACCCAAGGGAGAGAGAGAGACAGTGGTTCCGTTCAGACATCACAATAAACCATGGTGTGGTTGAGTATTTGGTCTCTAAAACAAACTCCAGTTAATCTGAAGAAGGAAGGAAGAAATCTCTGTGCATAAACTGTGATTTTTCTTCTTCTTTTCTCCGTCCTCCCGATGGGTGGGCAGCCTCCCCATACTGCCATCTCTGTGACCAGATGGCCACAAGGGGCAGCTCTATTCAATAAACTCTGGTTTGTTCGCTCAGACCTCATGGTTATACAAACTATGAGAAACAAACAAGCTACAGGCCCTAGTTTAAAATCCCCATTTGGTGTTAACCAGCAAATCTGTTTTGTCGGATTGCCATTTGGACATTACAACTAACCAGGTTTGATCAAATTGCAGTTTATGAGCTATGGTTTATAGCCCTGCCTGAACACTGCCTTACTTGTCTATGAGTTGTCCAGGAGCCCTGGATCCAGTTGGTGCTGTTCACCTAATTTATGGCATTTAAATCATCCTTTTTGCATGGCTTTTCCCAGAAACCTGATACAAGCACATACAAACACGTCATCAATGGAAGATCCGGAATTGCCCCAGGTCATAGTCCGACACACTAACCACTACGTCACATCAACTCTCAATCTACCTTGCATTTCTACTTTCCTGTGCTTTATAGTGCTCATGAAATTTTAGAATTTTGCAAGCCAGTATGAGTCAACAGTATTTGCTTGCGGTGAGAATTTCCCCCCAAATTAATTTCACCTTTTAGCATATTTTCAATGTATATCTCACTGGGCATTCTGGCTACTAACCCCATAGAAACAACTAGATTCTGCTTCTTGTTCTTTGCTGATATGAATATTAAATACTGTGAACACTACAAATCCTATGTTCCAGTGAAATATGCAAGGTAGTACAAATGATCCCCTGAATGCTGAGATGCATCTGAAAAATCTGTTCTGTGACTCCAGATCAGCAGAATTTGGAACAGATTAATCTGGGAGGTAGGTCATTTAAAGCTATACTGACAGTGCAATCCTACAAACACTTTCCTTGGAAATAAGCCCCACTGAATAGAATTGAGTAGGATTCTGAGTGGACCTGCTTAGGATTGCTCTCTAAATGTGC